>NC_067143.1:58911015-59211015 GCF_903995435.1 Acomys russatus | reverse complement strand
GCCCCAGGCCAGAGAGCCCTGCCACTCACGTCCCAGAGTTGGCCTCGCCTTCCACTACACCTCAGCCCTTTCATGAACTCCTCTCTGCTTCCAAATCCTTCTGACCCCTAGAGCCAAGTGCCCCATCCCAGAATCCAAGCTCATTTCATTCTGGTCACTGTGACACAATGGTCCAGTTCAACAAAGTTCAGTGAATCTTGCAGGAAGTCATAGATTGCCACCGTCTCCCTGGATTTCTGTTGCATATACCTTTATAGTCCTCAGTGAGTCTCCTCAGATCAGCCCGAGGCATGTTTCTGTCTTTATTATTTTATTTTACATTGATGTATTTATCTAGGTGGGCACACACCATAACTCACATGTGGCAGTCAGAGCCCTGCCACATGTGGGAATCAGCGTTCTCCTGCCATAATGTGGGGTCTGGGGATTGAGCTCAGATCGTCAGGCTTGGTGGCAAGCGTATTTACCCTCTGAGCCACTTCTATGGTCCTACTGATGCTTTTAGGGCTTTGTGTTCACCCTTGATTTCATTTGCTTTCCCCAGGTGTCCCTCTTGTCACCCGTGTTTCCACTCTGTTGCTAGGCCATGGCAGGGGCTTAGCTGGCTGGGAAGTGTCGAAGATGGCCCTGGCCCCTGGGTCCTGGCCAGAAGGGAACCGGATGCCTTTTATTATCTGGCTCAGATAAAGGCTGTTCCAGAGGCAAGTGCTTCTCCCCATTCACTCCTCTGGGTGGCTTTGCTGCAAGAAACCAAACTTTGGAACACACACAGCTAAGTTGCTAGGGCTATGTGGTGCAGTGCTGCAAAGCAAGCAGCTTAAGTGACAGAAACCTATCCCCTCCCGTGTTTTGAGGCTCTAAGTCAGGCCTTTCAAGGTTAGCTCTAGAGGCTATGAGGGAGAGCCTGTGTCCCTCCTGTCTTGTAGTGTCCAGTATTTGTTCAAACTCTTGGGGTCCTTAGCTTGCATCACCTTGATCTCTGCCTTCAACTTAATATGGCTTTGCCCCTGAATATTGTCTATTCAAACTCCCTCTTTTCCCCAAATATTGTTTATTTATGTGCACATGTGTTTCCAGAAGAGGACATTGGATCTCCTGAAGCTGAGCCTACAGGTGATTGTGAGCTGCCTGATGTAGGTGCTGGGATTTGAACCCAGGTTCTCTAAAAAAACAGGAAGTGTGCTTAACCACTGAGCCATCTCTCCAGCCCCTCAAATTTCTTCTTGGTATAAAGACATTAGTCTGATTAAGGGCCTGCTATATTCACTGTGACCTCATCTTAACTAAGTCTACCTGCAATGGCCTGATTCCTAAAAGGAGATCGAATGCTGGGGTACCAGGCTTGACTATGTTAACTTGCAGAAGGGCAACACAATTCAGCCTTAACAGTGAGAAGAATGTACATTTGTTGTTCAGGGAGATTCAGTGCTGAATGATGGGCCTGAGCCTGAGAGAAAGACACTTGTCTCTCTCACAAGTGCCAGCACACTTGTCACATACAAAATCTTGTTCCTGAAATGCCAGGAGCCAGGCCTGGGCTCTACTTCAGTGGCAACATACTTTTGGGCTTCCTCCTCCTCCTCTTCCTCCTCCTCTTCTTCTTCGGTTTTTCAAGACAAGGCTGTCCTGGACTTGCTTTGTAGACCAGGCTGGCCTTCAAACTCACAGAGATCCACCTGCCTCTGCCTCCTGAGTGTGGACTTCTCTTTCTCTCTTTTGTAACCTTTACTTTATGTGCATTAATGTGTTGCCTGCATATATGTCTGTGGTTATCAGATCCTGGAGTTACAGACAGTTGTGAGCTGCCATGTGAGTGCTGGGAATTGAACCCAGGTCCTCTTGGAGAGAAGTCAGTGCTCTTAATCACTGAGGCATCCCCCTCTAGCCCCTAGACTTCTCTTTTTAAAATGAGTTTTATGTGTGTGTGTGTTGTCTGCATGAATGTAAGTGTACCGTGTGCATGTAATGCCAACAGAGGCCAGAAGAAGACATCAGAATCCCCCTGGAAATGGAGTTACAAACACTTGTGAGCTGCCCTGTGGAAACTGGGGACCAAGGTTGGGTGCTCTGCAAGAGCAGCAAGTGCTCGGGACCACTGACCTCTAGAATCCCAAGTTTTAATTTTTTTGACCCAGGACCTCATGTATCCCAGGATACCTTGAACTTTGAATTTCTGCTCCTCCACCTCTCAAGTGCTGTGATTATAGGCTGCACCAGCATGCTTGGTTTATATAGTGGCAAGGATTGAACCCGGGGTCTTAGTCATACTAGGTCTGCTCTCTGCTATATTCCTAGCTCCAGTACTGTACTTTTCTTTTAGAGTCAGACTTTGTGGCTGTGGTTCCGTGTAGGTGTGTGTGCTCATGTGTGTACATGTGCTGTGGTATGTGGGTGAAAGTCAGAGGAAGACTGTGGGAGTCAGTTCTCACTGTTGTGGGTCCTGGGAATTGAACTCAGGGAGTCCGGTTTGGCTGCAAGCACTTTTGCCACTGAGCCATCTTGTTTGTCCCGTCTTTTTGTTTTTAAACAGGGTCTCAGTCTGTAGCCTCAGCTGCCCTGGTACTTGATATATAGCTCAGCATGGCTTGGAACACTGTGTGAAGCCCCGGCTGCCCCAAACTCAAAGTAATTCTCCTGCCTCAGCCTCCCTGGCTGAGTATACATTAGCATACTGAATTCCTCTGTTGTACTTAATTTTTTTTTTGTTGTTGTTTTGTTTTTTTTGAGACAGGGTTTCTCTGTGTAGCCTTGGCTGTCCTGGACTGCTCTGTAGACCAGGCTGGCCTTGAACTCACAGGGATCCACCTGACTCTGCCTTCTGAGTGCTGGGATTAAAGGCGTGCCACTACCACACGGCTTTAAAATGTTTTTAAAGATTTATTTTATGAGTACTTTGTCCGTGTGGCAGTTTGAATGAGAATGACTCCCCCCCCTCTACCCCCCCAACTCCCAGGCTCATATATTTGAATGCTTGGTCCTCAGTTGGTGGAAATGTTTGGAAAAGAGTAGAAGAGTTGGAGGTGGGCCATGGGGGTTGGGGCTTGAGGTTTCCAAAGCCTATGCCATTCTCAGCTCTTTCTGCCTTTGTGCCTGTGGAGCAAGACATGAGCTCTCAGTTATTGTTTCAGCACCTGCCTGCCTGCCTGCCACCATGCTTCCCACCATGATGGCCATGGGCTCTAACCCTCGGAAACTGTGAGCCCAAAACACTTTTCTTTTATAAATTGTCCTGGTCATAGTGTTTTGCCAAAACATTAGAAAAGCAACTAAGACAGCCTGTATGTATTTATGTATAGCATGTATGTCTGGTGGCCACAGAGGCCAGAAGAGGGTGTCAGATGCCCTGGAACTGGAATTATGGATGGTTGTAAGCCTCCATGTGTGTACTGGGTACCAAATTCTGGTCCTCTCCAAGGGCAGCCAGTGCTCTTAATTACTGAACTATCTCCTTAGCCCTGAATCTTACTCTGTTTTCTTTCCCGCAGTTGGAGAGGCGGGGGGCCCTGGTTGTGGAATTTGAGGCTCCCCTTGTCACAGGCCTAAAGCTGCCAGCCCCACAGAGGAGGGTGGTCTTTCCAGAAGATGTCGTTCAGTTTTCACCATCCATGCCACACTCACTGCGACTGGGTGACAAGGTGCTGGCACTCTGGGAACCAGAGCAAAAGCAGTATGGCCCAGGCACTGTTCTCTTGGGCTCAAAGAAACAAAAAGGCCAAAGAGGTAACGAAACTATTGTGACCCTGGGGGAGGTGTGTCATGGCGGGGAGAAGTACTTCTGGGGTCAGAGCTCAGGGGTCTCAGAGCCACAGCAAAAAAGAACCCTTACATCTTACCTGGAGGCCTTACCCTGCAGCAGTGGCTGAGCCAGTCCTATCTTCCAGGCTATGGTTTTAGGCACACACGCTGGCATGGTGGCTTGTGCCTGTAATGCTAACACTTAGGATGCTGAGCTGGGAGGATTACCATAAGTTTGAAGGCAGCCAAAGCACTAAGAGTTTAAAAAAAAAAAAAAAAAGTGAGGGCTGGAGAGATGGCTCAGTAGTTAACAGCACTTGCTGTCCCTGCAAAGGACCCAGGTCAGTTCCCAGCACCTATGGATGCTTATATCCTTCTGTAATTGCAATTCCAGGGGATCAGACACCCTCTTCTGTCCTCCCTGGGCACCATGTATGAATGTGGCATACATACAGTCAGGCAAAACACTTATCCACATAGAACAAAAATTAATAAAAAAAATATTTAGGAAACAAAACAATAACAAGAAACCAGAAAGGGCAAAAATGAAACCAAGAGAAACAACCTGAAACTAGCACGTGTATGTTGGTCACCTAAACCATAGTGTGAGCATGAGCTGGGGAATGTCACGTGTCTGTGATCCCAGCACTCACTGGGCTAAGGCAGGAGGGCCATGAATCTGAAGCTGGCGGTCAGAGCTACACGTTGAGATCTGCCTCGAAAACTCAAAGCAACAACAGCATCATTATGTGTGATGGAGTCACGGCAGACTCACTTCCCAGCTCTCAGGTCCTCCAGGCACTGCCCATCCCTGTGCCACAGCTAAGCAGCACAGCTTCTGCTGAGGCTGCATTTTGGTTCTGAATGAAAACCAGGGCCCAGCCGGGTGTGGTGGCGCACACCTTTAATCCCAGCACTCCATTCGGGAGGCAGAGGATCGCTGGGAGTTCGAGGCCAGCCTGGTCTACAAAGTAAGTCCAGGACAGCCAAGGCTACACAGAGAAACCCTGTCTCAACCCCCCCACCCCACCCCCCAAAAAACAAAGAAAACCAGGACCTTCCAGGCCATCTTTAGATGAGGAGGCAGGAAGGTGGCAGGAAAACCTCCAGACCTGACAGTGTGGCACGGGAGAGGGGGACATTCCCACAGGCTCTCTGGGCACAGTGGCACATGAAGACCCTGGAAGAGCAGAGAGGTGGGACTGAGGATTGGCTTTGGGGATTCCGAAGAACTTGGAGTTTAAAAAACAATGGCTCCCATTTCTGTTCTTAGCATCTAAAGAAGAAGAAATCACTGTTCACTTCTGGAATGGCAAGACAACTAAGGTGCCTCTGGACAGGGTCAGGTGGGTGCCCCCCACTGTCTGGAAGAAGGCTGTGGAGAGACTACAAACCTCTCACAGCAGGGGCTGCCACAGTTCTTGTCTCCGGGTACCTTGCTGCTCTTATCTGGGGCCCAACAGTGGATGCAGCACACACAGGCATCCTCCCTGCCTCTCACGTGCCTGCTGCCAGCTTCTCCATCAGGGCAGCTGCCCTTTGCTGGGGCCTAGCTGGTGGCCTCTACCTAGGACCTCTGAGCTCACAACCAGAAAACTCCCAGAGCCAGAGCTGAAGGCCACAGCTCAACTTTTGCCCCTACAAGGTCCTAAAGAGGCGACAGCACCAGTGTTCAACTACAGTATATCCTCTTCCTCCTCGGAAGAGAATTCAGAGAGTCATCTGGAGACGGGACTGTCCCAGAGACAGATGGTAAGCAGGGCAGTCAACACGGACCCCATCTTTTCTGAGAAGTCTCTGCAGCAGTGCAGCCCCTGGCAGCCTGAGTGGAGGTACTGGAGGAGGAGTGGGCCTGAGCCACCCCCTGGAAAGCCAGGTATGTTATACCAGGGGTGTGGCCCTAGCTTCCCAGGCAGGGGCTGGGGGGCTGCATGGGTCTCTTGGGAATCGCCACCCCTAGCTTCCCCTCTATCTGAGGACTATGGAGCTCACCTTGGTAGGCTGGAGACGTTTGTCATTTCCTGCCTCATACCTGCCCTAATAAAATTCCCATCAAATTGCACAGAGAGCAGACGCCTAGGTGAGGTGACAGAGCTGCATGAGGTAGGTGGCATGGAAAAGCATGGCCTGGGTGTTGTCACTCATCCACTGAGTAGGGACCCGCGGTAGGATGTACTGTGCTCTGAGACCTAAGAATACCAGCGCTAAGGGCTTAAGGAACACGAGGCACTGCAAAGTAAGACCCACTGCAAGTCGTTGTTTGAAGCCACTGGCTTGTTCCTAGAGCAGCTACTTAGCTGGAAGGGCTATTCAGCCTGTCAGCAGTTCATTCTTTCCACAGGAAGTTGAGATCCTGTTTCTACTTTCTTGGGTGACTCCTCTAGTCCCCATATATATTTCTTTTACCACCACCACCAACAACAACAACAACAAAAGCTGGGTGGTAGTGCTGGAGGCAGCAGCGAATGACCGCCTTTGATCCTAGCACTCTGGAGGCAGAAACAGGCAGATCTCTGAGTTTGAGGCTAGCCTGGTCTATAGAGCGAGTTCCAGGACAACCAGGGTTACACAGAGAAACCCTCTCTTGGTTTAAAAAAAGGGGGGCATGGGTGTTTTGCCTGCACCTCTATCACATGTATGCAGTGCCCTCAGAGGGCAGAAAAGGGCATCGGATTCACCTGGGAGTGGAGTCGCAGACTGTTGTGACTTACCATGTGGGTGCTGGGAATTGAATTTAAGTCCTCTGGAAGAGCAGTAAGTGTTCTTAACCTTTGAGGCATCTCTCTAGCCCCCTGCAGCTGTATTTTACATGAGGGTTTTAGGGATTTCTCTGGCTTCCAAAGTTGGGGATATTTCCTTCACTTATGGCAGAGAAATAATTAGAAAGACAAGAATCCATCTCTGGTCTCAATGTAAAGGTCTGGAACTTCTGTTAAAATGGTTCTCCAGGTTTTACTAGGTCAATTCTTGGCAGCAACTTCTTGGAAATAGCTGTTTCTAGTCTTCCTCCCACCAAGTGACAGTGCAAAGAGAATGGTTTCAAAATCCAGTATTCATGCTGACTCTTTTTTGTTTGTTTGTTTGAGTATTCAAGACAGGGTTTCTCTGTGTAGCCCTGGCTGTTCTGGACTCACTTTGTAGGCCAGGCTGGCCTCGAACTTATGGAGATCCATTTGTCTCTGCCTCCCTGAGTCCTGGGATTAAAGGCATGTGCCACCATGGTCAGCTGCTGACTCTTTCTTGACCTCCACTACCTCCTGTTTGGCACGGCCTGGAGAAAGAAAAGCTGAACCTACACACAGATAAACACACATATACATAAATAAAAATTTATTCCCTTTCCAAGGCAGAGTGTTCCTGTATAGTGCTAGATGTTCTGGAACGTTGATGCAGACCAGGGGTTCTCAGACTTAGAGAGCTATCTGCCTCTGCCTCGTAAGTGCTGGGAATAAAGCCGTGTGCCACCACTGCTGGGCTAAAAATAAACCTTCAAAAATATATTTATAAAGAAGAAAAATATATCTTTTGGGTCCTGGGTGTTTTGTTGCAGTCCAGGAAGAGAATAATTTCTGAAGCTGGCCCATGAAGCATCATCAGGAATATTCTAAATCGGCACAGAGAATGTTCTAGATGGTGGGTGGGGAACAAACCATCCCCAGATAGTTCTTCCATTTTAGATCTATTCCCAAGAAGTCCCATCCCCTGCTTTTTTTTTGTTGTCTCAGTAGCAGTTTTGACAGGGTCTGGTTATGCAGCCCAGACTAGCCTGTTCTAGAATCCTAGGATTATAGGTGGGAGCCACCATGCAGGTGTGGTACTGCCTGTCATTGTCAAGTGGCAAAAATGACTGATGTACAAAAAGCCACGTGTTAGCCAGGGCTGGAGACAACAGCAGGTGACAGAGCTTTTTCCTTTCCAGTTTTGCATCCTTGTAAGGAAATGTACTGTTTGGCTTCTAAATACAATTGGCATTTAATCAGCACTAAGTCCCAGCACCCTATCAGACAGCACTCAATATCAATGTGTCAAGTTCCAGAGCTCCTCTGCCCTCCAAATGTGGCTTTATGCTTTCCCTGACACAGACACTGAGCTAGAACAAAAGGCTGTGTTATTTACCGTTATCTCCAGCATCAGCCCTACTAACTGATCTTCGGTTTAGGAAGAAGATGTTGCCACAATAAGAAAAAAGGCAAGGACAACCAACAGGACAGAGTGTAAACTGCAGTAGTGGGGACTACCCAGGAGCTGGCCCTGAAAGCCACCAACATGAAAACATGGCAGACTCAACCAGAAGCCGAACACATACAACAAGGAAGTCAAGGCATTGGAACAACGAGAGGAAAACTTCCCTCAGAAGAAGAGCCCTGAGCATCTGGGTAAAAAGCAGAATGTCTGGATCCCAGCACTGGGGAGGCAGAGGCAGATGGATCGCTGTGAGTTCGAGGCCAGCCTGGTCTACAAAGTGAGTCCAGGACAGCCAAAGCTACAGAAAGAAACCTGTATTAAAAAAAAAAAGCAGAATTTCTGGGCAGGGCATTGGAGGAACTCCTTAAGTAGCTATTTCTGGGGTCATAGTCTGTTTGAGGATGGTAAAACCATGACTCTTTTCCAGAAAATCATGTTCTGCATATGTCAGAAGGCTTAGAGGACCTACAAAGTTCATCTCAGGCTTCCAGGAATATGGGCAAAGATCCCTATTAACATGTTCCCAGCACCCAAGTCAGGCAGTTCACAACCACCTGTAACTCCAGCTCCATGGGATCAGATCCCCCGCTCCTTCTGGATTCTGAGCGTACTTACACTCACACTGGTGTGCACAAATCCACACCAATACACACCATTTTAGAAACTGGGGCTGGAAAGATGGGAAGCAGTGGTGCATGCCTTTAATCCCAGCACTCGGGAGGTAGAGGCAGGCGGATCTCTGTGAGTTCAAGGCCAGCCTGGTCTACAAAGCTAGTTAGTCCAGGACAGCCAAGGCTACAAGAGACACCCTGCCTCAGAAAACCAAAAAAAAAAAAAAAAAAAAAAAAAAAAAAGAAAAAAAGAAAAAAACGGGGGGGGGGGGGGGGCAGTGGCTGTAGATGACTCATTGGTTAAGAGCATTCGCTGTTCTTGCAGAGGACCCAGGTTTGGTGCCAGCACTCACAACCATCTTCTGGCCTTCATGGGTACCAGGCATACATACACTCAAGAAAAATACTTACACACATAAAAAACAGTCTTAAAAAGCAAACTAGGCATTGTGACTTATACCTGTCCATCCCAAGATTCGGGAAGCTGAGGCAGGAGGATTGTTTGAAGTCTGGAGTCAGCCTAGGTGACACAGCGTATACTAGGCTGGTCTGCTACTACAGTGTGAACTTGTCTCATCTTAAAAAAAAAATCTTTAAAGTTACAGTACACGTAGGATTTAAGGTTTTTCTCTTACAAGAAGTTAAAGGATAATGAAGTGAACACCTGAAGGAGCGGCTGGCAAAGCTTCCAACAGGAGGAGGCTGAGCAGGGGCAGCAAGAGTGGCTAACGGCAACTGCTTCCCTGAGACCTCCTGCATGTGAGCAGCATTCACAGGCACCTATCATGAGGGGTACAGGAGACTGTAGTCCTGCGCTGAGCTCCCTGCCAGGGGCCTGGTGAGCCGCCTGACAGCTATTCACAGAAGGGACAAGGTGTGCCCACTGCTTTGGGCAAACGCATCCCATCTCTACTGTCTTCTCATAACACCTACTGCTGCACATGGGGAACACTGTTTGTTTGTTTTTCTTTTTAATACCAATAAAATGAATTCTTCTTATTTCCAAATCTCTCCCTTTATTATCACAATTAATACTTATTTGGAAAGCCAGTAATAGAAGCTGTTCAGGCAGCACTGTTACATTATCGTTTTCAGGCACACAAGGATGGGAACTTCTACAATTTCAAGTTAAAAGGATCTTGAAAGAGATAGACTCTAGTTCATTAAAATCAGGATCAATGTATCATTATTAAGACATTATAAGGTGGTTTTATTCTTGCTACTTAAAAAACGGTCAACATCACATGGGGAAGACCAAGTCCACACTTTGCCCTGGGTCAACTGCAACCACGTGAGTCTTCTTGGTTAAGGCGTTTGAGCCCACGGTGACAGAATAGGTCCCTGGATACACTTCTATGTAGAGGTCCTTAGAGATGTTCTCAGCCTGGAAGGAAGAGAGGTAAGGTGGTTTAAAGACTGATCTCAGAGCCAATTCATCATCTCCACCAGGCTGCCTTTGTGAGCCAGAGGTGGGGCAAATGTGCAGCTGTGGGGTCCTGTTCTCAAGACTCAGCTTGGTCATAAGATAGCACTGCTGTTTTGATGACTCGAAGCCTTTATGCTCATTGCCTTGTTTCTAAATCTGTGAGAATACCTACGTCACAAGCAAGCGTGTGAAAACTTTGTAAATGACAAAGTGCTATAGGAGCATGCTGAATTATAAGAACATCCCCCAGTTACGGTTGCTCACATCTTTAATCCCAGCACTGTGGAGGCCGAGGTAGGCAGACCTCTGTGACTTTGAGGCCAGCCTGGTTTACATAGAGAGTTCCAGGACAGCCAGGGTTACATAGAAAGAGAAAGACCCTGACGTCACAAGTCCAAGAAAGAAAAAAGGGGGAGGAGGAGGAAGAAGAGGAGGAGCAGGAGCAGCAGCAGCAGCAGCAGTGCCCACTAGGTGAAGTAGAAGGCACATGGAGGGAAAGTAGAAAATGGCTCCTGTGCGTAGAGACTGGCAAGGTTGGAGGGAGTAACGAGACTGTTTGGCTAGACTCCTTCAGAAGATGAGACATGGTTTCTCTCCCAAAGCTAATAACCCGGATGGATGACCTCGGTCGCTGAAGCACTTACTTGGAAGATGGGCTGGAGCTGATGGGACGGTGTTCAGAGCTGAACTAGTCCAAACTATCCTCCAAGGCTAGACTTCATACCTGGTTGGGATGTGGCTCGGGGCAGGTGCACTGGCAGGGGGTGGGCTTTTGTTCACATGGCAAAAGGCAAAGTCACAAGCCAGGAGAGAGCAGGTAAGAAGAGCAAAGTGCATCTGGGTTGAGCTGTGCGTGGTGGCACACACCTTTAATCACAGCACTCAGGAGGAAGAGGTAGGCAGATCTCTGTGAGTTTAAGGCCAGCCTGGTCTACCAAGTAAGTTTCAGGCCAGCCAGGGCTACATAGAGTGATCTTGTCTCAAAGAGAAAAAAAATGTATCTGGGTTGCTACTTCACGTCTGCTCAACGCTTGGAAGGAACCAAAGGCAGCTATTACACTGTACATTGGAGCCTAAGGATACTACTGGCCAGCAAATTCTATAGCAGAAATAAATGAAAATATTTATGCTTTCACCTCACTTTGCCTTTCAGACATATTTGAGGTCAACAGTTTCAAAATCTACTTTATGTTATCTTTCTTTTTACCACTTCGAAGGTCTAACACCATTTAAACGGATGTGAGGAAGGAAGCCACGACAGGACTGTTTGTGAGAGGTCAACTGTGTAAATATCCAGGGGCCTCAGAGTCACAGGCGAGGATATGCTCCATTCGCCTCATACATGGCAGCAGTGAGATAAGTATGCATGTGTGTGAAAGGCTGGAAAGATGGTTCAGCAGTTAAGAGCACATATTTGTTGCTCTTGTAGAGGATGGTGGCTTACAAAACCCTGTAAGTCCAGTTCTAGGGAACCTGACACCCTCTTCTGGTTTCTGAGAGTACCAGGCATACATGAGGTACACATACATGCAAGCACTCACACATTTAAAAAAAAAAAAAAATCCATGTCTCACACTGGAACAACAGGCCAAGCAGAATTACCAAGAGCAGCACCCAATGGAGACGCTCAGGCCTGACAGCTTGCATTTGTACCAGAGCAGAATTTTTTAGCTGCTAACAGCTCTAGAATAATCTGAATCCTGGCTAATAACAAACTGTATACAAACAAAAAAGGGATTTATTGCATCCATGTGTCCAAGTTCCTTTCCTCAAAATTCCAGCTCTTCCAAGTCCCAAACAAACTCTCCAGGATCATAGACTACTTACTCCTTGGTCCTGAAAGTGAAAAGCTCGTATCTATTTCTATTTTTTTTTTTCCCCACAGAAACATTTCAGATGTTTTGGAACCTGGTGTCACCACATGAACACATTCTGGAATTTCAGCAATGGCTGCATTTTACAAGCAAAAGGTCAGGCCCGCCTGCTGCTTCAACAGATGGTGGAATTCTAGCAGGAGCCAATGGCAGCCCAGCTGAGCCCAGGAAGTGAGCTGTGAATACTTGACATTCCTTCCAACCACAGCTATGAGCTGAGGCACATATGAGCATCCCCCAAACCTCCAGTGAAGGAAAGGACACCAAGAAAGCAGCACTCCACACCAAACGGAAATCATGTGGACCTCAAGTGTAACCCTCCCAATTTGAAGATGCTGTAGAGCCCATACAAATAGAGCCCACTACGGAGCGGGTCAGCAGGCTTATAGAAAGGTGCTGAGGCCCAGCACACTGCAGCTCTGTACTCACAGGCCAGGATGCCTCTTGAGAGATGCTTCCTGGACCAACAGATGTCTCTCCTCTGCAATTTCTCTGTCAAGACGAATTTTGATTAGGACCTAAGCTTTGGCCTTGAGAAAGCAAAGACATTTTCTTTTATCTTATTAAGATTTTTTCCTATGCCTTTTCTCATTTATCATCTGTTATTAGCCATCTGTTCTGTACATTTAGAGCTAGTTTTAGTCATGTGTTTTCCTTACATGGGCTTTGGAATATGGAAACTTGCATTTAAGTCCCATAAGGGCGTGCACCACCACACCTGGCTTAAAAATAAAACCTTTAAAAGAACACTTCTCTTTTGTATTCCTAGCTATACACAAGAATATGTGATTCTTAAGCCTGGCCAAAACCTCCACAGCCCAGGATTGTAGGATCAACAGAAGATCCTAGATATATCTTATGTCATAAAATAATCTTATGCTTTAGACAAACTCCTATTTCTGGAAGTCCTGAGGCTGTGAAGTGACACATGTCTACTGAGCACTGTAATGCTGAGTCATACAAGCATCTGATGACAGAAAACCCCACAGGGACTTCCAAATCAGCGTCTCAACCTTGAGAGGCTGCAGGCACCTGCAGAACGACAGAGACGTACTTGTTCTTGCTCGTCCCCTGAGTCTGAGTACGCGTGTAAGTCTGGAGGCTTCCTTCTGTGGTAACGGTAGACATGGGTCGCCCCTCCTTCCTCTGCCATAGATGAGTAGTATTTCTAGAGAAGTAATATGATAGAACATTGAAATACCCTGGATAAGTTTCCAGACTCTCTGATACTTGTGCACAGTAAGGTTAAGAAAGGAAGCAGGAGAAAAAAACGTAGATTACCTGTCCTTCCCACAGGCCAAAGCCTGAGCCGGCTACGACAAGGGAATGGCTTTGCTGCCACCTGCTGCCTCTGTAGGGCAAGAACTCTGGCCAACTTAATATAGGTAACAGGGATCCATTCTCTGCCTGGGTAAAGGTTTTACCTCCTTGTTTCAATATCCAGTCCACACCCACCCTTTCATTCCATCTTTGTTTACTTTGCAGAGGCTCAGACAAGAATGAGGGGAGAAAGAAATCATTTTCTTAAACTGAAGAAACACAGAAGCCTACAAAACATAAACCTAAAGCCATGTGGCCTTTTACCCCAGGATTTTCCACAGGGGAGTGGAAGGCGAGAGAACTCTAGTTTAGGAATAGCTCAAAAGATCAGCAAAGCTACATTTTTCTTCTTCCTCTTCCAAGTTAACCTTAGATTTGCCCTTGACTATGAGTAATAAAGGCTTGTTTGGAACATACTGCAGGGGCAGTGTCAAAGACGCAGGGGGAGAGAACTCAGCACCCAGGCCTATGATATTTTAAGGTCTGTTTTGAAATTGTGGAGTCAAACCCGGAACAGTTTTCTAAATCTTCAAAAGGCCAAGAATTTCTGAGGCGCCACCTGCAACAGGATTGAAGTGCGACATAGCTGAGGACTTACGTGAAGAAGAGCAGTTTGCTAAGGCTCAAAGACTAACCACGAACCACGAACAAAGTGTCTAAGTTAACCGTTTTGTGGTTGAGCTGACGTTACAGATTGCTCTATCACCACCTTAGGACAAATACTAACATTGCGTTGGTTGAAGTCCTACTCTGGGAAGCTAAAGACAGAAGGTGGGCACGGCAGTGGATGCCTACGATCCGTACACTGGGAAAGTGGAAACAGAGAGGTCAAATGTTCAAGGCTGGATTTATGTAAGTGGCAAATCTGAGGCCAGCCTGGGCTACTCCAGAGCTTATCTCCAACAAAACAGAAAGACTGGCAGTTCGGAGGATCTTAACATCCAAAGCCTGAAAGCAGCGAAAACAGTTATTTTTCCATCTCAGTCACACACCATTACAGTTAAAGCCAGGCCACTCACATGTAAAGCCTGGTGTGATCTTCAAGGGCACAGAGCCTGGGCTTTCTTTTCTTCAGGGTTGGCTGGTCTGCTTTTAACATTCTCTCAACCTCAACAGAACTTAAAATCTGTTTATTCATTTCAGTGAACGAATCCTGCATGGTGTTATGAGAATTTACTATTGATCTCTCAGTGGAAACCAAAGAAGTCTGGGACTCTAGAAATCTGAACTTTACCCCGGGAAGCTGAAGAACACAACGGAGGGATGTCACGGCCAGAAGCGCGTTCTCAACTTCTCACTGCTGGGGTCACATGCCCTGGGTAAGGCTTAAGAGTGACTAACAGGCTAGCTGAAACTCATAGAACATGGTTTGATTCTTGGGAAGGAGTTCCTGCCATTAAAAACCAGTACAGCTAGCAGGGCTCAGTGGCACACACCTGTAATCCCAGCACTCAGGGAGGCAGAGGCAGGCAGATCGCGGTGAGTTTGAGGCCAGCTTGGTCTACAAAGTGAGTCCAGGAGAGTCAGGGCTACAGAGAGAACCCTGTCTGGAAAAAACAAAAACACAAACACAAAGCACACACCTGTACCTGTTTCACGTGGTCATCTCTGTCACCAACTGTTTATGAAACCATTGGTATATTCACTACGAACTAGAAACAAACCTTGAAGGCCAAGACCCAACATACTAACATCTGGGTGGTGGTGGCTCATGCCTTTAATCCCAGGGCGGCAGAGGCAGGCTTTGAGTTCAAGGCCAGCTTGGTCTACCTAGTGAGTTTCAGGACAGCCAAGGCTACACAGAAACCCCATCTCAAAAAAACCAAAAAGACCAAATAACTCAGGCATGACCCTGAAGATTCTAACTTCATTTGAAAGGGAAAAGGAAACATCCTCAAGTCAGACTTAACTGTGGATTTCAGCAAATAAGCAAAACAACTGAAAACTCAACGTGGACGAAGCCTCTTTCAGGCTTCTGTCTCCTCAACAACTAGATTTAGAAATAAATACTTGTGGGGTGATCCTAACTTGTATTTACCACCTGACTTTATTAATGGATTGCAACCCGCTCATGAAGGCCTGTAGGTGGGGGGACAGAGGAATGCTGGGTTTTCCCAAGCACAGATGGGGCACAGCAACTTACCCCACACTGACTTGAAGCATAGTCCATGAATTCAGCCATTGTTCTGAAGGAAGCAGTAAGGGTTGGGCGCTTTTCTTCTCTCTATTTGAGTAAACGGCAAGGCATAGGTGAAAGCTGCCTTCCCTACTGGAGAAGGCCATCATTTGAGAACTAGCCCTTTTCACTTTCAGGAAAGCTTCTGCAAGCTGGAATTGGTAAGATGACTCGAGCTGAGGAAGAATTCTTAACTCAGTAAACTAGACATGCAGTTTATCCAGGAACTAACATACTTTGTTGGCTGGCTTCACTTAACGTAGCAGAAAAGAACTGTTATTGTTGTTTGGGGTTTTTGAGACAAGGTCTCATGTACATGAAGCTGGTACTTTTACCTGATCCTCAGCCCCTATCTCCCAAGTTACGGCACCACTAAGAATCGTATTTATTTACTTTAGACGGTGTCTCACTAAGTAACCCTAGCTGGCCTGAGACTTGCTATGTAGACCAGGCTAACCTCGAACTCAGAGATCGGTCTGCTTCTGCCTCCTGGGTGCTGAGATTTATGGTGTGTACCACCACGTCCCGCAAGAAATTATATTATATTATATTATATATTTTTGGTTCTTCAAGACAGGGTTTCTCTGTGTAGCCTTGGCTGTCCTGGACTCACTTTGTAGACCAGGTTGGCCTCGAACTCATTGCGATCAACCTGCCTTTGCCTCGCCAGTGCTGGGATTAAAGGCGTGCGCCACCACGCCCGGCAAGAATTATATTTTAAAAGTAAACAGAACACTATTCTTTTGTTACTCAAAGAGAATTGGTTACACCATGCTGGCGCACAAGCCCTGTTAATACTAGTACTTGAGGCAATCACAGAAGTTCAAGGCTAGACTGGGCTACATGGAACCCTGTGTTTAAAAAAGGTGTCAAAGCAGTTTCCAAAGGACTTTTCCACACTTTGCCTGGATACGTTGCATCTTTTGGCCTCGGGAGGTTCCTTCCCACCCAGTGGAGGCCGAGAATGAATACAGACTCCCCCACCTCCCGTCCTCACCTCCCCTAGGAGGCGCTGGGGATCGGGGGCACACCATCGTTCCTGGTAGGGACCCTGGGGGTAAAGGACCCCCAGGCTGCCTCTGGATCGCTCTGGAGACTGCCAGTCCACTGCCCTCCTCTTGGCACGCTCCAGCACTTCCCGCCCCAGCCGAGCCGAACGCTGCAGCGAGCGCCGGTCCACCCCGTTCAGCGCCGCGGCCGCCAGACAGTACTCCATGTCTTCCTGGACATACACACACAGACGCCGGCACGTCAGCCACACCCAGGCCCGGATCCTGGCGGGAGCTTCCCCAGAGACCCCAACTCCCGCCTCACCCGCATCGCGCACTCCAAGCCGGGGACTAGAAGGCAGGACCCCAGCCCCTTACACTTCCGCCTCCCGGGCCCAGGGTACGACCCCTCACCAGGCCCCCAGCTTCTCCAGGCGCATGCGCTCAGCGCTTTCCGGGACACGCCTTCTGTGTTCCCGCCAGTTGCCGGGCAAACTGCTGAGCGCCGTGGGCGGGGCCTGGAGGTGGGCGGGACCCGGAGGCGGGCGGGGCCTGGCTCGAGGGGCACGTGGTCCCAGACCTTACAAGCCAGGGATGCAGAGTGGTGCTAGTGGTTCGAGGTCTTTCCCGCGGCGCCGCGTCAGTGTGAATCCCGTGGCTTGTTGCGCTAAAAGAAAAAAAAGTTGTGAGAGTAGGTACCTGCAGCAGCTCTTTCGTTCTACGTTCAGGGGTCTCGCTACTCCAGAACTACTTTTGTGTGAGGAGGTGATGAGGCTAGCCGAACAACACGACTGAAGAGGTAGGGCTGGGAAAATGGGCGTTCTGTCAGAAAGAGCGCTTCAGGCTGGGGTTGGAGGCCAGACAAGAGGCCTTGGGGCTGTGGGTGTGGGGACCGCTGGACTTCTGTGGATAGCAGGCGTTTTTCCGCCCAGATTGGTAGGGGATGCCAGAGGAGTGTGTAAAAGTGTCTCATCCTCCTCCCTGCAGCTTCCCATGACTCCCTTGGAAGCACAGATTGACACAATTTTGTTTGCGAGTTTTGATTTCTTTGAGACAGTCTCACCGTATAGCTTTGCCAGGGCTGGAACTCACTATGTAGACCAGGCTGGCCCTTCAGTCTCTTCCTTTTGGGATCTGGACCTGCTAGTCACATCACTTTAAAGTAAGAAATGGTCAGTTCATCCTAACACTGCTGTGTTATGGCGGAAGCCCCAAGTCTGAGCACTCCCTCTGCACACAGCAACACTCCTTGGCGAGCCGCAGGGTGTGAACGGGGAGAAAGGCCCACTGCTCAGTGGGGGTGAGTCGCTCACAGGACGTAAAGGAAGTGTCAGTGGATGGGCTTGATTAGCCACGCATTCACCTGTTTTAAGTATACAATTGAGTGAATTTTGATAACGTCTCAGTTTTACCAGTATCACCACAGTCCCGCTTTGGATTATTTTAATGAACTGAAAATGATGTGTTGGGCCAGGGAAGCAATTTGGGAGGAGGGCTCAGTGGAAATGTTTGCCCTACAAGGCTAACTACCTGATACCTGAGATCCCTGGAATCTGTGTAGAAAGCCAGAATCTGTAGTGTGCATCTGTTAACTCTGCCCTCCTAAAGTGACGGGAGGTGAAGACAGGAAATTTGGCTAGAACTCCTGGACTAGCTAGCTTGAATATGTGGAAGGTGAGAGCCAATTCCCAAAAGTTGACCTCTGACCTCCATGCATGTTCCTTGGCACACATGCACCACATTCTCTCTCTCTCTCTCTCTCTCTCTCTCTCTCTCTCTCTCTCTCTCTCTCTCTCTCTCACACACACACACACACACACACACACAAAGAATAAAAGGTAGTTTAATTTAGATTCTCACTCCTACTTCAGCACCTAGGTGACCGCTGTTCTGATTACCATCTCCATAACTTTGCCTTTTTCTAGCAGTTCCTATAAATAGACTCATATATGTGACCTTTGTACTGGTCTCTTTCACTTAGATTACTTTGAGGTTCATCTGAGTTGTAGTATATATCAGTACTTCATTTTTTTATGGATAAATAATATTCTACTATGTGAATATACTGTATTTTGTTTGTTTATTTATCACTTGTAATTATTTCCAGGTAGAGGACTATTCTGATAATGGCATATAAGAGTCTATAGACAGATTTTCTCCTATTGATGGGCCGTTCCAGTTAGAGGCAGCTGCTCCAGTCACAAGGAGCCGGCAGCAGCGGGTCGGCGGTTACTGGAGTGCAGCGCTGGTGGGTGTTTGCGATGAGTTTACCCCTCAGTCCCAAGCCTTTTCTCAGTGGACTGACAGGAAAGCCAGTGATGGTAAAACTTAAGTGGGGAATGGAGTCCAAGGGCTACCTGGTCTCTGTGGACGGCTACATGAACATGCAGCTTGTGAATATAGAAGAATACATAGATGGGGCGTTGTCTGGACATCTGGGTGAAGTTCTGACAAGGTGTAATAATGTACTTTATATCGGAGGCATTGAAGAGGAGGAGGAAGGTGGAAACTGAGAGAATAGCATCTTTGGGAGGGTTTTTATATATATATGTATTTCTATACAATAAAGATTTTTTTTCAACTTGAAAAAAAAGTCTATAGACATTTTCACTTCTCTTGAGCAGATACTCTGAAGTGAAATTTTTGAGAGTATTATAAATAAATGTTTTATTATAAGAATTGGCAAACTATTACTCAAAATACTGTTTTACATTCCCATAACTGATAGTTTTTCACTACCTGCTCTAGCATTTTTTATTGGAGTCCTGTATTGTGCTGTGTGTGAAGCAGCCGCTTTGGGACATCAGGGTTTCCATGGTGACGGGTGCTGCTATAGACCTCCTCTTGTCATTCCTAGCGGTTCCTGTTTCTTCTTTGCTGAAGTAGGTGTTCAAATTCTTTGTCCATTTCCCCCCCCACTTCAGAGGCAGGGTTTCTCTGTGTAGCCCTGGCTGTCCTGAACTCACTTTGTAAACAAGCCTGGCCTCGAACTCACAGCAATCCACTTGCCTCTGCCTCCTCCTGAGTGCTGGGATTAAAGGCATGCACCACCACGCCCAGATCTTTATCCATTCTTTTTTTACATACACATTTATATTATTGCATATATATATATATACATATATATATATATATAATAAATTACCTATAGCAAAAAGAACCATGAAACAATCAGGAATTATATAAATGTTACATTCATAGTGCTTTGGCTATTTGTATTTGGCAACCTTGAGGAAACATCTTTCCCGTCTTGGTGCATCTAAAATTCTGAATGTAAGTCAATATCTATCATATTTCATCTGTATCAACTGAAAACATCTATCTAGACCTAGATACATCTTAACCCCTAAACAACTAAGCTTAATTGTAAAACTAAGCTATCTAGTCTTCAAGCCCATCAGAGATTTGAGAAGGAATAAAATTAATTATCTGAGTAGACAGGAAGTGGTGCAGGTTAGCAGCTTCCAAAATGAGAAAATGACAGAGACAGTTTGCTGCCTGAACAGTCACCCAAAACTCTCCATAACATTGGAGCATCATCTACCGCCTCCTGGCCCAATATATCTGACAGACATATTTGTGAGGCAGGAACTATTGAGGACTTGATTACGCTGGCTTGGCAGAGTTTGGCTGTTGACTCTGCCTGCATCCAAGCTTGCTGATTTTTAGGCATAATTCTGTCTGTGGCAGAAATGAGGACATTTTGCCCAGTGTCTGGTTTGCCACATTTTAAGCCATCTCCATAAGGAGGTTCATTGATGCTCATCATCTTCTTTGAGGTAGGCTGGGTGTTGCTAGGCGTTAACCTGTCTCATTGTTGGTGAATCTTTTAAAATAATAAAAACAACTTTAAATACCATATTCTGTAGGTCTCTGAGGTTTTTGAAGACCTTATCTATTTTACCTTATCTATCTATAGAATCATATCTATCTGTTAAACCTAGGATTATATTCTTGTGATTAAAAATAGACTAGTAATTGACATAACCATGATTTGATCAACTAACAATGAACTTGTGTTACTTAATTATCCTAAGCAGCCTGCAGTAGCACTTTCAAAGCATTGGAAGTAAACCTTGTATTATAATTGAGTTGTATGGGTGCAATACAATACTTCATATTAGAGTAGAAATATATATAATGTGTATGAAGAATAATCTTTTATTTATTTATTTTATTTTTTGGCTTTTTGGAGCCAGGGTCTCTCTCTGTTAGCCTTGGCTGTCCTGAACTCACTTTGTAGACCAGGCTGCCTTTGAACTCACAGTGATCCGCCTGCCTCTGCCTCCCAAGTGCTGGAATCAAAGGCGTGCGCCATCACACTTGGCTTAGGAAGAAAAACCTTAAATTTGAATTCTATGCCAGTGTATCAATATTAAACTTATTTTGCATCAATATACAAAGTTCTATACCAGTGAATTAAAAATAACCTTGTGAGTAACAATTAAGGTATAAAGTTGAGGAGTAGATTTAATAATCTACTTTTTGCCCTATTATCCCTATATATTTCTATATTCCCCCTTCTTTCTTTTCAACCCCTAAGAAAGGAAGATAAAGGAAAAGAGAGACATCACTGAGTCCAACCTTATTTATTCTCTGAATAAGACCAGTAGTAACTTAGAACCAACTCCCAATGAAAATAAACATCTATAGCTCAAGAAAGCAACCAAAACCCTACCCAACCCCCCTTAAGGGAAATATGGTGTTGTTCTCTTACGGTTTCTTCTGGCTGATTTGGGATGAATAATACTTCTGTAGGGGCCCAAATAAAATTGGGGAAAATGGTTAAACAAGCTAGCATTTGTGGTCCAGTTTCTCCTTTGTCCATTCTTTTTTTTTTGTTTGTTTGTTTGTTTTGGTTTTTCGAGACAGGGTTTCTCTGTGTAGCCTTGGCCATCCTGGACTCACTTTGTAGACCAGGCTGGCCTCAAACTCAGAGCGATCTGCCTGCCTCTGCCTTCTGAGTGCTGGGATTAAAGGTGTGCGCCACCACGCCCGGCCCTTTGTCCATTCTTAATATGGTTTTTATGTAGTTTTAAAAAAATTATTGATTAATGAGTTCAAATTCTTACCCCCGCCCCCTCCCCCAGACAGGGTTTCTCTGTGTAACCTTGGCTATCCTGGATTTGCCTTGTAGACCAGAGATGGCACAGAGATCCACCTGCCCCTGCCTCCCGAGGGCTAGGATTTCAGGTGTGTGCCACCATGCCTGGCTAAAAGTTCAAATTCTAAGCATAGGAACCTTTATTGGATGTATGGTTTATAAAAATTTCTCACAGTCTATTCTGTTTTTCATTTTCTTTTTTTCTTTTTTCAGTGTTGGGGATTAAAATGCCCAGGGCCATTTGCGTACTAGTCAAGTGCTATGTCCCTAGCCCTTCCTTTCCTTTGTTTGTGTGAGGGGGTGGGGCATTGTAGAGTGTGGTCCTCTGAGCAAAACAGCCACCTCCTTCATCATGCCTTGCTAGCAAGTGTCCATGCATCATGTCTGTAGACTGTTGACATTTCCGCACAGAAGGTAGGGGTGAGGAAGGTCGTTGTGCCTTTACCTGAGTCTCCAGCCATGCCTCCCAGCAATTTGTGTGCAATTATGCTCTAATTGCTCAGGGGCCCAGGTCTCAGGGGGAGGCTACAGTTTGCAGGCTGGGAAAGACAAAGGGAAGGGCCTCTGTCTATGTGACTCAGAGGAAGCCAACGCCCAGACCTTCTGTGTGGCAGCTTGTGGATCAGGATGCTGTCCATAGTCCCTTACCTTTCACTCTGTAAGCCTAACAGACTCATTGGTTTCCCGTAGTGAACGTCAATAGAATCATATTTTGGCTTGTTGGGACCTTATGAAGAGGTCCTTCCCATGGAAGGAATTATCACAACTCACTCACTCACTCACTCACTCTCACTCTGTGTGTGTGTATGTGTGTGTGTGTGTGTGTGTGTGTGTGTGTGTGTGTGTGCGCGCGCGTGTGTGCGCGTGTATGTTTTATGTGTGGGCTGATACTAGATGTCCTCCTCAGTTGAGTTCCATCTTAATTTTTGTTTTTGTTTTTCAAGACAGGGTTTCTCTGTGTAGCCTTGGCTGTCCTGGACTCATTTTGTAGACCAGGCTGGCCTCGAACTCACAGCTATCTGCCTGCTCTGCCTCCCCGAGTGCTGGGATTAAAGGCGTGCGCCACCATGCCCGGCTCCATCTTAACTTTTTGAGCCAGCATCTCTCCGTGAACCTGGAGCTCACCAATTTGTCTAGAATAGCCAGCTAGCAAGCCCTAGAAATCCTCTCGTCCCTGCCTCCCCTGCACCAGATAATGAGCTTACATTACCATGCCCAGCTTTTATGTGGATGCTGGGCTTCTGGGGTGGTCCTAACTCAGGTCCTTATGTTTTGCAAACATATGAATATATGTTTTTTCTTTTTTCCTTTTTAACCTATTAAACTTCTCCTCATCTCCCTTTAAATTTTTTCTTTTAAAAAAAGATTTATTTTATATGTATTTGAGAGTTTGCCTGCATGTGCATTGTGTGTGTGCTGGTGACCACAGAGGCCAGAAGCGGACATAATATCATCTGGAATTGGAGTTACAGATGGTTGTGACGTACCATATGGGTGCTGGGAACTGAACCCCAGTCCTCTGCAGGAACAGCAAGTCCTCTTAACTGCTGAGCTATCTCCAGCCTCACTTTTAATATATTAAAAAAAATTTTTTTTTCTTTTGAGATTTATTTTACGTGTATTGATCTTTTGCCTGATTGTATGCATGTGCATCAAAGGCACGCAATGCCCAGGGAGGCCAGTAGAAGACATTATGGATGTTCTGCCTGCTTCTATGTTTGTATACCATGTGCTTGTAGTACCCATGGGAGCCTGAAGAGGGCATCAGATCCCCTGCGACTGGCGTTACTGACAGCTGTGAGCCTCCATGTGGGTTCTGGGAATAGAATCTGGGACTTCAGAAAAGCAGCAAGTGCCCTTAACCACTGAAGCATTGCTCCACACCTTCCTCTTTCATTTTATAATTGATGTCTTTTTGAAGAACAAAGTCTTAAATTATGATGAACTCCATCTTAGTATTTTCTTCTATGGGTTGTGCTTTTGGTATCATACGTAATTTTTGCCTAATTCAACATTTTTCTTTTGTCTTATGAAATTTTTATATTTTAGTTTAGTTTGTGCATATGCTATATGAGGTATAAACTCATCTCTTTAGATGCTGTTTGTCTAAAAGATAATTATCCTTTTTTCATTAGATGGCATTTGTACTTTTGTCAAAAGTCAGTTGACTATAAGTATATAGGAGTTAATTTTTAGTCTTTTCATTTTGTTCCATCGATCTATATGTGTATATGTACATACGTATGTATGTATGTACGTATGTATGTATGTATGTACGTATGTACGCATGTATGTATGTACGTATGCATGTATGTACGTATGTATGTATGTACGCATGTACGTATGCACGTATGTATGTACGTATGTACGTATGTATGTACGTATGTATGTATGTACGTACGTACGTATGTATGTATGTACGTATGCATGTATGTACGTATGTATGTATGTACGTATGTACGTATGTATGTACGTACGTATGTATGTACGTATGTATGTATGTATGTACGTATGTATGTATGTACGTATGCATGTACGTATGCACGTATGTATGTACGTATGTATGTATGTACGTATGTATGTATGTACGTATGTATGTATGTACGTACGTACGTATGTATGTATGTACGTATGTATGTATGTACGTATGTATGTATGTACGTATGTACGTATGTATGTATGTATGTATGTACGTATGTATGTATGTACGTATGTATGTACGTATGCACGTATGTATGTACGTATGTATGTATGTACGTATGTATGTATGTATGTACGTATGTATGTATGTATGTACGTATGTATGTATGTATGTATGCATGTACGTACGTACGTATGTATGTACGTACGTATGTATGTACGTATGCACGTATGTATGTACGTATGTATGTACGTACGTATGTATGTATGTACGTATGTACGTATGTATGTACGTATGTATGTATGCATGTACGTACGTACGTATGTATGTACGTATGTACGCATGTACGTATGTATGTACGTATGTATGTATGTATGTATGCATGTACGTACGTACGTATGTATGTATGTATGTATGTACGTATGTATGTATGTATGTACGTATGTATGTACGTACGTATGTATGTATGTATGTACGTATGTATGTATGTACGTATGTATGTATGTACGTACGTATGCATGTATGTACGTATGCACGTATGTATTCTCTTGCTTATCGTAGGTTTATGGTAAGTCTAGAAATTGAGAAGTGGAAGTACAGAACGTAGTGTACAACACAGTATATATGTTCTGTGCTTTCAGAGCTGTTTTGATGTTCTAGGTCATTTATATTTAAAAAAATATGTTAAGTTCTTCATAAAGACTTTTGAGATTCTGATAGGGATTGAGTTCCATTTTTAGGCCAGTTTGGGGAAAACTGCAGTTTTAACAGTATAGGAGGATTAGAGAGAAATCCTAGTGATTAAAAAGGTTTGCTGGCCTTCCAGTGGACCTGAGTTTGCTTCCCAGCACCCACACTGAGCAGCTTACTACTGTCTTCTCTGGGCCTCCACAGTTACCTGTACATCTCTCTCTCTCTCTCTCTCTCTCTCTCTCTCTCTCTCTCTCTCACACACACACACACACACACACACACACACACACACACACACACACAGTATTGGGGACTGGAGAGATGGCTCACAGGTTAAGAGCACTGTCTGTTTTTCCAAAGGTCCTGAGTTCAATTCCCAGCAATCAAATGGTAGCTCACAACCATCTATAATGAGATCTGGTGCCCTCTTCTGGCATGCAGGCACACATTCAGGCAGAGTATTGTATAAATAATAAATAAATAAATGTTTTTAAAAAAGGGAAACATATTGGACTTTTGAATTCATGAACATAGGATAGCGACACATTTATTTCAGTTCTCTTTAGTTTCTTTTATCAGTGTTGTAGAGTGATTATTGATTGTGTCTTTCTTTTCCTGTTGCTGTGATAAAATACTTAGAAATGGGTTACTGTGGCTCACAGTTCCGAGGTACTGGGAAGTCGTGACAACAGGCGTTTGAAGCAGCTGTTTATGTTGCATCCCAAATCAGGAAACAGAGAACAATGATTGAGAACATTGGTGATGCCATTTTGTCTCAGTCCACCAATGAGTTCCTTACAAGACAGTGATGGTTCTGCATTCAAAAATTTGCACCAGGTTGTATTAGATGTCATGCTCCCATGCCCTTTTTTGGAAAATGTTCTTTCTGTAGACAACCAGGGTGTGGCCAGCTAACCTCAAGCTTACTTCTGTCCTGTCCCCTATAAAGCTCACTTCTGTCACCCTCCCTGGGGCTACACTCTCTTCCCCGTCTGTGTGCAGCCTGGAGGATTTAATAAAAGCCTGCTCAGTCCTTTAGCATGTCCAGGTGTACTCTCTTGCAGTGATTGCTGGTGTTCAGCTCGCTTTCTCTTTTTTTATGGGGAGTGTGACCCAAGCCCAAGGAATGGTGCCACCTATCTTTAAAATGGACTTCCTGCCTTAGTTAACCTAATCAAGACATTTCATCACAGGTGTACCCAGAGGCTTGCCTCCTGGGTAATATACATCCTGACATGTTGACAGTCAGTATTTTTTTGTTTGTTTGTTTTTGTTTTTGTTTTTCAAGACAGGGTTTCTCTGTGTAGCCTTGGCCATCCTGGACTCACTTTGTAGACCAGGCTGGCCTCGAACTTACAGCGATCCACCTGCCTCTGCCTCCTGAGTGCTGGATTAAAGGCGTGCGCCACCACGCCTGGCTCGACAGTCAGTATTACCTCTCAGGATATTTCTTTCTTCTCTTCCTTCCAACCTCCCTTCCTGTCTTCCTCCTACTTCCTTCCCCCAACTCCTTTCTTGTTTATTTGATCTTTTTTTTTTTTTTTTTTTTTTTTTGGAGACAGGATTTTATATATTTCAGCCTATTTTTAATCTTTGTTCGTATGTATGCATTTTAGCCAAAGTCTTTTTATGTAGCCCTTGGCTGGCCTGGACTTCATAATATAGCCCTGGCTGGTCTGAAACGCAGAGATTTGCCTACCTCTGCCACCCAAGTGCTGGGAAGAAAGGCGTGCACCACCTCACCCAGCTAGTTTCAATCAGAAAATGACTCTGAATTCAGGATTCTCTTCTCTCCATTTCCCAAGTACTGGGATTATAGCTGTGTACAACCAGGCCCAGTTACGTCCCGTATTTCTTTTTTGTTGTTGTTGTTTTTTTGAGACAGGTTTCTCTGTGTAGCCTTGGCTGTCCTGGACTCACTTTGTAGACCAGGCTGGCCTTGAACTCAGCGATCTGCCTGCCTCTGCCTCCTGAGTGCTGGGATTAAAGGTGTGTGCCACCATGCCCGGGAGGTCCTACATTTTTTGTAACAAATGTATTAAATATTTCATGCTATCATGAACATAATAGTTTTCTCTTTCATTTTTGGGTTACTTATTGCTAGTGTATAGGACTTCTGTGACATTAATGAATTTACTAATAAATCCTAGTGGGCGCTTTTTGTGGATTCTTTGGTATTTTCTACTGATAAGGTCAGATCATCTGTACATGAAGAAAATCTGACCTGAGGGCTTGGTGCGATTTAGTAGTCTGTGGCAAGAGGATTAGGAACTCAAGGCCAATTTGGACTATGTAGCTAGGTCCAACCTCAAAAAACAGACAACCAACCAATCTTAACTTTTTTTTTTTTTTTTTTTTTTAAAGAGTGAGCCTGTTTATGTAACCCTAGTTATCCTGGAAGTCTTAAGTAGACCACACTAGTCTCCTGCTGGTATTAAAGGTGTGTGCCACCATGCCTGCCTCAGTCATATTATTATAGTCAGGATTTCTGCCTCTTAATTCAGGCCATCAGTACTGTGCTAAATAGAAATGACAGGGGAACCATGGTTCTTGGTTTGAATCTTTTATTATTAACTATGTGATATTTGGACTTTTTGCAGTGCTGGAGATAGTAAACACAGGGCCAGTGTAGTCAGGGGCTCTCCCACCATACTGCATCCCCAGGCCTGTTTGAACCAACGTCTCTTTATATAGGTCAGGCTGATCTTGAACTTGCTGTGTAGATTAGTTTCTAACTTAGAATCTTGCCTTTGCTTCCCAGGTTCTGGGTTTACAGGGTTGCATCACCTGTTTGGTGTTTAGAGCTTGGTAGATTGAGGAAAATTCCCCTCTTGCTGTTTTAAGTAAAGAAAATCCCAATCATTCGATTTTACCAATAAAGACTCAGGAGCCAGACGTTTGGGTGAAACTTGATAGCTCAGAGAGGCAGAGAAAGCACCTGTTGACCTCCCTACATCTCACGTTCTGAAGGAAAAGCCAAAAAAGCCAAGGTGGCACACGCCTTTAATCCCAGCATTTGGCAGATCTCTGTGAGTTCCAGGCCAGCCTGGTGTACAGAGAGTGTTCTAGGCTAGCTAGGGCTACATAGAGAAACCTTGTCTCAAAACCAAAAAAAAAAAGTCAAAGCCAAAAGCCCAAGCCCAAAACCTTGCTAGTTCACTGGACAGCCCAGGAGAAAAGGGCCAAAAGCTAAAAACCAAAGAGCCCTTGCTTGTCTGCACTGTCTTAAATTCCCTTCTCACAAAGTCCCTCCTACTTACTTAATCTGTTTATATTTTTCTTCCTTTTTGAGTCAATTTTCTTTTCTTTTCTTTTTTTTTTTGGTTTTTCAAGACAGGGTCTCTCTGTGTTAGCTTTGGCTGTCCTGGACTCGCTTTGTAGACCAGGCTGCAATTTTCATACTCTCTTTCTAAGAGTTTGTCTATTTCATTTAAGTTGTCTAATTTATTGATAAAAATTTATAATACCATATTGGTTTTATTTATTGATTGATTGCTTGATTGTTTTTTGAGACAGAGCTTCTCTATGTAGCCTCGGCTTTCCTGGACTTGCTTTGTAGACCAGGCAGACCTCGAACTCACAGCAGTCCGCCTGCCTCTGCCTCCCAAGTGCTGGGATTAAAAGTGTGTGCCACCACCACCCAGCATAGCATCACATTGTAATCTTTTTCATTTCTTTTCTTTTCTTTTTTAAAAAAGATTTATTTATTTAAGTATACAGTGTTTTTCACCTTCATGAATGCCTGCCCACCAGAAGAGGGTGCCAGACCTCACTGTAGATGGTTGTGAACCACCATGTGGTTGCTGAGAATTGAACTCAGGACCTTTGGAAGAGCGGACAGCGCTCTTAACCACTGAGCCATCTCTCCAGCCCCACTTTTTTATTTCTTTAAGCTCTATATGGGGGCTGGCTGTTGTGTCTGTCTCTGTCTGTTTTGAGAAAGGTCTCTATGTAGCCCTGGCTGTGCTAGAACTTATGTATACTGGCCTCAAACTCACAGAGATCCACCTGCCATTTGCCTCTGGGTTAAAAGGGTGTACCACCATACCCACTTTTCTCTCTTCCTCCCTTCTCCACAACACCCCTCCACCTCCCCCCAGTTTCTCTGTATAGCCATGGCTATCTTCGAACTTGTTCTACAGGCCAGGCTAGGTCTGAACCCAAGAGATCCACCTGCTTCTATCTTCCAAGTGCTGGGATTAAAGGTGTATACCACTAAGTACAACTCCCCCCCCCCCCCACGTCTCTCTCTCTCTCTCTCTCTCCCTCTCTCCCTATTTTTAGGTACATTGGTGTTTTGCCTACATGTAAGACTGTGTGAAGGTACCAGATACTCTGGAACTAGAGTTATAGATAGATGTGAGCTGCCATGTGGATGCTGGGAATTGAACCGAGGTCCTCAGTAGGGTCTGGGGGCACATGCCTGTAATCCCAGCATTCTGGGAAGGAGAGGCAGACAGATCTCTGTGAGTCCGAGGCCAGCCTGGTCTTCAAAATGAGTCCAGGACAGCCAAGGCTACACAGAGAAACGCACACGCACACACACTCAGGATGGGATCAACACACACACACATATAAATACACACACACGTACACATTTTTAATGTCTATTCAAGTCTTCTGCCTGTTTTGATTTGTGTGGTATTGATTTTTAGATCTAGATATTCTAGATATGAATTTCTTATCAGCAAAATGATGTGTGGTTTCACTTTTACTTTGTTTTATTATTTGATATGTGAAATTTAAGCTTCTCATTAAGTCTAGTTTTTCTGTCTTTCCTTCTGTTCCTGTGCTTTGGTTACACTAAAAAAAAAAAAAAAAAAAAATCATTGCCAAATTCAGTGTTTTAATTCTTTTGTCTTGTTTTCTTCTAGTAGTTATTGTTTTAGGCCTTATACTTATATCCTTGATTCATATTGAAATAGTTTTTTTGTATATGGAATTAGATAAGAGTCCAGCTTCATTCTTGGAACAACAATGGATAGTTGCCTGAATTATATAAGCCATTTTCCATTACTGTTATAAAACACCTGAGATAATCAGTTTTTAAAGATGAAAGGTGTATTTTTAACTTAGTTCAGTATATAAGTTAGCTACCTTGCTCTGTGACAGGGAATATGTGAGGAGCACCATTCTTTCCTTTACGAGTGGGTTATGAAAGGAAACCAAAGCTCTCACAATCTCCTGTGGCCCTTGTGCCCAGGAAAGTCTCTGTCCTGGCCCATCTTCTCCTGATAGACAAGCTGGCAAGTCAGCTGTCGTCACACACAGACCTCTGAGGGACAGGCCTGATCCTAACTGGCTTGTGGAGGTTTGCACTTTCTGCAGGTTCCCTGTGCTTACACTTTTGTGCTTAGAAGATGCAATCAGTGACAGAGCACATATCCCCATGATTGTAGGAAAGGCCCCTTCTTTGTCTAAACTGCCTGTGTAAAGAGCATAGCCACAGCTGCCTGCCAGGGGTGGGGGGAACGGGTAGCTTCTGCCATGCTAAGAGCTCAGTTTGGGATTTACTGCCCAAGACTTATTTTCAGTAAACCCTAGAGTTCCAAAACAGTTATATCTGACAGTTTCTGCTTATACAATGATTGGCTAAGTAGAAGAAGTGTTCCTGTTCTTTCCTAATCTTCCATCATACCAAAATCCTCCTCTTCCCTCTAGTATCTGAGGCAGAGATGCTCTGTACTTGAAGTATTATTGCCTGGTGGAACGTGAGCTTGGAATGTGGAGAAGGAGCCCGAAGAAGACATAGGCTCAGATTGTTTTCTGAGGTGCCTGGTGTAGGCTGAGACACAACAGGTACAGAAGCCGGGAGGTGGTGGCACACGCCTTTAATCCCAGCACTCGGGAGGCAGAGGCAGGCAGATCGCTGTGAGTTCGAGGCCAGCCTGGTCTACAAAGCGAATCCAGGACAGCCAAGGCTACACAGAGAGACCCTATCTCGAAAAACCAAACAAACAAACAACAGGTTCAGAAATGGATTCCTTGCATGTGAATTTGTTTCTTGGGCTCTGGAAGTTTTGTTCCTTGTTGCTACTGGGCAAGATTGGACATGAAATTTGTTGGGATAGAGGACACTCGAATGTAAGAAAGGAGAAAGTGACCGCAGGTGGATGGGATTGGAGCTGGATAGTACAGGTGTCCTGTAGAGGAGGGAGATAGAAAAAGGCCAGATGGACTTTCTGGAGGACAGCAGATTTCTTTGGTTGGTAGTAGCCCTTCTCAGTCAACCCATACACTCTCATCATCTTTATGCAGTTAAAGAAAGCAGAAGTCGGCTGGAGAGATGGCTCAATGATTAAGAGCACTGGCTGCTCTTCCAAAGGTCCTGAGTTCAATTCCCAGCAACCACATGGTGGCTCACAACCACCTACAATGAGATCTGATGCCCTCTTCTGGCATGCAGGTGTACATGCAGGCAGAACACTGTGTATGTAATAAAAATAAATAAATCTAAAAAGAAAGAAAGAAAGTAGAAGTAAGGTGCCATAGAGGAGCTCTTTAGTAAAGGTATAATTGCTGGGTATGGTTTCTGATATTCCATAGTGGCAGGTGGAAATGACCAGAAAAGATTTTGGGGTGATTTTCTCTAGACCTGATCATATGAATAACTTTATCTGAGGCTACAACTGGCCTACGTGTTGTCCAAACCCTTAGAAGATGAGATGATAGGAAAAACTGAGATAATGGATAACAAGATATTTTGAAAGTTTCTATGGTTATGTAAAAAGTGCAAGAAAGAATTACGCTTCTGTAGCACTAAGGTGTTAAGAACTAGGCGTGGTGGTATGTATCTGTCCCTAGTATTCAAGAGGTAAAGGCAGGAGGCTCATGAGTAGAGACTGTTGAAGGATATATGGAGGGGAGGAAGGGAAAAGAAAGAAAAATACATAAATGCTAAATGTAAGGCTCCGTTTGGGAGAGTGCTTGCCTAGCATGTAGGAAGACCTGGGTTTGATTGCCAGCACCTTACTCAGTGTGGTGGCACATGCTACACCTGCTTGCAATGCCAGCATTCAGTAAGTGAAAGCAGAAAGATCAATTCAAGGTCATCCATGGCTATACAGGGAGTTCAAAGCCAGCCTGGGCCAGTGACAGTGCCGCTTTTCCCCATAAAAGAAGAGAATAAATTTATTTTAAAAAATCACTTTAAGCCAGGCGTGGTGGCGCACGCCTTTAATCCCAGCACTCGGGAGGCAGAGGCAGGTGGATCGCTGTGAGTCCGAGGCCAGCCTGGTCTACAAAGTGAGTCCAGGACAGTCAAGGCTACACAGAGAAACCCTGTCTTGAAAAACAGCAACAACAACAAAAATCATTTGTTGTGTTGGGTGATGGTGTCGGCAGTGCACATCTTTCATTCTAGCACTTGGAAAACAGAAGCAATCAGATCTCTGAGAACAAGGTCAGCCTGGTCTACAAAATGAGTTCCAGAATATCCAGGGCTACACAGAGAAACTGTCTCCAAAAAAAAAAAAAAAAAAAAAAAAAAAGTGGCTGTGGTAGCACACGCCTATAATCCCAGCAGAGGCAGGCAGATGTCTATGAATTCGAGGCTAGCCTGGTCTACAAAGCGAGTCCAGGATAGCCAAGGCTAACACAGAGAGACCTTGTCAGACCTTGTCTCGAAAAACAAAACAAAACAAAACAAAAAGCCAAAAACAAAGATCATTATATACTCAAGTTTATGTGTGTTTCGCCTACATACATGCATGTGTGCCACATCCATGCCTCTTGCCTTTGGAGGCCAGAAGAGGGTGTCAGATCCTTTGGGACTAGAGTTCCAGACAGTTGTGAATCTGTCATGTGAGTGCTGGGAGTTGAATCTTCCTTCTCTTGAACAGCCAGTGCTCTTAACCACCGAATAAGTCTCCAGTGTAAGAAAAATGAATTAATTTTTCTTTCTTTCTTCTGTCCTTCAGCATCTGGCTGGTGGCCTCGGTTCTGGATGAGAACAGACCGTAGGTCAAAAAGGTCCGGTTTCTCTCAGGAACAGCTAGAGTACCTTAGGGTAAGGCCCGTGCCCTAGGCTGGGCTCCTGATAGGTCTCACTGGCAGAGGTGGAAATGATTTTTCCATCAGGTGTTCCATCAGTTTAGCTCTTTTAGAATGAGATTGCTGGCATCAGACAGCAGTAAAGACTCGGGAGCTACACAAGCTCATGATAATACCAAAGTGTGCTAAGCATGGCAGAGGAAGTGGGCAGAGGCCCCGGAAGGCAGATGCAATGAGACGAAGGCCTGATGGGTGCTTCGCTGGCGATCAGCACCTATCTGCCATCAATGCCTTGGCCAGCAGTTAAGCCCTGGCTGTTGAGTGGAAGTTCTTCCCCGGAATAAATGGAGTCTCAGATGGTCATGGTGGAGGAATGGAGCAAGCATGAAGGAGCACGCCAGCCAGCCTTTATTTATAAGCTTCGTGCAGTGGAGCGGGATTTGTGAGTGAACGTGTCTGATTTGATGGGGCTAGGGGTACCAAGATACTTAATCTATATGCAGGGGTACAGTATCTGATTTACATGTAGTAGCTCGGGGTCCTATCACAAGAAGGAAAACCCAGCATTTAATTATCCTATAACTGGGGGAAGAGCTTCTAGGTACATTGAAAGGTCATTGACTGAAGGCTGGGGTCTCCTTAGCATAGGGTGGGGTAACCTCCAGGTGCTTGATGAGCAGGTTTCTTTATCAGGAAAGGGTTGGGCCTATAATCTTACCTGAGGGCTCCTTACAAGATCTGTGGTTCCCTAGATCAGAAAGAGAAAATCCCACTGAGAAAGGGAGTCCAGACAGCTCAGAGGCTAGCTGGGAACAACTTCAGTCTTACCAGCAGGGTTCCACATTTTTCCTTCCTTCTTTTTTTTTTTTTTTTTTAAGACAGGTGTTGTGGTTTATGCTTGTAATCTCTGCACTTGAGAAACTGAGGCAGGAGGATAACTGTGAGTTCAAACTCAGTTTGGGCTACGTAGTAAATTCCAGGCCAGACTGGGTTCCAGAATAAGATCTTATCAAAAATAAAAGTATTGAGAGCTGCTTCTTAACTGGGCTGTGGTAGCAGACACCTTTAATCCCAGCACTTGGGAGGCATGTGTAGGGGGATCTCTGTGAGTTGTAGGCCAGCCTGGTCTACAAAGAGAGTCCAGGATAGCCAGGGCTCTGTTACACAGAGAAACCCTGTCTCAGAAAAAACAAAACAAAACAAAGCAAAACAAAACAAAAAACAAACAAACTAAAAAAAAAGAAAAACCAAGAGCTGCTTCTAAAATATAAATTTCTCATAAACTGTAATGGAAATTACTGGAAAGACAAGATTTAATTTACTATGACGTTTCCATACGACACGTTGAGCAGTGAGAGTCATGTAAGTTAGAAGCACAGCCCATGTAGCTGCCACATGCCCCCCAGGTGCCGTCATATGAACACTCTCAGTGCCTTTTTCTGTCCACCCTCTGCCAGATACTGATTAAATCCAGTGTGTTTGTTTTGTGAGAAGCCAGAAAGAATATTTTCACCCCAAAAGATGATAGTGTGTTTATCTCCATCTTCTGAAGGCATTTCCTGCCGGGCAGTTGACACAGAGCTGTGGCACAGCTCCAGGAAACTGTTTCCTTCTATTTACCCTTTCTAGACCCAGCTTCCCTAGGAACTGGGATGAGGGGTTTCCTTGAACTTCTTCATAAGCACCTCTGCACTGGCCTGTGTCAGCAGTGGGGAGCTGGTCTGTGAGGGAAGGGGGGGTCTGCTTAATAACGAGCTAGGTGAAAGTGAGTTAATTCAATAAAATGTACTCGGAATAGTCTATAATATTTTCAGATGAGACTCAGGAAGTGCAATTTAGGGACTGGTGAGCTGCCACCAAACTCGATGATCCAAGTTTAACCCTCAGGTGACACTTGGTGGGAAAGAACTAACTACAAATGGAAACTGTGCCACTTATTCATGAGTGCATGTGCACACTTAATGTAATTTAAAAATCTTAGCAAGGTGTGGTGGCGTAGGCCTGTAATCCCACCACTCAAGGAGGCAGAGGCAGAGGCAGGTGGATCTCAGGTGAGTTTAAGGCCAGCCTAGTCTACATAGCAAGTTCCAGGCCAAACACAAAAACAAAAACAAAGGATCCCAGCTCCCTCATGTCAACTCATAACTAGTGGTAATCCCAGTTCTAGGGGATCTGCTGCCCTCTTACGGCCTCTGTGGGCACAGCATGCACAGGGTGCACAGACACACGCACCGGCAAAACACTCATACACATAAAGTCAAAATAAATACATCTTAAAACACACACACACACACACACACACACAAACAAAAACAACTTAGAGCAGTGAACTTGAGATACAGAAAGACACAACCACTTAATGTTTGTTAGTTGTGAGCAGGTTTCCATCTTCTTTACATACTATTGTTTAGGTAAACTCAACATTACTTAAATCGTTTATCCTGCTGGCTGTTCTAAACAAGAGTCTACAATTGGGTGAGCACCAGAACTGCAGGCAGCAGTAGGGGTGGGGGTGGGGCAGGTGCGGGGGTTGGGGTGTGGGTGAGGGTAGGGCTGGGGTGAGGGTAGGGGTGGGGTGAGGGTAGGGGTGGGGTGGGGCTGAGGGTAGGGGTGGGGTGGGGGTGAGGGTAGGGGTGGGGCGGGGGTTGGGGAGGACACAAAGTGAACAGCATGGGAACAGTGGCTCGAGACAGAATTCCTGGTGTGGCTGGGGTCAAAGGTCTGAGGCCATACACATGCTTCAGACTTGGAGTGTATCTGAGGCCCAAACTCAGGACAAAGCCATCGACTAGAAAGGCCAGAGCCTCTGAATGGCCAGAATCCATGCAGACTGCAGGTTTGCAGGGGAAAGTAGGGGGATGTAACACAAATACCGGTGGGAAGAAAATGGGAAGAATATATAAAAGGCCACAGTTCAGAGCCTCAGATTTAATTTCTATACCAGAATCTGGCCCTGGGGCGAGGCAGCACCCTCTGCTACGTGCAAATGGACAGTGGATTAACTGAGCCAATTTGGAAGAACAAAAATAGTTGGGATTTGTGCTGCTGCATTTGCACAGATTTGACTTCATTAATGAGAAAATAAAGGTTTAAAACTAGCCTAGGTCCTAAAGTAACTTGGGTTCTAAAAGGTGACTCAGCAGGTGAAATACTTGGCTGCCAAGCCTGGTGACCTGAGTTTAATCTCTAGGACCCATATGTGGACCCAGGCTGTCTGACCTTCTACACACATACACACATACACACAGACGGACAGACAGACAGACAGACAGACAGACAGACACACACACACACACACACACACACACACACACACACACACAGAGAGAGAGAGAGATTTTTTTTTTCTCAAGACATATTTAAAAAAAAAATACAACTCACCTGGGCGTGGTGTTGCACGCCTGTAATCTCATCACTCTGAGGCAGAAACACTTAGATCACTGTGATTTAGGGCCGGCCTGATCTACAAAGCCAGTCCAGGACAGCCAAGCCTACACAGAGAAACCCTGCCTCAAAAAGAACAAACAAAAACAAAACAAAACAAAAAAAAATAAGCAAAAAAAAAAATATATATATAGCTCCCTGCTGGCATGCTGGCTAGTGGGTAAGAGTGCATGCTTGCACAAGGACAAGGGCGGGAGTTTGAATCCCCAGTATTCATGTTAGGGGGGAAAAAAAAAAGCCTGATGTGGTGGGTTAACACCCTTAGAGCTGTGGAGAATGGAGACAAGAGAACTGTTGGGGCTTGCTCACCAGTAACCTTGATATAGGTTCAGCAAGAGACCCTGCCTGAAGGAAAAAGGCAGAGCTGATAGAGCAGGCCACACAACAGTTCTCTTTAGTTCTGCGCAGGGACCTTCACATCTCTCTCTCTTTCAGCCCTCCCCAAAGACAACAACTACACCAAAAATCAGTACCTTGGGTTTTTGTTGTTGTTATTGTTTAATTGTTTTAACATAACATCTCACTATGTAGCTTTGGTTGGCCTGAAATCCAGTATATAGACCAGGCTGGCTTCGAACTCATAGATACTTACTTGCCTGTGCCTGCTGAGTGCTAGGATTAAGGCATGCCCAGCCAAGCCCTTAGTTCCTTGGAATAACACAGGTCTCTTACATCTTTCTCCTTGTGAGGTTTCAGGATTAGGGGAAGTCAAATCCTTTGCATTCATACTCTGAAGCTGCAGGCTTCTAAGATAGAGAACTTTCTGCTTTGAGAGAAGCAGAAATCAGCATGCTTTGCTGAGTGAGGTCTCCAGAGTTCTGCCGAGGATTTAGCAAATCCTGGGTTCCCCCTGGTTCCATCACTTACTTTGGTTTTGTGGTTGGCTGCCTTGGTCTTTCATGACTTTACTTTTGCCTTGAAATCCTGTTGACTTCTGGACCGCTTAGCACTGCAGCCATGAGGACTGACTCAACCCAACCCTACATCTTTAATATACCTTGATTTCTGGGACTTCTAGCTGTGTAGAGAAGTGGAAACTAAGAAATCAAAGAAGCAGGATGCCGCCACCAGATAACTGAGCTTGGTCCTTTCTGTCAGTCAACAAACTAGTATTAGCATCCTCTCAGGCGCTGGATTCACGCCTCCCGATGAGTTCTGTCAAGGAAGGGCTCTTTTTAAAAAGGATGGAAGCTGGGTGCGGTGGCGCACGCCTTTAATCCCAGCACTTGGGAGGCAGAGGCAGGTGGATTTCTGTGAGTTCGAGGCCAGCCTGGTCTACAGAGTGAGTCTAAGACAGCCAAGGCTACACAGAGAAACCCTGTCTCGGAAAAAAAAGGGGTGGGGTGGGGTGGGATTGAAGCTGGGCATGGTGGTGCGTGCTTTAATCCCAGCACTCGGGAGGCAGAGCACTGAGTATGAGGCCAGCCAGGGCTACATAGTGAGCCTTGTCTACAAAAAAAAAAAGTGTATGTGTGTGTCTGTGCAGGGACTGGGAGTGCAGCTCAGTTGGTAGAGTACTTGCCAAGCATATATGAAGCCCTGAATTCAGTTCCCTAGTACTGCGTATAATCGTATACACCTATAATCCCAGCACTTAGGAGGTGGAGGCAGGAGAATTGTAAATTCAAGGTCAATTTTTTAATATATATAATGAGGTCAGACTAGGCTACATGAGACCCTTTGTCAGAAAGAAAGAAAGAAAGAGGGAAAAGTTGAACATTAAATTAGATTCACAAATGATAAAAAATAATGAAATCGGAGAAGAAGAGAGTGAAAGAAGAACTGACTGAGGCCGAGAGCCCTACCACAGCTTTCAGATGCAACTACAGCTCTGTAAACCTACAGAAATGTCCTAGATGTAACCTAAGATACAAGGGAGTTACCGGCCCATCTAAGGCTTCTGGAAACGGACTGTACACAGGACAGATGGGTTGTAAAAATAATGCTTAAGTCAGCCACAAAGCATTAATAAAAAGTTTAGGTAAGTTTTGAAGATGATGGAATCTAATTGATAACTTCCTTATGACTTAGCCTACCGATAATCTCCCTTTTAAAAGGGTTAATTATGGTGGTGACTATGCAGAGAAAAAGCCCGTGATGAAAGTGTGGTGGAGGACTGTGCTCTTTGTTGAGCAAGTTAAAACAAGCTGGTCTGTAAGCAATTATTATCTCCATCAGACTTCCTAGCTCTAATGTTTTGGTTTCAATGGCCCAGCACGTATGCGTTTTCAAACAGTTGGATGGATTTAAGACACTCAGGAGATGTTTGTGCTTATATCTTAACATGGCATCAGTTCGGCAGGAAAAGAGGGGTGGGGAGTAAGATTTGGCATTAGGGCTTAGTTAAAAAATAAATAAATAAATAAATAAAAGAATAAAAACTCAAGTAAACAAAAAGCCTACAAGGCCTAACCCGTGCATATGAATGGTATTCTTTATTCAGCCTTACAGTGCACCTAGCAGCAAGGCTCCAGCCCAGATTCAGGGGTGTCTTTTCTTTACACCTTAATCACGTAACATCTCTGGGAAAAAAACCAAAAATGATCAGCAGTTGGCTTGGGTGTTACCCACTGCTAACATTTTTGTACAGGGGATGCTTTGTTTTAAAAAAATTCTTCTTTGCCCTTTATTGTTTCGTTTGTGATCGTAAAAAAAAAAAAAAAACAAAACAAAAAAGCAGAAAACCCAAGTGTTCTTAGGCTGGAGATGGTTCAGTGATTATGACTACACACTGCTCTTCCAAACGTCCTGAGGTCAGTTCCCAGCACCCACATGGCAGCTCACAACTGTCTGATGCTGTCTTCCGCTGTGCTGCTGTACATACAAAGTACCTATATACATAAAACACATCCATAAATAAATCTTAAAAAACAAGTCTTGCTAGGCGTGGTGGCGCGCACGCCTTTAATCCTAGCACTCTGGAGGCAGAGACAGGTGGATTGCTGTGAGTTCGAGGACAGCCTGGTCTACAAAGTGAGTCTAGGACAGCCAAGGCTACACAGAAAAATCCTGTCTCAGAAAACCAAAAACAAAAAAACAAGTCTTCTGTATTCTAAGAAAAAATTTGGGTGCCTGCTTGGAAGAGCAAATGATTTGAAAACTGAGTTAACTTTTCAAATATTGATTTGTATAAGTACAAGTGACTATGAAGAATGTTTCTTTGGATTAGATTAGAAAAACTTGATTTAATATAAAAACCTTTATGAATTAAAAAGAACCACAAGTGTATTTTGAAATGTATGTGTGTTTCTAATGGACTAGGTTTCTCGTTATATTGTATACTTAATGATGGATTACATTGTCAAATGTTTATATTATATGTTCATTTGAAAAGCCTATAAATTAGGGCTGGGTATTACTCTTCCAGAGGACCTGAATTTAGTTTCCCAGCATCCATGTCAGACGGAATTACAGTCACAATTGCCTGTAATTCCAACTCCCTGGGATCTGACACCTCTAGCCTGGAACACCTATACTTATGTGCACACTATTACACCAGAAACAAACACACACAAAGTTAAAAATAATTTTAAAAATTTTAAAAAGAAAGGATAAGGCTGTGGAGATGACTCAGAGGTTAAGAGCACTGGCTGCTCTTCCAGAGGTCCTGAGTTCAACTCCAGCCACCACATGGTGGCTCACAACCATCTATAATGAGATATGATGGTTTCTTCTGCCGTGCAAGTGTACGTGCAGGCGTAATAAATAAATAAAATCTTAAAAAAAAAAGAAATGATAATAATTTGACAGCTATAGCTCTATAGCGAATGAAAGGCAGTTGGTAGGTAGGTATTGAAGGCAGAGTTGATACTAACAGAAAGGTGAGTAGCCCATGTTTTCAAGAGGCTCCCAGTGTCTGTCTGCTCAGTCCATAGATTGGGCCACAGTGAACAGGACTGATGAGCAAGCATCATAAGCTATGACCTGTCTCAGAGAGTGACTCATCCACTCTGTCTAGGACAGGAAGAAATCAAAGAAGGCTTCACTAAAGAGATGACAGTTGTTTTGAACTTACCAAGATGCTAACTTTTCTATATTTTCTGGTAACAAGTTGTTATGAGACTGGAGCATAGAATGCTGGAAGCCAGAACTGAAATGCAAAGTTCCCAGAATCTGAGATGTCTAGGTACAGATGCCTCACAAGTTGGATGGTCAGGTCTAGAAAATACAGGAGAGAAGTTAGAACTCTAGAGAGAATAGTTTGACAAGATCAGTATATTTAACTGAAGCTTTGTAAACAAATAAAACGCCTGTATTCAGGAAAGAGCCAGGAGGGAAATCTACTTGAAAACTACACAGAAAAGGAGGCAGTAGTGAAAGACACTGAAGATTGGTCATAGAGATGGGAAAAGGAGTTGATAGAGAGGCTGGGAACATAGCAGTCAAATAAAGGGCTTAGGCGGCTATGGGAGAAATGAACAAGCAGAGCACTTGGAAAATAAAAACTAGAATAATTGAAGCTGGGCATTGTGGTGCAAGCCTGTAAGTCTACTGCTTTGGAGGGAGAGGGGAAAAGGTCAGATGTGCAAGGTAACCTGGCTCCCTACAGACTTTGAGACCAGCCTGTGATGAGAGAGAGAGAGAGAGAGAGAGAGAGAGAGAGAGAGAGAGAGAGAGAGAGAGAGAGAGAGAGAGAGAAGGGGGTAGGGGAAGGGGGAGCTGGAGACTTAGAGTGACAGCTTCCTAGGCACCTGCAGCTTGGACTTCTTGGACATTTCTCTTTCAGCTGTCCAAGCCTTCTATAGTTGAAAATGGATTGATGAATATCAAAGAGCCAGGGCCTTACTAACAGCCAGGCTGGCCTCTAACTCAGAGATTGCCTGCTCTGCCTTCCAAGTCCTGGCACTAACGGCCTGCCCCACCATGTGCAGCTGCCATTTTTGTTTCTTTTTTTTTTTTTTTTTTTTTTTTAAGATTTATTTATTTATTATTATGTATACAGTGCTCTGCTTGCATGTACTCCTGCAAGCCAGAAGAGGGCGCCATATCACATTACAGATGGTTATGAGCCACCATGTGGTTGCCCCCTCCATTTTTGTTTCTAATTGATTCTTTACATTATACCTAGAGTTGTTTTCCCAAAGGGCACATCATGTCGCTGTTTCCAAGACTACCATGTCCTCTACAATGAAATTTAAATTCCTTAGTATTAACTTATGGTCTTTACCAGATATGACCTTTTATTATTCAGGCAGTAATCAATAAATACTAGTAATCCAAACCTAACAGCATATAAAATGATTATAAACCATTATAAAGCAGTATTTGTTCCAGGAATGCAAGGGTGATCCAATATAAAAAAATCAGTAAATGTAATACTTCATATCAATAGAAGAAGGGATTGAAAACCATATGATTATCCCAAAGGGTTAAAAATGAAAATTAACATTCATTCATGTTAAAAAACAAACAAACAAACAAAAAACGAAAACAACAAAACGCATGCGCATGCACACACTAAGTTTAAGAGAAGAGCTCCAGCATAGTAAGAGCTATATGTGACAGATTTCTGACCTACATCATATTGAATGCAGAAAAGCTGAAAGTCTCCTGTAGCTAGGTGAAGACTATACAGCCTTAAGTGTGGGATACTGTAGCTATGATGAAACAACATGGCCAAAGCACCTTGGGGAGGAAAGGGTCTCGGAGGAAATCAGGACAGGAACTCAAACAGAGCAGGATCCTGGAGACAGGAGCTGAAGCATAGGCCATGGAGGGTGCTGCTTACGGGCTGGCTTCCCATGGCCTGCTCGGCCTGATTGTTATGGGACCTAGGACCACAGACCCAGGGACAGCACCACCCGCAATGGACTGGGTGCTTCCCATCAATTGCTAATTAAAAAAAAAAAAAAAAAAAGCCCTGCAGGCTTGCCTGCAGCCCAGTGTTATGGATGTATTTCCTATTTATTTATTTATTATTTATACAATATTCTGTGTGCAGTTCAGAAGAGGGCATGGGATCTCATTATAGAAGGTTGTGAGCCACCATGTGGTTGCTGGGAATTGAACTCAGGACCTTTGGAAGAATAGACAGTGCTCTTAACCTCTGAGCCATCTCTCCAGCCCTGGATGTACTTTTTAAATTAAGGTTCCCTCCTCTCAGATGACTTTATCTTGTGTCAAGTTGACAAAACTATCCAGTACACAGCCAGATCCCAGAGGCAGGCACATCTGTGAGTTCTGGATCAGCCTGGTCGGCAGAGCAAGTTCCAGGATAGCCAGGGCTACACAGAAAAATTCTGTCTCGGAAAAAAAAAAAAGCCAAAACCAATCACCAACAAAAACCATCCAGCACACTTACTCTTTGGGCCTGTTTTGTTACCTCCTATGCATCCACCACACCTGGCCTCTCAGCCCACCTCTTCTCATAGCTGGCCCAATCAGTTATCTCAATGTTTTCCTTAAGTGCTATCGTTGTTATTATTAGCCTGGTATTTAGAATAAAATACAAAATATTGTAACAAAAATATATGGATATAGGTCTAAGTTAGCCTTTTCATGACTCGTTATTGGGAGAGAACTTTGGTTTTCTGGATTACATCTTTGGTATATTGTGAAAGGGGAGGGGGGGTAAAAGGCATGCATGGAATTCAAGCCGTGGAAACCGATTCTGCTGTGGAAAGGGAGCTAGGGTTTTTATATTCTCTCTCTCTCTCTCTCTCCTCTCTCTCTCTGTGTGCGCGAGTGCTCTATAGTTTTTCTAGTCTCCTTATTAATTGTAGTAACCAGGATTAACCAATTATTTTTTCTTATGAAATCCTTGTAGAGCTAAGTAAAATCTTACCTTTACTCAGTAGAAAAATTTTAGATTATAAGAGAAAAATGTGTGCTCTTTGTGCATATTCACATACCAAAAATTTCCTACAGATTTCTATTCTCTGTTGGTCAACACACTAACATTATTTGGAAGAATTGTCTGAGACAGAAATAAAAATCAGGAAGTTATTAACGAGCAGATGGAATGTTTTTACAACCACATCTGCATGCTGACCAACACTGCTGCAGTTTTGTTGTCTGGAATTATTCAGAGAAACACCAATAAGTAAATACATTCTCTTAATCAGTGTTCTATTGCTATGAAGAAATGCCGCGACCATGGCAACTCTTATAAAGGAAACCATTTCATCATTATCATTGTGGGGACATGATGGCAGGCACACAGCACAATGCTGGGGAAGTAGCCGAGAGCCATACCCTCATCTGTAGGTGGAGAGCGGGCCTGCTGTGGGCTCTTAGCTAAACCCTCATCTGTAGGTGGAGAGCGGGCCTGCTGTGGGCTTTCGAAACTTCAGAAACCACTCCCAGTGACACACTTCTTTCAACAAGGCCACACCTCCTAATTCTTCTAAAATAATGTCACAACCTGCTGACTTAGCATTCATTTATATGAGCCAATGGGGGCCATTCTTGTTCAAACCAGTACATGCAGGAAGCAATTCTGCTCATCCTACGAATGGCAGTACCCTCTAGCTTTGCTCTAAAATAGTTACTCTTTTTTGAGATTGAACATCTTTGAGAATCTCTTGAAAGCTGTGGAACGTTCCCCCTTTAATGAATCCAGTGCATAGCAACAATTCTGCCTTTCCCATGGAGCGTCTCTGGACGAGTACATAATCTGCAGTGATTTCCCAAAGAGGAATTGACCGACAAGGAGAGAACAGATGGCTCAGTGAGTGAAATTCTCGTCGTCCAAGTCTGGTCTGAGTTCAAACCCCAAGGACCTACATGAAGCCGGATGCTCTAGCATGCACCTGTTGTCCAAGTGCTCCTGTGAGGAGTCTGGAGCAGACGCAGGAGAATCCTTGAAGGCCAGCTAGCCTGACATACGCAACAGCAGTAGCAATGAATAACAAAGAGACCGTGCCACAAACAAAGTGGAAAAAGCGGACCACATTTGAGTTTGTCCCCAGATTGTCACAAAAGCATTGTGGCACATGTACCCATGAACACAAATGAACATGTGCATGCATACAAGATTAGAGGAAACTTAGTTTTTGCTGTGTATTATTTTACTTTATTTTTTGGTTTGATTTTTTTTTTATTTTATTTTTTGGTTTTCTGAGACAGGGTTTCTCTGTGTAACAGCTCTGGCTGTCCTGTAACTCATTCTGTAGACCAGGCTGGCCTCGAACTCACAGAGATCCTCCTGCCTCTGCCTCCCAAGTGCTGAGATTAAAGGCGTGTGCCACCACACCCAGCGAGTCTTTTATTTATTTTTTAACATTTTGGTTTTTTTTTTCAATTTTTATTTATTTTTAGATTTTTATTTTATTTTGTTTGCACATGTGCTTGCCCACATATGTGCTTGGTGCCCGCAGAGGTCAGAACAGAGAGCTGAACCCTCAGGAACCGAAGTTTTGCATGGTTGTGAACCACTACTGAGGTGCTAGGAATTGAACATGGATCCTCGGCAAGAGCGACTAGTGTTCTTAGCTGCTGAGCCATCTCTGCAGCCCCCTACCCCAGAGTCTGAGAGCTCATGTGAAAGCCTTAAGGGTAAACATGGGTTGTTTATTTATTTGTGTCTTTATTTGAGACAGGGTCTCATGTAGAGCTCAGGCCAGCCTTGAACTCACTATCTAGCTAAGGATGAACATGAACTTCCGATCTTTCTGCCTCCACTTTCCACATGCTAGGATTACAGGTGTGTATACCACCATACCCAATTTTTATGCACCAATGGCAATCAAACCTAGGGCTTCTGTATTCTAGGCAAGCCTTCTACCAACTGTTTTTTGTTTTTGAGACAGGGCTTCCCTACCTATCTCAGGCTGGCTTTCAACTTGAAGCAATCCTCCTGCCTTAGCTTTCTAAGTGCTGAAGTTACAGGTATGCCTTATCACATGCAGCCGCTTTAGAAATGCATTTCTAGGCTGGGAAGTGGTGGCTTACAGCTTTAATCCTACACTTGGGGAGGCAGAGGCAGGTGGATCTTTGTTAGGAACTCTGTGAGTTCGAGGACAACCAGGACCAAACAGAGAAACCATGTCAAAAAATCAAACCAACCAACCAACCAACCAAATCAACAAACAACAAAAAATCCAAAACAACAACAAAATAAGGAAGGAAGGAAGAAAGGAAAGAAAAGAAATGAATTTCTACTCAAATCTGGGTGAATGGAAGGCAGATTGAATTAACTAGCACTTCTGAAGGTTATAGAATCATGGAGTTAATATTTTTTGTTTGTTTTTCTTTTCCTTCCTCTTTCTTTCTTTCTTTCTTTCTTTCTTTCTTTCTTTCTTTCTTTCTTTCTTTCTTTCTTTCTTTCTTCTTTCTTTCTTCAAGGTCTCACAGTGTAGCCCTGGCTGGCCCAGAACTTTCAGTGTACACTAGGCTAGCCTCAAACTGAGAGAGAGTCCCCTGCCTCTACCTTCTTAGTGCTGGGATTAAAGTTATTCACCATTACACCCAGCGTTTTGTTTTGTTTTTTTGAGACAGGGTTTCTCTGTGTAGCCTTAGTTGTCCTGGACTCCCTTTGTAGACCAGGCTGGCCTCTGTCTCCCGAGTGCTGGGATTAAAGGTGTGTGCCACGCCGCCTGGCCTTATATCCAGCTTTTTATTTATTTATTTGATGATTAATATTTTTAAAAACTATTTCCAGATGATATCAAATAACACTCAAGTTAGGCAGTTTAACTAAAGCACAATATTCTTAATTAATAGAAAAGGAATTTGGAGGTGAAGACAGCAGGATGGAGAGTTTAAGGTCATTCTTTAGTTGTATAGCAGATTGGAGCTGGCCTAGGCTATATGAGACCCTGTCTCCAAACCAACCAACCAAATACCACCACCCCAAAACCCAAAATATCCCCGGACCTCAAACAAACAAACAAACAAACAAACAAAACCAGAACAATTAAGTAGAAAGAGAAAGGATGTTTTGGAAACATCTGTCCTAGGAATCTGAGCTATCTAGGCTAATCGGGGCTACTGTTTTCCTGCTTCAGAGCAACACGGCTGTTTAGTCCAGGAAGCACAGCCCCACAGGCAGGCTGATGGGCTAGGGGGAAACAACTGCTTCGCGAGTGCTAGAGCTACAGACCCAAAAGTCTGTCTCTGAAAGAAAAAACAAAAACATTATGTCAAAGTGAAATTAATGAACCAAAAACCCAAACTACTCACCCTGCTTTAAGTGCAGGACTTAAAACAGCAAAAGGCAGCAAAAGCCCATCTTTGTGATGTCAGATTCTGTTTTGTATGTGGTAAAATAGTTGAATTTTAAGTCTCTCAGAGTTAAAATATACAGACATCTGTATGGAACATGACCATGTAATCAGGCTGCATTGTACTTTTCTACACAAAGACAGCCAAAGCTGCTACATCTGAAAATTAGGAAACTTTCATTTGCCTGACAGAAGACAGTACAGAGGAAGTGGCTTGGAGGCAGAGGAGAAGCAGGGGAGAGGATGAAAGGACTGCATTCATGCTATCCAAATTAGAGTCAGGATGTTTATGCTCAAATCTTGTCTTGGCTCTTGTTGAGGGCGCTGAACAACGGGGACATGGGAAAGTGTATCTCTGAAGTCCCTAATTTAGGCACTAAGCAGTCTAAATGCCTTCCACAAATGCTTCCTATTTTCAGCAGTCTGTGTTTCAGAACATACATTGTGATTAAAGTGCATAGCTGGTTAGTGCCTTCTCGTTTTTGCTGCTGGCACTTCCCTATAGCTATTATTTTATTCTGTTGTTTATAAGTGACCTGCCTCTACGGGACTTCAACCTACTGGGAAGTGTTTTTATTTATATTTCTAACTATGTCACTCCTCCTCCTCCTTCTCCTCTTCCTCTTTCCCCTACCATCCTCCCCCCAGCTCCCCATCTTTATGCCGTCTCCCTCTGTTGCCCAGGTATGTCTCAAACTCTTGACTCCCTACCTCAGCCTCTTGAGAAGCTAGAGTCACAGGCCCTTCACTGTGCTCAGCTTATTTATATTTTATTCACTCAAATTGCATGAATGCATTGTGGACTTATTTCATGGTAGGCATAAAGGATGCAATTGTGAGCAAGCTAGACTTGGCTCCTGTCCTCAGAGCATACTGCTTTTTCTATAGATGTCACCCACAGGAAAAATGGGAGGTTAATACACGTTCCTTTAGGTTTAGAAGTGAGCGACTGCTGAGCCTCTTTACAGGGCTGGTGGCATAGTCAGGGCTACAGCTTGTCTTTAGTATGCAAATTGAGGCCTCTGAATAATCTCTACCTCCTTCCCCCACTATAGCTCCTCAGAGCTGGGAGTTTGCCAGGAGCATTAAGCTATGAGGCTTGGCTTGTCATCGCACCTCTCCTGTGTCCCTGGTCGCCCTCCCTGCTTCCATGCAGGCATTCCTTCCTTCTGTGTTGGGGGAACAAGCACCCTAATTTAAGACTGGAGATTAGAGAGGCAAGCACGTCCAAGGGTAGCCCAGTTCTCCTGTAGGATCCACATGCCAGTGAACCACTGTTGGATTTTGAGTTTGGAGTACAACCTATACCGACTTGCTTAGTTCCAGGTAGAGAGAGCCTTTGTTTTCCAGAGTGCCTCAACAGCAGCTGAAACTTTGGGTTTTCCCAATGTAGAACCAATTCACCTTTGTAAAGGTAAAGTCTACCAGACACCCTCTCTGATGCCAACATGACGGCGGTAAAGAGTTAATGACATGATACTGCAGTTCATTTCTGATACCCTCTTTTGGCAAAGGAACAATAAGGTTTTTTGTTTGTTTGTTTGTTTGTTTGTATCAGTTTAGTTCTTGCCACTAGTTGGGTTTGATCGTGAGTAGGTTGAATTATTTCCAGGATGAATCTTAAACTTATTATTTTTGGTGCCTGTCTTCCAGCTGAGTAAATATCTCTTTAGGATGTGTGACACTTGAATTGGCTTGGGTTTTGAAACCCGCCTTGGCTTTAGAGCTTGCTCATATTCATCTACACACATTGGCTCTTTTGAAATGCAGGTAGTCAGTGTAAAATTATAAAGTGTGTGTGATTACAGACCAAACCCAGAGACTCACATTGTGCTGAACCCTCCCTCGGTCCTAAAAGTGTAAATTCTGTTTTGGCTATCCTAGAATTGGCCATATAGACCAGGCTGGCCTTGAACTCAAAGAGATCTGTTTGCCTCAGCTTTTCTAGTGGTGGGATTAAAGGTGTGGGCCACCACTCTCCACCAGAATTATTAATTTGAAAATTTAAATTTTGAAATTCAGTTTTCACTATTGCTCATTCTAATTCCAGGGTCTATTTGTAAGTGCTCTATGGGGAGGTGAAATCAAGTTACTTATCTTCATAGGACCCCACTAAGTAAGTATGGGTCTGGATTGTAAGTCACATAGTCTTTTTTTTTTTTTTTTTTTTTTTTTTTGAGTTTTCAAGACAGGGTTTCTCTGTGTAGACTGGCTGGCCTCGAACTCACAGGGATCCGCCTGCCTCTGCCTTCTGAGTGCTGGGATCAAAGGCGTGCACCACCATGCCTGGCATGACATAGGCCTTTCTAAACGGCTTGTTATATCGGGTCAACAATTTTTCTTCGAATTCCACTAATAAATAAGATTGTCACCAGTAACTAACTGTCTTTTGCATCATCGTCGAATGTCATCGAATGGCATTCTTTTCTACCTTTTGGTGTTGTCTGCACGTGGAGTATTTTAAATTCTCACAATTCCTGTGGTGCTCAGTTTTCATACCCGATACTTGCAGCGTCAGTTTTGCTACTGGCTGAGGTACCCAGGGTAGCTTCTTTTAATGTCTTTTGGGTTTCATAGGGCTTCTGGGCCCAAAGCCAGCTGAACGGAAAGAGCGCTTGGGGTTTGTTTGAAGGCGGGCTGGCTGTACAAGCAGCTTTTCCCAGACTTTCCCAGCTCCGGCTTTTCATGCATACCAGCAGAGCGGCTTTTTTCCCCCGGTGATTGAAACCATCTGGACTGCAGGGGGGTCACGTGTGTATGAGAAAATGACATAAAGTTTCTGATCCCCTTGTGCTTCTGCTCCAGATCCAGACAATCCGTGGTCGGATGGTGCGGAGGTGAGGGCGGTGCGGTGTGGGGGACTTCCCACCCTATCCTGGTCACACACAGCCTCCCCCCCATCCCCCGCGTCCCACGCCGGGGAGCACACCCCTCCTCCCGGCTGCTGCAGCCCACCCTTTAGGTCTCCAGTGGAGGCACGCCTCCCCTAGCCCTGCCGCCCGGGGCGCGGATACCCGCCCGCCGCCCGCCCTCTCTGCGGGAGCGGTCCCCCTCCTTGGGGCTGTGAGGCGCCCAGGGAGCTCCGAGTGTGTGGAGCTCCGGGCCGGCTCTGGCGGCGGGGTGAGCGCCTCCCGGCTGCTCTCAGGAGTCGTCTGCTGGCCCCGTTGCTTCAGCTCCCCTCCGGATGGCGGGCGGATAGGACAGAGATTCCCGTTTTGCGGCGCACCGAGCCCTTCCGCTTTCCCCACTCCGGGCCCAGGAGGGGGCTGCTGCAGCGTGAGTACAGGCGTGCGGGCCGCTGCTTTCTGAGTTGCTGGGGACGGCTCTCCCGGGCGATCGGGCGATCGTGGCCAGCCCTGCCTTCCGGTCTGGCCCCGGGTGCGTGGTGTCGGGTGTGAAGCCCTGACCCGGGTCTGGGGTTGTGCAGAACTGCAAGTAGCCTCGGAGACACAGCTGAGCTGCATTTACCTGAGCCCATGCAAATCAAGTGCGGCTGGGTAAGGAACACGCGTGTGTGTTCACACACGCAGCCACACAGACTAGCTTCCAACTCAAACAAAGGAAATTAACTTTTTCTTATATCACTTGGACCTATTAAACGGGGTTTGTTTCCTCACTACCTCCATATGCTTTCTGGTGTTAACGAAGTGACCCAGCACTGAAGGAACACACTTAAAACGCTGCTTTTAGGGTCTGAAAAATCTAGTATCCGAGTAAAGGTGAAAAGAACCAAACATTTTCTAGTGTTTTAAAAGGGATATTGCAGTGTTCTGGGGAATCTTGTGTGAACATAGTTTATAATTGCTTAAATATGGATAAAATAGCTTCCTGACGGTATGAAATTATTTGCCAAAATGCTGGTTCAAACCAGCTCTCTCTATCTCATTTCCACCCAGATGTTTCTGCTTTTGCATTGCAGGGTCTGGGGAGTGGTAAAGAAGTCATTAGCTCATGTCCAAGATATTAAGGGCCATAAGGACAATCCCCAAATGACTACATAATTGCTTTATTTTTTTTGTGTTTTCTACAAAGGGTGTTTTTCAGAAGGTGGATGCCTTGATTTTGAGGGTGGGGGACAATGTCTTATGAAACTCAGACTGGCCTAAACTTTTGAGCTTTCTGCCTTCACCATCCAAATCCTGGGATTGTGGATGTGAAAACACCAAACCTTGCTCCCTTCATGTTTCTTTTCTTTTTCTTTTTTTTTCTTTTAGAAGTAGAGATGTCTGAAGAATCAGAAGTAGTGGAAATTTCTAGAAAACTTAATGAAAAATACTGAGTTGTCCGTGGTCTCCTGTGGTCTCCATATCCTATGCTGAATTAGGAAGACTCTGAGGCTCTGGAGTCTATTAAATGCATACTGTAGCCAGCTGTGGTGGTGCACCCCTTTTATCCCAGCACTGGGGAGGCGGAGGCAAGCTGATCTCTGTGAGTTCGAGGCCAGCCTGGTGTACAAAGTGAGTTCAGGACAGCCAAGGCTACACAGAGAAACCCTGTGTTGAAAACCAAAACCAAAACCAAAAAATGTAAATTGTGAAGCACAAGTCGTCTGGCTTCTGTTGGTCTGGGTGAGAGTCTCTTGGAGACCAACAGACTAAGCACTCCTTTTTATTTGCTAAGGAAACATTACCTTTGGAAAGACTGTGCAAAATATGGGAAAGAGACTGATTCAAGTAAATACTGGGAGAAAGATACATATTGGAAGTGTTTCCTGTTCTTTAATTGGGCCAGAAAGGAACTCTTTTCTAGCAGTTTCAAGATAACCTTTATTATCAGTGTATTTTCTGTTGTGATTGGTTTAGTAATTAGAAAAGTGTTTGTTCCTCAGGATGGGTACTTGTGGAGAAAGGATGACACAAGCAAATATCTAGTTGATTGACTTAGCGTGTAAGATTTATAGATCAAGTAGAAAATGGTTATGAGGCAGGAGCACTTCCCAGAAGAGAGGCTGTTTGAGTCGGGTCTGGAAGAGTGGTTGTGCAAATGAGTGGAGCAGAGGTGATGGTGGGGTTTTCAGGAGCACAGAGTGGGCCGTTTGGTTGGGAACCAGGGAGAAGCGTCAACTGGAGCAGCAGTGCTCTGTGCTGTGAGCTGCCGGGCCTTCCCTCACTCATGACTATTGCTCCTGTTTTAGGACAGAAGAGCAGAGCCGTCAGTAGCCTGCTCAAGATAGCGCGGCAGTCACTGTGGCAGAGCTGGCGTTTAGGTGCGCAGTTTACCCTGACTCAGTTTTGTCTTCACTGCTGCTTCCACAGTGAGGAGTGGGAGGTCCAGCGGCAGGGACTGTGGTCAGCTGGAATTCTGGCTCACAGGCTAGAGTTCTATCCCACAGACATCATCAGCCTTCTGAAGGGTTGTTTTGTTTTGTTGCGGGGGGCGGCGGGTTTCGAGACAGGGTTTCTCTGTGTAGCCATGACTGTCCTGGACTCGCCTTGTAGACCAGGCTGGCCTCGAGCTCACAGCGATCCACCTGCCTCTACCTCCCAAGTAAGTGTTGGGATTAAAGGCGGGGGGGGGGGGGGGGGAAGGGGGGGGGGGGGCACCACGCCCAGCCTTCTGAAGGTTTTTGAGAAAAGCGGTGATGACCAGACAGTATTTTTAGAAGATCCGTGCGGAAGTGGTCCATAGGAATGTGATGTCATAGTTCATAATCAGGAGGCTAAAAAGGAAATGTAAGCAAGGTGTCTGTGCGTTTCAGTTTATTCCCCATAGACAGTAAGGACCCTGCAGTAAGTAGTTAGGTAACTGGGAAGAAGCTGGTTGTATTGACCACAGGGTTGCTGGGAACAAGAAGGGAGCGGCATGTTAGCTGACAAACGCTGAAATGGAGTGTGTGTGGAGCAGTGCTACCGGGGCCTTGTCCTGTATGTTCTGCACACATTTTGCAATACTCCAGGGACTGTTTTTCTCTCTGACAACTACCCTGAGAGGCAGAGTTCAGTGCTGTGATGTAAGAGCCTTTCCTTGCCTGCCCATACATTCTCCTGCTTCTAATTAACAATGCTTAATTTTAAAATAAGAAAAACATGAACGAAGATTATCTTTCTTAATGAGGCCAAACACCAAATGGGACCAACCTATCTCGCCTTGTGTAACTGGTGGAACAGTAAGAAGCCTTCGGAGTACCACTGTGTGCTAATGTAGGAATAGGGATGTGGAAGGTCCTTCCTGTCCGTCAGGTTTCTTACCAGGGAGTTGTGTTTGTAGGTACTGTTAGGGGACATAAAGGGTCACTGAATCCCCTACTTTATAACCAGGCTTTTTGATCCTCTACAGATACTGGACACAGAAGGGGCAGCAGTGGGTGGCTCTAGCTCACTAGACTTCTCCTTGAGTAGCCTGGAGTTCTTGTGTTCCCTCTGTAGACTCGGTTTTTTCTTTTTTCTTTCCTTCCGAACTTGTTTAGTTTTCTGAAGACTTGGTTGTTAGGCTAGAGTATCAGAAAGTGGGAGGTAGCACATAAAAGGCAGACACTCCCTGGGATCTATGCGGGTGACCCTATGAAGGCCTCCTAGTAATGAAGGCTATGGAGCCTGAACCATCCATCTTCTACAGCCAGGCAAGGCTCCCAGTGGTGGCACTGGGACACCGACTCAGCCACAAACTACAGTCTGGCCTGCCTGCAGGATGTGCTGGGGAAATGGTCCTGCAGGACTTGTGGGATTGGTTAAGCCATGACTAGTTTAAATCGAAGCCCATGCCCGACGCTGTCTAGATGACCAGGAAGCAGCGGCTGGATAGCCCAGAAACCTAGGGTAGAACCAAACACACACTCGCACGCACGCACCCCCTCAGCCACCTTACCCCTCGCCCCCACCCCCAACAAGATTCCTATACTTAAAGAGGCAGCTGATGAAAGTGGATACTGAGACTCCGAGCCAGACATTAGGCAGACAGAGAGAGAGAGAGAGAGAGAGAGAGAGAGAGAGAGAGAGAGAGAGAGAGAGAGAGCGCGAGCGCGCCCAGGTTGGAGGTCTCCATTTGGTTTCTCCCCTCAGAGCTCCAGGACCCTACTGGAAGAGGGCAAGGAGGAATTGTGGCAGCCAGGGAAGGTCAAGGACACTCACTGGAAGAGCACAGCCATGCACATACTTAACTGAGCAGGGCTCATAGGGGCTCATGGAGACTAAAGTGGCCAGCATGGAGCCTGCATGGGTCTCTGCTAGGTCCTCTGCATATGATTGCTGGCTTGCTGTTTTGGGAGGACTTAGGACAGTGCCAGCGGGGGTGTCTGACTCTTGCTTGCTCTTGGTACCTTTTTCCTTGTACTGCATTGCCTAGCCCAGCTGTGATGTTTGTGCCTGGTTTTATTGTATATTGTTGTGCCATGTTTGTTTGATGTCCCTGGGAGGCCTGCTTTTTTTCTAGGGGAAGAGGTGGAGCCCTGCAGTTGGGGCAGGGGTCGGGGTGGGGGAAGTGGATTTGTGGGAGAGAGGAGGTAAGGGAGCACTGGAAGGAGTGGAGGGAAGGGAATCTGTGGCTGGATGTATCATATGAGAGAAGAATAATTTAAAAATGTAAAAAAAAAAAAACGCCATAAAATATAATAATAAAATGTATTATAAATAATTAGATAAAATAAAAAAAAAAATAGAAAAGGCGAATATCCAAAATATGTGAAGAACTAAAAGCAACAACAAAAATGGACATCAGGAAAATTAATAACCCAATTTAAAAATGGGATACAGATCTAAACAGAGAATTCTCAAAAGAAGAAATTCAAATGGCTAAAAAAACACTTAAAGAAATGTTCAACAGAGCCGAGTGTGGTGATGCACATCTTTAATCTCAGCACTTGGGAGACAGAGGCAGGCAGAGAGCTGTGAGTTCGAGGCCAGCCTGGTCTGCAAAGTAAGTGTAAGACAGCCAAGCCTACATAGAGAAACCCTGTCACAAAAAACAAAAACAAAACCAAACAAACAAACAAAAAATGTTCAACATCCTTAGTCATCAGGGAAATGCAAATCAAAACTACTTTGAGATTTCGTCTCACACCTGTCAGAATGGCTGATCAATAAAGCAAATGACAGCTCATGCTGGTTAGGATGTGGAGTGAGGGGAACTGAATATTCATCAGGTGCTGGTGGGAGTGCAGAGTTGTCCAACCGATATAGAAATCAGTGTGTTGGCTTCTCAGGAAGATGGAAAATACATCAAAAAAAAAAAAAAATGTAGGCACTTAGTGCTATGAACTTTCCTTCTAGAGCTGCCTTCGTTGTGTCCTATAAGTTTGGGGATATTGTGTGTTTTCAGTCAATTCTAGAACATCTTAGTTTCTGTCTTGATCCATTTTTTCATTGACTAGTGAGTTGTTAGGTTTCCATGAGTTTGTAAGCTTTTTGTTGTTTCTGTTGTTGATACTCAGCTTTAATCTTTGGTGATCAGATAGGATACAGGGTGTTATTTCGATTTTCTTGTGTCTGTTGAAACTTGTTCTGTGTCCAAGTATGTGGTCAATTTTGGAGAATGTTCCTGAGCTGATGAGAAGAAGGTGTAGTCTTTTGTATTTGGGTGAAGTGTTTTGTAAACATGTGTTAGGTCCATTTGGTGTATGATGTCAGCTAGCTCCAACATTTCTCTGTGTAGTTTTTGTCTAGATGACCGGTCTAGTTGGCAAGAGTGGGGGACTGAAGTCACCACTATCAGTGGGTGAGGGTCAATGTGTGATTTAAGCTGTAGCAGTTTTTCAGCAGGAAGTAGTCTAACGATATTAATGCTCTCTTTCCCTTCTATCCTTCTTTCTGTCCTGCCTAGTGTTGGGGGGTTGGAAGGGACAGGGGTGGTATAGGGACGTAGGAATAAGAACTCAATAGAGTAGGCAAAAGTCCTGCTACATTAATGAGCAGTGTTTGCTAATTAGTGTTATTTTGGCGTGTGTTTGTTTCCCCTCTTTCGACCTGCTGGTCTAGGATTATTTATTCCTTGTGTTGTGGGGTGTGTGGCTAACCTCCTTGGGTTGATGGTTTCCTTCCAGGGCCTTCTGTAGGGCTGTAGATAGATATTGCTTAAATTTGGTTTTACGGGATGCCTTATTTTCTCCATCTATTCTGGTTGACAGATTTGCTGACTGTATAGTCTGGGCAGCACCTGTGGTCCTAGAGTCTATCTAGTCTTTTCTGGCTTTTGAATCTCCATTGAGAAAGCAGGTATTATTCTAATAGGTCTGCCTTTATATGTTACTGGGTCTTTTCCCCTTGCAGCTTTTAATATTTTTTCTTAGTCCGCCAAGAGGCCTCTCTTTTCTGGTCTAGTCTATTGGTGTTCTGTATGCTTCTGGTCTAGTCTATTGGTGTTCTGTGTGCTTCTTGTACCTTGATAGGCCTTTCCTTCTTTATGTTAGGAAAATTTTCTACTATGATTTTGTTGAAAGTATTTCATTTGACCTAGATTTCTTCTCTCTCTATTCCTATTATTCTTAGATTTGGTCTTATAGTGTCTCAGGTTTCCTAGATGTGTTGTGCCAGGAGTTTTTAGATTTAACGTTTTCTCTGACTGATGTATCCATTCCTTCTACCCTCAGTGCCTGAAATTCTCTCTTCCATCTACTATTCTGTGGGCGAGGCCTGCCTCTGAGGTTCCTGTTCAAACTTCTAAACTTTTCATTTCCATGTTTCCCTCAGTTTGGCTTGTATTTATTGATTCTATTTCCACTTTCAGGTCTTGAACCATTTTATTCATTTCCTCCAGCTGTTTGTGTTTTCATAGATTTCTTTAAGGACCTCTATCATATTCGTAAAGGCTGTGCAAAGGTTGTTTTCTTGTGCTTCAGCGATGTTGCAGTACTCAAGGCCAGCTGTGGTAGGGTTTTGGCTCTAGTGGAGACATTGTGCTGGTGACCGGGCATCTGGGACTGGGAAGGTTGTAATTCTAGGGGCTGATAGCTGGTCTTGTCTTTGCTAGGTGGGTGTTTTGTTCCTTGTTTCTGTTACCTTCTCTGGTTCTGAAGAGACTGTGGTGGCTGCATGTTGTCTGGTCGGAGAATCTTCTGGGACTCTGATAGGTGGTGTTGCAGGTAAAGTGTGTTTCTGGGTATTGGGAGCTGACACTTAGGAATGGGGCTGGGGTGGGCTGGGGTGGGGGTGGGTTGAGGGGACCCACAGAAGAGAGGGAAGCAGAGTATTCTACCAAAATCTGCTTAGTTTCCTGGAAATTGCAGCAGAGAGCGAGGAGAAGCCACACAGATAGTCTGCTACAGAGCTGGGGATCAGACTGGGCATTAGATTTGGAGGAGCCGAGGGAGGAGAGTGAAGATCTGTAGTTCACTCACCTGTGTTGATAGCCTAATCAGTTCCCTGGCAGCCTTGCCTGTCCAGGTAATGGCAGGTGGCGGTTGGGGCCGGATAGAGCAAGGAGTGGTGGGGAAGGAAGGTGTGAGAGAAAAATCTGTGTGATCTGCCGGAGATGGAGGCAGAGGCAGACGCAGACAGGAGGGGAGGCCACAGCAGGTGGTCGGCTACAGAATGGGGGCTGAGACTGAAAGGGATTGGATTTGGAGAAGAGGAGGAAGAGGTGAAGGTCTGCAGTCGGCCTACTTGCTTCCCTGGCCAGAATGTGCTTTCCGCTGTCTACACTCAGTTTTTCATCAGAGCTCTGGAAATCTGAGGTGTTGAGTTGGGCTTTGGGATGACCAGTATGTCTATAGGCAATGACTCATTTTGGGATCTGGCCCTCTAAAGAACGATACTCTCTCAGGATGGATCATTTGAAGTGAAAAATCACGAGTTAAGGTTCCAGCCTTGCCGTTTCTTCACAGGTTTCTGGAATTTGATGACTTAGGAGTAGCTCAGTTTTGTTTTGTTGAGATGGAGTCTCACTATGCCTTGGTTGTGGCTTGGAGCTTGCTCTAAACCAAGCTGGTGTTGTGCTCTGGAATCACCTGGCTCATGACTGCTGGGATAAAGGTGTGCACCACCCTTCAGGCAATCACTCAGTTTTTTGGCCTCTAGGCTGTGCTTATCCTTTAGGGCTAGACAGGAAGTTATGTTCAAGTGAGCCTCTGGGTTCATTTTCCCATTTTGTGTCTCGAATCTCCTGAGAGCCATTTTGTTTTATCTGGATAGAAAGAGACACATTGTTCATGTTTCCTCAGAGGGGGGTGGCACTCACTGTCTGTCAGTTGGTGAGCTTTTCTGAGGAATTCCTGAAAGTTCTCAAATCTAGTCCTGAGACTTGGAGGGTCTTGTTAAGAGGTTTTTTTGTTGTTGTTGTTGGTATCAAACAAAAAACAAAGAAGAAAGAAAGAAAGAAAAGAAGCACCAAAACATGTAACCAGGTGTGTCTGTGAAATAACAGCCTTGCAAAAACTCCTTTTTTTTCCCTTCTGCTCCCCCACCTCCATCCCCAGACAAGGTTTCTCTGTGTATCCTTGGCTGTCCTGTATTCGCTTTGTAGCTTTTGTTGTTGTTGTTGTTGTTTTTGAGACAGAGTTTCTCCTTGTAACAGAGTCCTGGCTGTCCTGGACTCTCTTTGTAGACCAGGCTGGCCTTGATCTCAAAGATCCAGCTGCCTCTGCCTCTGCCTTTGTTCCCCAAGTGCTGGGATTGCTTTGCTTACACAGTTGCTATTTTTATATGTGGTGAGCAGTTGTCAGTTTTATCCCTTGTTAGAGGAGTGATTTAAGTTTTCTGAAAGATAGGACTGGATTCCTTTTGATACCCAAGTGTAACCTGGTACAAATTTTGACGGTTTGAGATGACTCTATCTCCAGTTAAGCCTAAATCTTTGTTAAACCACTTGAGCTCTCAGGAGGCTGAAGTAGGAGGAGAGCAAGTTCAAGACAAGCCTGGAGAGCTTTTGTTGAGATCCTGTCTCAAAAAAGTTAAAAACAATAAAAGTGGGAAGGGGCTGGAGAGTGGCTCAGCTGTTAAACAGTTTGGTGAGATTGGAGTTGCTGTCCCCAGAAGCCATGTAAATGCCAGGTGGGTGTGAAGGCCCCAACTAGTTCTAGTGCTAAGAAAGAAAGAGAAGATGAGATTTTCCCTCTACATCAAAAGTATTGTGGAGCTCTGGTTTCAGCTGAGTGACCCTATCTCAGTGTATAAGGTGGAGAGCAAACTCCTAACATCAGCCTCAGGTCTCCCCACACACACTATGAAAAATTTAAAAACAAAGTCGGGCATGGTAGCACATGCTTTTAATCTCAGCACTATTGGAAGGCAGAGGCAGGTGGATCTCTATGAGTTCAAGGACAGAGTGGTCTACAAAGAGTCCAGGACAGCCAGGGCTACACAGAGAAACCTTGTCTCAAAAAACAAAACAAAAACAAAAAAAATTTAAAACAAGGTGGTAGAGTCCTTCTTAGCATGTGTAAGGTCCTGGGTCAGCACCCAGTACCACACATGTAAACATTATTTGGTACCTCCTAACTTAAGTGTTGGAGGTAAAGTTCTGAGCTCATGTGGGTGTTGAGCTGACCTGAAAGGGAGGCTGAACATGTAGAATTGTATTTTCTGCTGACAAATAGGACCTAATTAGTTATTTTTCCTATCAGACATGTCAGGTTACATTTGCTGTGCTGGGAACTGCAGTTAGTAGGGCGTCCTTTCAGAGAGTACCACTGTGATTAGTAGTAAGGACTGTCTTGGGGAGCTCATTCTGAAAGCTTATTATTTTTCTCCAGGTTCCATACACTGGTTACAAGTCCAAGGAGAATGGCAATTCTTTTAAAAATTGTGTCCTTGGACTGGGACTATACCTCATCTGGTATGGACAAATCCCTGGGTTTGATCCTTAACACTGCATAAATAGGGAGTGGTGGTACACACCTGCTCTCTAAGCACAGCAGAGGTGGAGGTAGGAGGACCAGGAGTTAAAAATAATCTTTTTCCACTATATAGTGAGTTTAAGGTCAGTCTGTAACATACGAAACTGTCTCAAAACAAACAAACAAACAAACAAACTACACACCTGCTCTCTAAGCACAGCAGAGGTGGAGGTAGGAGGACCAGGAGTTAAAAATAATCTTTTTCCACTATATAGTGAGTTTAAGGTTAGTCTGTAACATACGAAACTGTCTCAAAACAAACAAACAAACAAACAAAACAAAACAAAACAAAACAAAAAACAAAACCCAAATCATGTACTGGCTGGGTATGGTGCATACTTGTAATCTCTGCACTGAGGAGGCAGAGGTGGGAGCATTAGGAATTCTAGACCATAGGCTGGGGACATAGCTTGCCTTGCAAACCTGAAGACTTGAGTTTGATTACCAGAACCTTCTGATATTAAAATGCTAGGTATTGTGGGAACTCCTTCCTTTCTCCCTCCTTGGCCATCTTGGTGGCTGATCTTGGTTAGGGATTGTCCCGCACCTAAGGCAGGAAGATGGTGACCACAAAGAAGACGAAAAAGTCTCTGGAGTCAATCAACTCTATAAGCTCCAGCTTGTTATGAAAAGTGGAAAGTATGTGCTGGGTACAAGCAGACTCTGAAGATAATCAGACAAGGCAAAATGAAATTGCCTTGCGTTGAGGAAATCTGAAATAGAATATTATGCCATGTTGGCTAAAACTGGTGTTCATCAACACAGTGGCAATAATATTGAATTGGGCACAGCGTGTGGAAAATAATACAGAGCGTGCATACTGGGTATCTTTGACCCAGGAGATTCTGATATGATTAGAAGATGCCAGAACAGACTGGTGGAAAACAAACCAGGAAAGTTTTCCTTTAATAAAACTTTGCCGGAACTCCTTTAAAAAAAAAAATCTAGGTATAGGGGGGCTGGAGAGATGGCTGAGTCGTTAAGAGCACTGTCTGCCCTTCCAAAGGACCTGAGTTCAATCCCCGGCAGCCACATGGCAGCTCACAACAGCCTGTAACTCCAGTTCCAAGGGATCTGATACCTACATACCAATGCACATAAAATAAAACTAAATAAAAACTATTTAGCTAGGCATGGTAGCATAAGCCTTTAAAAAAACAAACAAACAAACAAAAGGCGAGAAGTAGTGGTGTGTACTTGTAATCCCGGCATGGATGAGGTGGAGATCTCAAGGCTCACTGGCCAGCCAGACTAGCCTACTGACTGACTTCTAGGCTGCTGAGAAGTCCTGTCTCTGAAAAAATGGTGCCCAGTGCCCAGAGAATGATACCTGAGCTTGTCTTGTCTTTCACATGTATGTGTCCCCTGTGCACATACACTCTGAGGGAGAGGGAGAGAGAATATATTTAAGGATGGTTTGGGTTACAAAGCAATTCCTTAAAAAGAACCCTAAAACTAAAAAATTAATTCTGTTCTTACATGGTGGGGAGTGGTCATGTGAACCTTTTGTTTGAGTAGACGCTAGAGTCTGTTTGTAGAGACCTAGAGGCGAAGGAAAACTACTTGCAGAGGGGTAGTGCTTTGTGTTAGCATGGAAACGGCATTCACTGTGATGATTTGTTTTGCTATTTTTCTCCCCACATCTCTGTTTTGACAGGCCGCTGCCTCATATTGGAATAATGTTTAGGACCACAGTATTTGTACTGAAAGAGTCATGGGAAAGGTCGTGGGGTGTAGTTCAGTGGTAGAATGCTCACCTGGCATGTATAGGGTCCTAGGTTTGGTCCCCAGCTCTGGAAAAGAAGAGAAAAATGTCATGGAAGCCTCATGGAAGATGGGACCTCTTGTTTCAGGTGGCCTTCTTTATTTTCTCTTTTAAACAAAATTCCCACCGTGTGTGTGTGTGTGTGTGTGTGTGTGTGTGTGTGTGTGTACACATGTGCGCACGTGCATGTGTCACGTTGTGAGTATGGAGATGAGAGGATGTTTGTGGGAGTTGGTTCTCTCCTTTCACCATGTCAGTTCTGGGGATTAAACTCAGGTCATGAGGCTTGTTGGTAAATTCTTTAACCTGCTGAGTCATCTTCTTGGCCCCTAGATCATGTTTTTGTTTGTGTTTTTAAAGCTCCGTAAGTAGTTTAGTAATCAGTATGAGCTACAAGATTAGTTGATAACATGACAGCCTTATTCCATGTTTAAGTTTGTTCAGGAAGCAGTATCATGGCCACATTCAGTTACCTACTTAGTTTCCATGTGTTTGTTACTATTACTGGTCCCTAGAGGGCCTAGGTATGAAATCCAGACTTGGTTGAAGCCATTATCAAGAATTGGTCCTTGTGAAGCATTATTTTCTGTGGCCTATCACTGTGTGTGTGTGTGTGTGTGTGTGTGTGTGTGTGTGTGTGGTGGAGGGACGATAAACAAGGACAGATAGTTCTATGGAAGTTCAATTTTAAAAGTAAGTTACAAGTATTGTTTCCTTGTTAAGTTAGACCTCTGTTCTATGGGAAATGCTTATCAACTGAGTGTATTTTGAGTCTTCACAGTAGCTGGCTGAAGGCATTGTGACCTTGTGCAGTGGTGGGAAGAGCCCTGCAAGGCAACTTTCTGGGTTGTATCTGCTTCCTTCTCTCTTTTCTCCTAAGTTTTTTGGTTTTGGTTTTGGTTTCTGTGTGTGTGTGTGTGTGTGTGTGTGTGTGTGTGTTTGTGTTTTGAGACAGGTTTCTCTGTGTGGCCCTGGCTGTCCTGGACTAGCTTTGTAGACCAGGCTGGTCTTTTTTTTTTTTTTTTTTTTTATGGTTTTTTGAGACAGGGTTTCTCTGTGTAGCCTTGACTGTCGCGGACTCACTTTGTAGACCAGGCTGGCCTCGAACTCTCAGCGATCCGCCTGCCTCTGCCTCCCGAGTGGACCAGGCTGGTCTTGAACTCACAGATCTGCTTGCCTCTGTCTCCCTGAGTGCTGGGATAACAGGTGTGCACCAAGGCGTAGGTAGAGGCAGGTTTCTGAGAGTTCAAAGACAGCCTGGTCTACAAATGAGTTCCAGGGCAGCCAGGGCTATTACACAAAAAAATCTGGTCTCAAACCACAGCAACAACAAAATATTTATTTTATTATTTTTAATTGTGTGTGTGTTTGTTTGTGGGTATGTGCATGTGAATGCAGGTGCCCATGGAGGTCAGAGGCTGTGGAAGCCCTGGAGCTCTAGTTACAGGGAGTTGTTTTTTTTTTTTTTTCAAAGATTTATTTATTTGTTATTATGTATAACCTGCACCCGAGGGCCAGAGGAGGACATCAGATCACATTATAGGTGGTTGTGAGCCACCATGTGGTTTCTGGGAATTGAACTCAGGACCTCTGGAAGAGCAGTCAGTGTTCTTAACCTCTGAGCCATCTCTCCAGCCCCAGCTACAGGGAGTTGTGAAGCACCCAATATGGGTGCTGAGAACTGAATTCAGGTCCTCTGCAAGAACAGTAAGCGCTCTTAACTGCTGAGCTATCTCTCTAGTCCTTGTCCTTTCTTTCTTTCTTTTTTTTTTTTTTAAATGCTGGCTTAGATACTTTTAATTTTTTTCAATTTTTAGTTAAATTTAGTGTGTGTGGGGGGGCACTGTTGTGTATACATGGAAGTCAGAAGACAGTTTGTGAGAACCATTCTTTCTTCCAGCATATGGGACATGGGGATAGAACTCAGATTATCAAGCCTGTCAGCAAAGGCCTTTATGCTCTGAGCCATCTTGACAGCCCTTGGCTTAAGATTCTTTTTTTTTTTTTTTTTAAGACTCATTTATTTATTATTGTCTAAATGTGAGCCAGCAGGCGGAAGTGGGCACCAGATCTCTTTATAGATGGCTGTGAGCCACCATGTAGTTACTGGGAACTGAACTCAGGTCATTTGGAAGAAGAGACAATGCTCTTAACCTCTGAACCATCTCTCTAGTCCCCAAACAGGTATATATCTCCTCTGTTGTGGAAGAGATACCTCTTTTTAAGATTTATTTGTTTATTTTATTTTATGTATACGAGTGTTCTGTTTTCATGCACACCAGAAGAGGGAATCAGATTAATGGTAGTGAGCCACCATGTGGGTGCTGGGATTTGAACTCAGGACCTCTGGAGGAGCAGCAAGAGCTCTTAACCGCTCTTCAGGCTGGCTTAAGACTCTTTTAAGGCCAGGGGAACATGGAACTATTGGGTTGTTTGTTACCTGCTGTTGGGTATAGGAGGGTTTTTGTTGTTGGGTTTTTTGTTTTTGTTTCTGAAGGCAGGGTTTCTCTGTATAGCTCTGGCTCTCCTGAAGGGTTTTATACCTAGAAGAGGCAGGAATACTGAGCATAGGAGTTCAGAAGCTTGTTGGGGAAGTAGCATGGCAAATGGTTGTCTCCGCCAGGGTGGCACTGGCGTTGAATGGCTAGGAAGCATAGTGAGGGCTGGAGAGATGGCTCATCGGTTAGCAGTGTAGACTGCTCTTGCAAAGCACCAGAGTTTGGGTCCCAGCGCCTACAACTGACTGTGGCTGCAGCTTCGGGGATCTGAGGACCTCTTTTTGTCTCCACAGGCACCTGCATTCATGTGCTCATACACACATAAGCATAGCTTTAAAGTCTTTAAAAGAAATACTACAATGCTTTCTTTTACATTTATAAGACATTATTCATGAATGAGTTTTTGTAGACACACGAGCACATGCCTATGCCAAGTAAAGTTGTGTCTATGGAAGGAAATTTAAAGAAAAAGACAATAACCTGAATTCAGAACATTTATTGTTACCTGAAGTAGTAATCAAGCTCTGAATAGTGAGCCCAGATAAAGCTTAAGATGCACAGGCGATGGTAAGTCTTGGTCCTCGTAGGAACAGTTGGAAGTGTTAGAGCATCTCAGGGCCCAGTCCTAAGGACCTTCTTCTTGGGCAGTTCTGTGGCTGTGTGTGTGTCCATCCATGCCCATGTGCATTAGCATGGGAGAGGACAACTGCGTATCATTTCCCAGGCTCCATTCATTAATAAATGCTATTTTCTTTTTTTGAAGACACGGTGTCTCAGTGACTTAGGGTTCACCAAGTAGACTAGTCTAGCTGACTAATGAGCCCCCCCGGATTTACCTGTCTCTGTCTCTCCAGTGCTAGGATTATAAACACATGTTTGGCTTTTTGTTTTGTTTAGTGGAGATTCTAGGAATCAAATTCAGGTCTTTGTGTTTACAAGACAAGCACTTTACTAGCTGTCTTCCTAGCCTTGGCTTGTTCTTCTGTTTTTGTTTTGTTTTTGTATTTTGAGAGAAAGTCTTTGTTATACAGTTCCGTCTGGTGTGCTTTGACCTTACCTATGCTCTTACCTGTGCCTACTAACTGCTGGGACTTTAAGCATGTGCCATCAACCCCAATAGGGTCTGATGGCCTTCAAGTGCTAGGATTTATGGAGTATTTATTCTGTGTTAGATTCTGTAATAAGGGTTTTATGTACACTGGCTGAACCTTCCAGACAGCCTCTCGGCGTAAGTACTATGCGCATCCTCACTTGAAGGTGGAGAAACTGAGGTCCAGGGAGATGAACTCGAGATCACTCAGCTCAGGAGCTGGAGATCCAAGATATGAGGCTTCTTGGATGTTCCACTCTGACTGGTTCTGTGGAGCCTTTTCACTAGGCTCGACTCCTGTATTCCTCCTGTCCCTTTATTGACTCTTTCTGGTAGCAACCAGAGCATTCTAATGTAAGCCTCATATGGACTCTTTATACTTAGGAGTAAGAGTTAAGATTTATTATCAGTCCTTGTATGATCTAAACCCAGCCCTCCACCTGTTCTCTACTTTCCTTTAATCTCTGAGCCTTCGCCCGTCACCTGGCGTGCTCTTCCTAGATATTGTGAGTTTGTACCCTCAGTTCATTCAAGTGTGGGCTTGAGTACACAAGCTCAGAAGGCTTGCCTCATCGGTCTGGTGAAACTTCCTTGAGTCACACTCTATGCCTCTGTGATTTTTTTCATTTGTTTGTTTGTTTTTAAAAGATTTATTTATTTTATGTGTGGGTGCTCTATCTGCATGTACACCTGCATGCCAGAAGAGGGCATCAGATCATGTTATAGATGGTCGTGAGCAACCATGTGGTTGCTGAGAAGTGAACTCAGGACCTCAGGAAGAGTGAGCCGACAGTGCTCTTAACTGCTGAGCCATCTCTCCAGCTTCCTCCCTTCCCCCACACTTAAGACTTCGTTTCTGGACTCTTATGTATGTTCCTTCCCCTTATCTATACAATCTGTCTTTATGATAATACATTACTGTCTTATTATTATTTTGATGTATATGTGTGCATGTACTTATGGATATGAGGCACACCTGGCCTCATGTGACATGGAGTCTATGTCTATGTAAGGACCTGAAATGACGTGGAGTCTATGTCTATGTAAAGATACTAATCCCAGCACTGTCCAAAGGCTCCACCTCTTATTATCTTCACCTGAGGGGTCAGTTGGTTTTTCTTTTAACTTATTTAGTGTGTGTGTGCGCGTGCGCGCGCGCATGTGCATGCAGAGACAGAGACAGAATATGCCACATGTGGGCTGGTGGCTAATGGTTTTTTGGAACCAGAGTTACAGGTAGTTGTAAGCTGCCGGAATTACGTGCTAGGAGCTGAACTCATTTCCACTTGAAGAGTAGAAAGTGCTCTTTAACCACTGAGCCATCTCTAGCACCTATACAATGGTGTCCGATTAAATAATTATCTGGAACATGTCCCTTTAATTGAGTTCTGTGGATTCTTTGGAGGTCATCTCATTTAACCTTTGCAGCAGCTCTGAGAAGTGTGTTTTCTTCCTCACTTTTATATTCTTTATTCCAGTGGGATCTCAGCTATCCTCAGAGCTTCTACTAGGCCTTTAATACCAGCTCTTGGGAGGCCAAGACAGGTGAATCTGGATTCAAGGCTAGCTTGGGTCTGCAGAGTGAGATCCAGAACAGCCTGGGCTAAGACAGAGAAAGCTTGTCTTGAAAAACAAAAACAAACAAACAAACAAACAAGCGAAAAGATTTCGGGCTAGAGTCAGATGGCCTCCTTTATATCGTACAATCCCAGACAGATTCCTTACTTTCTCTGTGCCTTTGTTTCCTCATCTATAAAATGAGGCGATGGTATTATCTGCCTTATAAAATTGTGGTGAAGCTAATGATTTCACAGAAAAGATGACCTGGCAGACTGCTGTATGACCAAGGACATCCCTGAGCTTCCCGTGCTCCTTACTATAAAGCTAATCTTTTTCCTCTGTGTTCACCAACTCCTTTCATGATAACAGTCATCCCTGCCTCCTGTCAAGCATCATACTTAAAAGGCCTTTCCAGTCTCACTTTCCAGATGTGTCCTTAGCTAGTGCCGCCAGCCCCACTAAAGCCTTGGCCCGTTCTGGCTGAAAGCAGCTTTTATGACTCAGATGTCCTTCAAGTTCTGAGACTCCTCTAAACAAGCTTTGTAAAACACAGCTTAATGAATCTTCTTCCTTCTCTTTTTTAAAATTGAGGCACAAATACTAAGCTTATAGCTGGGCGGTGGTGGCGCACGCCTTTAATCCCAGCACTTGGAAGGCAGAGGCAGGTGGATATCTGTGAGTTCGAGGCCACCCTGGTCTACAGAGCCAGTCCAAGACAGACAAGGCTACACAGAGAAGCCCTGTCTTGAAAAAACCAACAAAACAAAACAATACTAAACTTAGAATGGTGGGTTTCAATGTGTATGAAGTTCCATGTAGCTACCGTTCAGATCATGAGGCAGAGCATTTACAGACCCAGCAGGTCCCCTCCCACTCCTCAGAAAACATATTGCATTCCTTCCCTAATCACTCTTCCGTTCCCACTTGTTCTGCCTTTTCTGCTCCTGTGTAAGTGAGCCACAGAAACTCTTCATGGATTCTTTTTTCACTAGATAGCTCCATCCTTTACCGTGACTTTCAGATGCCTTTGCCGTTTGGCTTTTCCTTCAAGATCTCTGTGCATACATACCCTGCCCTTTCAGCCATGCCAGAATCGTGTGAGAATCAATGTGGCCGCCTCTCCCCTTGTATTTCTTTTGCACTTGATACTCTCTTGCTGACTTCCTTATCTCCCATATTCGCACTTCAGCTCCAGGCAGAATGGAGCCGTTCTCTGCACGCTGGAAGCATGGTTGGTTGCCTACTTGTGTGTTATGGCCCCTTCCCTTCATTCGTTTTCTTTCTTGGATGGTGGGTGATTCATGCCTTATTTCCTTTAATCAGTCAGTTGAATTAAAAACAAAGATTTATTTATTTTTATTTAACGTGTATGAATGTTTTACCTGCATTTATGTATGTGTGTGTGTGTGTGTGGGGGGTGCTTGAGGAGGCCAGAGGAAAGCATTGGATCCCCTGGAGCTGGAGTTACAGATGGTTGTGAGCTGTTGACTGGGTTCTCGGAAAGGAACTCAGATTCTTTTTAGTACTCTGAACTTCTGATCAATCTCTCCAGCCCTAAGTTGGTTGTATTTTACACAAGTAGTTCATTCTTTCTATAAAAATTAGAAAAGTAAGACTGAACAAAACAAAACAAAACAATCTATTTTAATGTTATTTTTCAGAGATAATCATTGCTTACACATTTACCAAAATAAATAGGCATTCACAAAATGCTGTTTACTACTTTATTTATTCTCATTCATGTTTAGAAACTACCCCCTGTCTCTCAACACACACATTGCTATATAGATGCTGTAATGGCTAGAGACAAGGCCAGTGGTTGAATGCTTGTCTGGAAACACTTGGAATAACCTCTGTATGCCTGTATGTTTTAATGCTATTCCTCAAGTATTTAGGGAGTGGGTTGCATTTCTAGAAAGAAAGCAAATAGATGAAAAGGAGTTGACAGTTCTTGATTTGATGTGCTTAGCCAAATTGGTCTCTGGAAAGTCTTTGGCTGTGGGTGAGATGCTTGTCTTTTGGCTATCTTCACTGTGGTGGTTTGAATAGGTATGGCCTGCATAGACTCCTGTGTTTGGATGCTTGGCCCATGGGGGAGTGGTCCTTGTGGCCTTGCTGGAGGAAGAGTGTCACTGTGGGGTGAGCTTTGAGGTCTCCTAGTGCTCAAGCTTCACCCACTATGGCTCAAGATGTACAGCTCGAGGGCTGGAGAGGTGGCTCAGCGGTTAAGAGCACTGTCTGCTCTTCCAGAGGTCATGAGTTCAATTCCCAGAAACCACATGGTGGCTCACAACCATCTATAATGGGATCTGATGCCCTCTTCTGGCCTGCAGGTGTACATGCAGATAGAGTACACATATACAAAATAAATAAACAAATCTTAGCCAGGTGCAGTGGCACACACCTTTAATCCCATTACTCAGGGAGTCCGAGGCAGGAGGATCACTGTGAGTTCAAGGCCAGCCTGATCTACATTGAGAGTTCCAGACAGCCAAGGCTATACAGAGAAATCCTGTCTCAAATAAATGAATAAATAAATAAGTAAATAAATAAAATAGAAAAGATGTAGACCTCTCAGCTCCTTCTCCAGCACCATGTCTGCCATGATGACAATGGACTAACCCTCTGAAACTGTAAGGCAGCCCTAATTATGTGTTTTCCTTTATAAGAGTTGCCTTGGTTATGGTGTTTCTTCATAGCAATAAAACCATTAACTAAGACATTTACCAAACTGAAATGATAAATATTTGCAAGTCAGATCATATAAATGGTTCTTCATTAATGTTTTATTAGAATATATTAGAAAATAATGAAGTATTTTCTTACATGTTTACTGGCCATTTAATTTCTATAGTATTTCTTTGGTGATTTACGTGTTTGTGTTTCGGTGTGTATATGTTCTCTCTCTGTGTGTGTGTGTGTGTGTGTGTGTGTGTGTGTGTGTGTGTGTGCGCGCGCGTGTGCGCGCCTTCACAGTGTGTGTGCCACATGTGTATGGGTGTCACATACACCCACAGAGGATGTTGGATCTCTTGTGGAGCTGGCAGTATACTTGATGTAATGAAAAAGAATTTACATCCAATTGACACTACATTACATTAATAAATAGGTGCACATTTTGCAAAGTGTATCTATGGCAGTCCTGAACAAGAATGGTTTTCTGTTTAAGTTGTAGCAACTTTTCTGTCTGTGGATTATCACTCCTTCACCGGCCAGATTTTTATAATTCCTATTATGTGTTTGTGGCAACTATCTCAAAGTAACCTGCAATTTCCCTGGCAATTTCTCACTCTGTTCTGATAGAAAATGTAGCACTTTTCTCCTGTCTTATATGATACTTCCATCACCAGATTCATAGCCACAGTGTAAGAGACTGCCTAAGCATCCTCTGCCAGCACGGCTCTCCTTCATGGATCCATAATTTGATTGCTGTTGTCTCTAATTTCCAAAATCAGTGTATTTCCCACAACCACTGTAATTACCTCCAGCCAAATGCCCCCTTCATTGTAACCATCATCTCCTCCCCTACTACCATATCCACTGCCTTGGTTTCTGTACCCTGGTTCATTACTATCCACCTCCACTACTGTGACCATTATAGCCTCTTCCGTTACTGTAAGCAGGACCACCACCACAGTGTCCTCTGCTCCTCCACTACTGTGACCAGGACTACCACAGTGTCCTCTGCTACTATAACCGGGACTACCACCATAACCTCCTCTGCTGCTGTAACTAAGATCTCCGTCAGAGCTTTCCCTGCTACTGTGACCACATCTTCTACCGTAGTTGCCACGATCACTGCCTCCGTGACCACTGCTGCTCCCACTGCCTTCACCACCATAGCCTCATCTTCTACTAAATTTCTTTTCCACAACCCTTAAAGTTGCCAGATACCTCCTCGACTTCTCTGTGGTTCAGCCAACTGCATCTCTTGTTTAGAAAGGGCCTTTTCTGTTTCCCAGTTCTGCCCATTAATAGTATGGTATTTCTGAACAACAATTTTATCAGTTGATTCGTGATCATCAGAAGTTACAAAAGCAATCTGACTGTGGCGACACACACTTTTAATCTCAGCGCTAGGGAGGCAGAGGCAGGCAGGTCTCTGAGTCTAAAAACAAGACAGAACACAAACCAAACCAAAATAGAACAAGTTACAAAAGCAAAATCTCGTTTGTTCCACTTAATCTTCCATAATTTAAGTTGTTTCAATTTTTTTTTTTTTTCTGAGACAGGGTCTCTCTGTGTAGCTTTGGCTGTCTTGGACTCACTTTGTAGACCAGGCTGGCCTCGAACTCACAGCGATCCGCCTGCCTCTGTCTCCGGCGTGCTGGGATTATAGGCGTGTGCCACTACACCTGGCTCTTAACATACTTTTCAAAGTAACCTCTCAAATTATATTCTTTTGTATCTTCTTTAATACCACCAACATTTTCTTCAGTGGTGGGCACCGGGCTTTACGGAATCCTCTCTAGTGATAGCTCCCTTTGGTTCCACCACACACTCATCAGCCTCGTGAGGTCAGGCACACATTGGTGCATCTACCAGGTGCATGGCTTTAATTCCAGCACTAGGGGCACAGAGGCAGGCAGGGCTATATAGAGAGACCTTGTCTTAAAAAAAAAAAAAAAAGAGCTGGACATGGTGGCTCACCCCTGGAATCCCAGCACTCAGGAGGTAGAGGCAGGCGAATCACTGTGAGTTCAAGGCCAGCCTGGTCTACTAAGTGAGTCCTTGACAGCCAAGGCTACACAGGGAAACCCTGTCTTGAAAAACCAGAGAGAGAGAGAGAGAGAGAGAGAGAGAGAGAGAGAGAGATAGCGAGATAGCACCAAACCATGGCCTTGAAATGTTTTGTTGAGGGTGAGGTCTCTCATAACCATATACTATGTAAGTGTGCTATATTTATTTCTAAAGATGTTCTCTTAAAGTATCTCCAAAGCTCAGACCTCCAGTTAAACAGTTTCTCAGCTTCTGTGGTTTCTTTAGATCACATCTCTCTCCCCCAGCTGCCAGGACTGTGTCAGGAGTCAGGCTGGGGGCTACTGGTCCCAATTTTACCTTCATTTATAGACCAGGCTTTCTTCTTCCAACTCAAGTTCAATGTGGAACCGAGAGCAAGAGTGGAAATCATATTTCTTAACATCAAAGCCCCTCCACCTCTGTCTCTGTCTTTCTCTGTTCCTGTCTCTTCTTTACTCTCCACTCTTGAGACAAGGGCTCCTATATAGTCCTACCTATGCTAGAACTCACTACCTACATCAAGCCAAACTTGAACCTTCAGCTACCCTCCTGAATGCTGTAATTATAGGTGTGAGCCTCTGTGCCCAGCTAACATCAAAGTTCTTTTATTTATTTTTTTCATTTCATTTTATTTTAATTAGTTTATTTATGCAGTGTGGTGCAGGGGTGTACTTTGAAACTCAGAGGACAAACTCAAGGAAGCAATTCCTTCCTTCTGTCCTGGAAATCCCAGGAGTTGAACTCAGGTGGTCAGGCTTTGTGACAGGCGTCTTTACCTTTGGGGCCATCTTAATGACCCATAAAGACATTTGTTTTCATTTGCTCCAGGAGTATGTGTACCTTGTTAAACAATTGGAAGTAAAAATAATTCCTCTGAGTTTTATATACAAATGTAGCCTACAAATAAACCTTCTGCAGAGCTTGAAGAAATGTGGACTGTGGATTTTACAACATGCGTTGTTTTATATGTTTACATTTAAAAAGCATAAGCATGTTGTCATGGCCTGGCAGTGGTGGCGCACACCTTTAATCCCAGAACTTGGAAGGCAGAGGCAGGTGGATCTCTATGAGTTGGAGGCTAGCCTGATCTACAGAGTGAGTTCCAGGATAACAAAACAGAAAAATATATTCATATTCTCATATTCTCTCTCTCTCTCCTCTCTCTCTCTCTCTCTCTCTCTCTCTCTCTCTCTTGTTTTTGGAGACAGAGTGTCTGTGTAATAGCCCTGGCTGTCCTGGAACTCCCTATCTCTGCCTCCCTTACTGGGATCAAAGGTGTGCCCCACATGCCTGGCTTCAAACATCTCTCAAAAGTCTTTGATAGTCAGACCAAACCCTTCTAACATTTCTAGACAGCTTTCTTTCTTTCTTTCTTTCTTTCTTTCTTTCTTTCTTTCTTTCTTTCTTTCTTTCTTTCTCCTGAAACAGGGTCTCTCTGTGTAGCCTTCACTGTCCTAGACTTGCTTTGTAGACCAGGCTGGCCTCAAACTCACAACGATCCACCTGCCTCTGCCTCCTGAGTGCCTGGCCTTCTAGACAGTTTTCACCTATTAAACTTTTAATTATATATTTGAGGCTGCTTGTCCAAAGACATCTTTTGTCAGCAGGGTAGCTCATGGATCCATGTTCCTTTTCTTGTTTGTCATACTGTGTATCATTCCTTTAATCTGTTTCTTTGATTGCAAATTTATCTCTGTAGCTGCAATGTTCCTGACTGTTTCTTTAATAGCATCTGCTTATTAATTATCTATGGATCTCATGTTTCTTCTATTTCCTTTTCATTTTCACAGTCTGTTGCATTTCCTTGAGACTTGATATCAGCTACTTTGTGAATTGGTAGTATTTATCATGTTTTTGTGAGGAAGGCATTTTATTTTAGAGATTAATTTGGCCCTTTGTTTCTAGAATAAACATCTTTTTTCTCTCACTGCTTATATATTTTTTGCTGTTTATTCATTTTTCTAATTTTACCATTTGATCTTCCTTTCATAGTTTAAGATTTTTATTTGCATTGTATTGAGATACTTTAGCAGACTTACTATGTTTAAATATATATTTATTTCTATTTTATGTGTGTGAATGTTTTCGCTTCCTTGTGTGTAAGTGGAATCAAGCCTGGTGCCTTTGGAGGCCAGAAGAAAGTGTTGGGTCCCCTGGAACTGCAGTTGTGGGTAGTTGTAAACTGTCATTATATAGGCACCGGGGGCGGAATTTATGTCCTCTACCAGAGCAAGTGTCCTTGACTGCTAACTGCTGAGCCATCTCACCAGTCACTCAGGTTCACTATAAGTGAAGAGCTAAGGAGTTAATGTTATTCCTACTATTGATGATGGTAGGGCTATTTTTTTTTTTTTTTTTAAAGATAGAGTCTTTTATTATCCCAGATTGACCTCAGACTTGCTATATAGTTTAGACTGGCCTTGAACTCCTGGTATCTCTTCTGTTATTATAGGCAGGAGCCGCCATTGATGGTGATTTTAATTAGTGGACTTCTAATTGCAATAAATTTTCCTCTCCCTATTTTGGGAAATAACTGTGCAAAGGAAGTAAAATCCTGAATCCCATTTTGTTTTTGTTAAGATTAGCTGGACGGGCTGGGGAGGTGACTCAGCAAGTAAAAATGCTTGCTATACAGTCATGAGGAACTGAGTTAAACTATCTGGCACCCATTCATTCATTCAGCATTGGGGGAGGGGGAGAGAAAAGGGAGGATCTCTAGGAGTTACTGTCTGCCAGGTTAGCTCTGGGTTCAGTGAGACACCTGTCTCAAAGGAGTTAGGGGGAGAATTATAGAGCAGGACACCCCTCCTCCTCCTCTGGTGTACACATGTAAACAAGGGTGCAAGCCCCCTATGCACACATAAGCCACACACTCACATACACATGCACATACAAACAAGTACACACACACATATATACACATCCATACACACTCTCATACATATACAAACAAGTATGTGTATATGTACACACACACACACACACACACACCATTAGCATGAAGGAAAAGCCCTCCCACAATGATTTCTTCTAAGATGCCGTTTGCTTCTGAGGAACACAGTATTTGGCTTTGCCTCTGCAGAGTTGGCTGGCTCAGGCTGCATACCCCCTTCATGTAGAACAGTGTTTAGGCAATTGTCTTGGCAACCTAAAGAGTGATTAACAAAAGTGAAACTCTTAAGGCCTATAAAGGACCCACAAAGGTTTGGATGTGAGCCTTAAAATATGTAAAAGAGGTAAGCATTTGGGAGGAGATAGCAGTCCACTAAAACTCTAAGCTCTTAGGCGTCCTGCACAGTAAGTATGTTGAGACTAACTCTCTGTGACAGGGAGACATGGAGGACATAGACCCTGCCCCAGTGCCTACAATGTAGAGCTACAGATGAAAACCAAGAGTCACAAAACACGTGAAGACCTCTTTCTATGAACACAGTGGAAATAATTATGAAGGTTATAGAAGAACTGTCTGGAAATATAAGGGTGTAAGAAGACTGCACGGAGTACAAGGGAATGGGTCTTGGCCTTTGGAGGTCAATTTTTGGAGAGCTGATGACATTTGACTTGGTAAGAGAAAGGAAAAGGTAAAGAATCTCCTGAGGCGCAAAGTGGGAAATGTTTATAAGCAGGCATTTGCTATCATCTGTAGATGCTGTCTCACTTTTAAAAGTGATAACTGTGAGCCTCAAGGAATGGTGCTCTGCCCAGGGGGCCCATTAGTCTGCTGCTGCTTGGGGCATCCAAATACACTGCCTCATGCTTGCCTTTGTCCAAGGAGAGACATAGCCTCCATGCCAACACCTTGTGGAGCACTCTCCCCCAACCTCACTAACCGGAGGTCGCCCTCACTGGGTTTTGTTTTCAGCCTTTAGGTCCTTGTATTGGTCAGCTCAGCTTAGGAACTGCCCAGCCCTCATGTCTGGTGCTCATAGAGGCCAAAGCCTGGAACTGGAGTTGCAGATGGTTGTGAGCCACCGTGTGATTGTTGAATCCTAGTTCTCTACAGGAGTAGCAAACGCTCTTAGCTGTGGAGCCATCTCTAGGCTCCTAATTTGTTTCTTTAGATGAATGATGTGGTACTCGGATTCCATTGTACCATTTGGATTCACTTAAAAGAGTAATGCTGTGGTTTATTTCAAAAGGTAAATATTTATAAATGCAATATGCTATTTTAGTCTTTAGAAAAATTTAAAAAATTATGTGAAGTAGGGTTAGGGAGGGTATATATGCTACAGCTCATGTGCAGAAGCCAGAGGACAGCTTTGTGGAGTTGGTTCTTTCCTTCTACCTTTGTATGGGTTCTGGGAATTGGACTCAGGGCACCAGGGTTTCAAGACAAACATCCTGGCTGCTGAGCCATCTCATTGCCTCAGCAATTTCTTCTTTTTTTTCTTCTCTTTCTTTCTTTTTCCTCTTTTTCCTCCCCTTCCTCCTCCTCCTCCTCCTTTTGCTGTTGTTGCTGGGGGTTGAACACATGTTAAGTATCCGCTTTACCGAGGAACACTGAATTAGATCCCCAGCCCAGAATTCTAACATCACTAATATATAAAATACCAGAAAGTACATTTCTACTACTGTTTATGATGCAGAAGTTTAAATACTAACATATGCATGTGTATATATGGGACTATATTGCATATATACATATATATTGCAAGCACATGGAGGACGGTGTATTTTGTTAAATCTTTTATGGAACATGATAAACATTTACAGAGGAGCGTGATACAGGTACTTAACTAGAGGAAAGCAAAGAATCCCCAGTATCAGGGCCAGTCATCAGAGGAGATACTGTGGGAAATGAGTTTTGAGGGTTGGTCTTAGTCATCTCAGCAAAATAAGGATGGGAGGGAATTCCTGGGAGAGGGAGCCCTATCTGAAAAAGGCCTGGAGGTCAAACAGGCAGAACACTTTGTGGGTAGTGGCATGGCAGGACCCTTGCATGGCCTGTGAAGAGGCTGGAGGTCTGCGGAGGGAGCCGTTGCCAAGGAATGGGCGTGAGAAAGTGTTAGCAGTCTGTTGAGGGTGTTTCCTTCCCAGTGGCTGTTTTCCATATTAATATTCCTTTGGGCATTATTACAAATGCAGAAATTCTTGTTTACGTACAGCTAGGGGAGGAAAATGAAGCTGGGCCTGAGTCTGTTCCTTTGCAGAGTTGTACCTAGTAGGTATGGGTGAGCTGAGCTTAGTGCTGTAGGGAAAAGGAGCTCTCTCTAGGACACATGACTGCCATTAGGAAGAGTGGCTACAATTTTGAAATCAAAATTTGGTGCTCCTGCTCCAGTAAAAGAATTAAACATTTATTTTTATTTTTATTTTTTGTGTATGAGTGTTTTGCTTGCATGTCTGTGTGCTGTGCACATGCAGTGCCTGTGGAGGCCAGAAGAGGGTGTTGGGTCCCTTAGAACTAGAGCTAGAGACAGTTGTGAGCTGCCATGTGGGTGCTAGGAATGGAACCTGGCTCCTCTGGAAGAACAGTCAGTGCTCTTAATCACTAAGTCATCATCGCTCCAGCCCCAAGACTTTTTGTCTCAATTTGCAGATTTTCTTAATGAGAAAGAACTTGACACATTGCACATATAAAACCACCTTGATTGTAAACGATTCCACTTCAGAAATTCTTTGTGGTCCCAGAACAGGTAGAATGTGTAGTTGCTTACTCTCCTGGCTTGAATTCTATGACTCTGAATTCCCCTCTTACGATGGAGAGGAGTGCTGGGAGGTCAGGTTCTTTGTGGTCCAGAGAAAACGATCGACACTTTGTTCTGTGCATTTGAACATTTGCTCAGCAGTGTGATGAGCCTGAACAGTGTTTGCTTAGAGCAGATTAAACCAGACCCTGAAGGAAACCTCAAAAGAGCTGATTCAGTATCACACAAAAGCACGGGACAGTCGCACTTTCCAGGATGACACTGTGAGCCTTGTCCTTAAAGAACCTTGAGCTACCTAGTAATTCATTGTTCCAGCTTCCCAGGGGGAAGTGGGGAGTTTATGCCACCCGGTTTATACCAGGGCGGTAGATGCTCTGGGTCTTTGTGAGAAGGAACACAAAAGGAGCTAAGGGTAGCCATAGGAATGTGACCAACATGGCCAGGTAAAGAACACTGTGCCACTTTGGTTTGTTGTGGGAAAATGTATTTGGAGGCTTTTTTGCTTCAAACCAAGGACTTTGTACATTCTACTATGAAGGCAAACATTTGAAGAACTGAGCAATAACTCCAGCTCTACCTGCCTACCTACTTTCTTTCCTTCCTTTTTTTTTTTTTTTTTGGTTTTGTACTTTCATTAATCTGATTAATTGTCTCAGAGATGTGGAGAAACTTGCCTAAGATCTGGAATTAGAGCTTTGGTTCATTTGATTCCCAAGCCCTTCCACCTGTGATAACCTCCTCCTGCAGTAAATTATGTGCAGTAAATTAGGAATTACATGATGTTTAGTTGTATTAGTTGCCTTCCAATCACTATGCCCAAAATACCTTCACAGAGGGGCTGGAGAGATGGCTTAGAGGTTAAGAGCACTGCCTGCACTTCCGAAAGTCCCGAGGTCAATTCCCAGCAACCACATGGTGGTTCACAACCATCTATCATGAGATCTGGTGCCCTCCTCTTCTGGCATGCAGGCACACATGGAGGCAGAATACTGTATAAATAATAAATAAATAAAATCTAAAAAAAAAAATACCTTCACAGAATAAGTGACCAGTGTTTCGTTTCTTTTCTTTTTCCCCCCATTTTTGAGACAGGGTTTCTCTGTATAGCCTTGGCTGTTCTGGACTCATAGGCCAGGCTGACCTTGAACTCACAGAGATCCACCTGCCTCTGCCTCCCGGAGTGCTGGGATCAAAGTTGTGCGCCACTATGCCCTTTGCACCCAGTGTTTCTTTATCTCATGGTTTCAGAGGTATTGGTCCATCCACAGTGGGAAAGTGGAACAGACTACTCAGGTTTTGGGGGCAGGAACAAAGCGGTGGAGTCTCTCTCCACCACAACAGACAAGGAAGCGAGTGTGACCACCAGAGCCCTGCTAGAATCCTTAAGGCCTACTATTATGTAGGCCTCACCTCTCAAAGGTTCTACAGCCTCTCGAAATCCAGGGGTGGGGGACACAACAGTGGAAAACATGACCCAGTGGGGATAGTGGGCCAAGAAGCTGCGCCCGTTATCTGGTGCCATTGGGGGAAAGAAAATGCTGGCCAAACGAGGAATGGAAGAGAGATATGGCAGGAGCTTTTGAGACTGTTTCTGGAGAAGAAATTTCCTAGTGGTTTGGAAGAAATGGGCCCTGAATTTACCTTCCACTAGCTATCAGGTGAAGGGTGCCACACCGAGGCTATAAGACATCATAGAACATAGCTTTTGTCTGCTTGTTTCTTATTTGGAGATTAAATACATTTCCTAGCTTTTAAGTTTTTCTAAAAATAAGCAAATTATGACTGCAAACTTGTTATCTTTGCCTCATATAAAAGAGGACTTTTCCAGACCAAACTAATAAAACACATAATTGAAGACTGCAGCTTTGCATCTTCTTTCTTCATGGAGGAGTCTGTCTCTGTGTGCTGTGCTGTGCTGTGTATGCTGTTATTTTCACTTTCATCCATTTTGGATTTATTGGATTTATTTCTCTCTTTTCCCTGGAACACCCTTTGGTCTTCATTTCTAAACTAGGTTTCAGTTGAGACCTTGGGCCTTGTTTCCATGTTTGTTGTGTCTAAGTATTGTTAGTATCTTAGCCAGAAGAATGGCTGTGCTTCTTTGTTGCCCTGAAATTTTATATTTTCTTTGATGATTTGGTAGCACTTTATTCTTGAATCTGGATTTTTAAATTGCTGCCCCCTTTCAAAAACAATGACTTAGCATGTCCTCAGGTTAGCATCTCAGTTTTTTTTTTTTCTAGCCACCCACCCCTCTGCTGGTCTGCGCAGTGGTCTTCTTTCCCACTTCCCTGTGTGCTCTGCCTACTCCTCTCCCACAGCCTTCCAGTCTTCTTTCTGTCATAGGTCACAGAGGGAATATTTAGTTAGTCTTTGCCAAACATTCTGGCTGTGCTATTTTCCTTAAAGTGACTTGCAGATAAATTGTTTTGCTTCTTGGTCTCCATGCTGTAGTGCAGATGTTTGTCCCGTAACAGAGGTGTTGTGGTCAGTTGGGAGGACTGATGCACCGTGTTTAGAGAATTGCATTTTGATCTCTGCTGCATTACTAATGTGTGATTTGATTTGTACAGAGCTTTCTGAGCTTCAATTTCCTTTTGTCAGAAGTGTCCTTACTTCATGATAGAGAAGATGAGACTTGCTGAGTGTGAGATGGGAACCCAGAGAGTAAGCCCGGGCAATCAAGGGGTGTGTCTAGACAGAGAGCCATTGCTGCGAGCACAGCTCCTCCTTAATAGAACCGAAAGGTAGCTCAAAGGACCCTGGGGAAGACAAAGCTGGCCTAGGTAGCCATCTGGGAAAAGTAGGAAGGGTAATAAAATGATGGCCGTTGTCTGACAAAGCTCGTCTGGAGATGACTGCTTTGTCTGCCCCTGGGTTGCACTAGGGCATGCATCGGTTTGCTGTTTACCTAGAGGCATGGGAAGCTTGTCCTTCTTGGTATCCAGTCCCAGACTTCCTCCCTCCACCTTCCACCTCCTTCACAGATTCAACCTGGACTTTCATCTGGCTTTGATTTCCCCATCATGTGGTGATTAGTCCTTGAAAGTTGGAGTTTCAGGAAACCCTAAATGTTTGATAACAAATGTTTCCTCATGGCTCCTTCTGTCCTGTGTGTACATGGCTGTGTTCCAAATCTTAGGATTTGGAGGAGGCAGCATTTAGTTCTAGCAAGGAGAGGCAGAGTGTTGGGGGATCCTGTTACCCTGAGCTATGAAATAAGAGTAGACTACAGAGCTGAGAGATGCCTCATAAGAACACCAAGGGGCTTTTGAAGAAGAGGTGGACGCTTGAGCTTCTGCTTGCACAGGCCTCAGCTTTCCTTCCCCACACACTTGATACCGGAGCTGTTGACAAGAGCAGGTCCCTGCTGCTGCTTCCTCTTATCCCCTTCTGAAACGCTGTGGGATTTTGTCAGGTTTTGCCTCATTTAGACCCCTTTTCTTTTTCCCTTTAAAGATTTGCCTCAGTTTCCACCATTGCAGACTGAGCTGGACCCAGTGGGCTAAGGGACGCCACCCTCTGGGTGTTACTGAAGAGGCCGAGGCTGCATACTCACCATTCCTGCTCATGGCCCAGAGGCTCTTAAACTGTTGAAACCTGCTAGAAGAAGCCAGAGAACTCCAGAACAGTTCTGGAAAGAAGAGTTACCTACTGGACTCTGCATACTTTCCAGCAGGCCCTCTGTTATTCTACAGTCTTTATCTATCTTTTTCTCCCTAGGACAGTCACCACAGTGCTTCTCAAACTATATTATGTACGGTCGTATTCTATAAGCCCCGATTCCATCCTGACCCTACCTCACCCATGAGGGTGCTTCTGATGGACTGGAACTGTTAGGACTAGGGGACACTGATCCCATTCTTTAGGGAGTGAGCACTGTTATTTAGCGAGCCCTAGGAGACTAGGAGGTGAATGCTAATGTGACTTCTGTAGATGTGTTCAGTGTGGACACTGACAACATCTGGTTGAAATAATGGTTTATTTGGGGTTTGGTAAAAGGCTGTGAGCCCATCTGACACGTGGCACTTTGCCCCCATCCCATTGGATCTTAAGTTATTCTAAGCGGATGACCCAGCTGGTAATTGTTATGTAATACCAAGTGTTCCTCGTGGCCAGTCCTGTTGTGGGTGCCTGTGAACCTGCTAATTCAGCAGTCACAAGTAATTCAATATTTATTTTTCAAATACTACTCACAGTTTTTTTTGGGGGGGGGTGTATGCGGATGGGTGTTTTGCCTATATGTATGTCTGTGCACAGTGTATGTGCCTGTTTCCCTCAGAGGTCAGAAGAGGGTATCAGATCCCCTGGGACTGAAATTATAGATGGTTGTGAACTACCATGTACATGCTGGGAGTTGAACCCAGGTCCTCTGGAAAAGCACCCTATTTATGTGGTTTCTTTTTGTTTTTTTGTTTTAAAAATTTTCCTAGACAGAGGTTTTTCTGTGTTATCTTGGCTACTGTCCTGGACTGGCTTTGTAGACCAGGCTGGCCTCAAACTCAATGGGATCTACCTGCCTCTTCCTCCCAAGTGCTGAGATTAAAGACATGTGCCACCACGCGCAGCTCTATTTATGTTATCTTTAGTCCTGCTCTTTCCTTTGATTTCACCTGTTTTGCTTAGTTGCTTCAGGAAAGGCCTTCCCTGTCTATTCCTCTTTGATTATGATTATTCTAATCCTTTGATAAGCTTCATACCAGGAGCACTTCCAAAAAGAAAGACACATGGGAATGGAATTAGACAGTGTAGAGCCATAAAGAATGAAATTATGCCATTTGCTGGAAAATGAATACAACTAGAGATTGTCATAGAAAGTGAACTAAGGCCAAACATAGAAAGCAAATACTGCACTCTTTCTTTCTTTCTTTCTTTCTTTCTTTCTTTCTTTCTTTCTTTCTAATATTTTATTGTGCATTGATGTTTTGCCTTCATGTATGTGTGTGAGGGTGTCAGAAGCTCTGGAACTGGAATTACAGCCAAGTGTGAGCTGCCATGTGGGTGTTGGGAAGTGAACCCAGGTCCTCTGGAAGAGTGGCCAGTGTTCTAACTGCTGACTTATATCTCCAGCCCCATATGTTTTCTTTTTCTTTCTTTCTTTCTTTCTTTCTTTCTTTCTTTCTTTCTTTTTTTTCAAGGACAGGGTCTCTCTGTGTAGCCTTGGCTGTCCTAGACTTGCTTTGTAGATCAGGCTGGCCTCAAAGTCACAGCGATCCGCCTGCCTCTGCCTCCTGAATGCTGGGATTAAAGGTGTGCGCCACCACGCCCAGCTTCCTACACGGTTTCTTTCATTTGTGGATCCTATGTATTTTTTATACATACACAAACCTTTTATGTATAACATAGAAGTAGAAAAATTACTTGGGTGAAAAGGAGACTAGGTGGGGGAAAGGGAAGAGGAAGAACTGGGAAGGTAGGGGGTGAATATGGTCAAATGTATCATATACTTGAAAGAAATGGACTCTCTGAGACCCAAAGCTGTGCACAGTGAATCTATATGTGTATCTGTATATCCGTATGAATGAACAACAGGTAAGCTTCACTTGTGAAATCTCAATATGGCCACCAAGAGCAGCCCAGTGACACCGTCAGTTGACATGCCAGTGTGGATGGGGGAAATCTCATGAGGTCCTATCCCTAGATGAAGAGCTGCACACAATCAGTGACTTCAAGGACAAGCCCCTGCCTGATAGGTTATCCAGTCCCAAGTGGTCAGCCCTAAACACCGTTATAGACAAGCAATAGTAAGTAGACTCAGCAAGCTGTATTGATTTTTATGCGAGAACATAATAGAGGTTAGAAATATGAGGAGTGGTGGGGGGACACAGGAGGAGTTGGGGGGGGATTGCTTGATTAAATATGTGGAATGAGCTAATTGGCACAAAGCTATAATATATAAATGCAGGTTTATTGGAAGAGTCAGAGGAGGGGGAGCTGAAGGGAGAGTGCTTGGCTCTGTGGCGGGGGGCGGGGGGCGTGGGGAAGGGAAGGAGAGAGGGTAGAGACATATGGGGAAAAAAAGGGCCCTGGAAACAAAAGGTCTGTTTTTATATATAGTGAGTCTCTGGGAGAGGGGAAGCCCCACCCCTAGGTAGAGGGCAGGCCATGCCAGCCACGCCCTGGAGCAGGACCTAACAACTCAGCCTTTTGTTGGTAGTAAATGCATAACAGGCCAGAAATCTGGTCTTTTGACTGCTTCAGGCTGACTGTAGGGCGGCAACCCCCAAGTCTGGGAAGAGCAGGCTGTTGTATTTGCTGTTCGGGATCTGTGAGATCATCTGTGGCTAAGAAACTGCAGGTCCAGCTGATGCAGTCTGTGATGCAGTCTGTGAGGTGTAGGCTGGAGCACCCGCGACCTGGATGCAGCACCTGGCAGGATGCTGGGACATACATATGTTAGTGGCAAAAGATAAAGTTAAGTTTACATTTGAAACTTTTAGGCCCATGGTCTTGGTCGTTGCGGGAGAGGAGTCCCAAAACTGAGGAGTTAGGGAGGAATCCCACCCTCTGAAATAGGAAGTACTTATCTGGACTATTCCCTGTGGATTCCAGTGATCTCCTGAAGCTTACATGAACCTTTTTTTTTTTTTTTAAGATTTTTTTTTTTTAATTTTGGTGGGCAGTGGTGGCAGACACTTTTAATCCCAGCACTTGGGAGACAGAGGCAGGTGGATCACTGTGAGTTCGAGGTCAGCCTGGTCTACAAAGCGAGTCCAGGATAGCCAAGGCTACACAGAGAAACCCTGTCAGGGGGGGGGGATTTATTTATTTATAGGATATACGGCATTCTGCCTACATATATGTCTGTACACCAAAAGAGAGCATCAGATCTCGTTACAGATGGTCATGAGCCACCATGTGGATGCTGGGAATTAAACTCAGGACCTCTGGAAGAGCTGTCAGCGCTCTTAACCACTGAGCCATCTCTCCAGCCCCCTTACATGAATCTTTTTAAGTTAGACAATTTAAGATCTGATTTATGTAAAGCTCTGAACAGTCTAAATACAACAGTGGCATAGTGGAGGAGGAGTTTTTATGTACCTTTACCAGCCTTAAAGCACCTTCTCACCCTCAGACACTCTTAGATCCTCAGACCTTACAGAAACTGCACACTTTTCTGAGAAGGCAGCTGAAGCCTTGGTTTTTGTTAAACTGATCTTCAAACCCATCAGAGACCTGAGAAAGATAAATTACTGCTGGGAGTATAATCCAAGCGGCCTCTGTATTGGTTAATGTGACAGAGGCTTATGCATTATCCAGGCGGCCTACCCTGTAGGCTCCCGTAGGGTCAGTGGTCTTAGGGCAGCATCGCAGCATCAGTCCTGGCCCAGCAAACCTGAGAGATCTTTCTATGGCAGAGGACTTTGGGAGAATGACCAACCTTATTTTGTCTCTGCAAAACAGGGCAGTCAACTCTCCAGGTGTCCACAGCGCAGGCAGGGCCTCTGCCGTGGGCCAGTTGGGGCAGATTTGCCCAGTATCACAATCCAGGTGGAGTCAGCTCTCACTGCACCCAGGTCTTCTAGGTCACTGCACCAGATGAACTAATTGGTGACAAAGTTATAATATATAACTGTAGGTTTATTAGAAGCAGCACAGGAGGGGGAGGAGACAGGGAGCACATGCTGGTGGGGGTGGGCAGGGAAGGAGAGAGGGTAGAGAGGTGGGGAAAAAAGAGAGTCTATTCCTAGCACGTGGCAATTCTCCTTTCTCTTCCTCCTAAGATTCTGTCTGCCCAAAGCCCCCAACCCTTCCCTCCAACCTTCACTCCGCCCTTCTTCTGCCTTGCCCAGGTATATTTATTCAGCCAATCAGGGAGACAAGGCTCAGGGCAATAACACGATGTCACAAGCCAGCAATTAGCATCAGAATACATCAGACCAATCTCCAACAGAAATGATATAAATACAGTTCTCTTATGTGAAGTTCTTAAAAACATTAAATTAAAAAGAAACTTAAAATTAGACAGTGCTGGGCAGGAGAGATTGATTGGCAGCTAATGTTGTGTTTTCAGATGACTGGAGTTTTGTTCCCAGAACCCATGTTGGATGGCTCCAGCTCCAGTGAGTGGATCCAATGCCTTTGACCTCTGAGGACACCTGCGCTGATGTGCACGTACATACATAACAGTAAAAAATAAATCTTAAAAAAAATTTAAATGAAAGCCATGCGAGGTGTACACTTCTGTAATCCGAAGACCAGCCTGGTCTACAAAGTGAGTCCAGGACAGCCAAGGCTACACAGAGAGACCCTGTCTCAAAAATCCTAAGTGGACGTGAGATGAGGGGTGGCATACGTTTTCAATCCCAGCACTCAGGAGGCAGAGGCAGGGGGATCTCTGTGAGTTCAAAGACAGCCAGGGCTACACAGAGAAACTTTTGTCTCGAAAAACAAAAACTTACATGGTAGCCAGATGTGGTGGTACACACCTGTAATCCTAGCACTTGGGAGGCAGAAGCAGACACTATGTCTCAAAATTTTTTTTCTATTACATGGTATGAAGTATTAATGCATTAGTGATGCCCTGGGAAATACCCTTGAAAAATACCTATCTTGTGTATTTAATTTTTTATTTTTAAATTAAGTTAAATTTTTTTGAGTCTCATGTTAGTCTCTAATTTGGTATATAGCTGAAGCTGACCTTGAACTTTTTATCCTCTTACTTCTATCTTCTGAGTGCTGGATTATAGGCATGTACCATCATGCTTGGCTCCTTTTTTTTTTTAATAATGGAATGCCTCATGAATTTGCTGACATCCATATGCAGGGACATGCTGTTCTTCTTTATATCTTTCTAGATTTATTATCTGTGCTGCAGTAGCAAGCACCCAGTTCTATCTTTTTTTTTAAAGATTTATTTATTACGTATACAATGTTGTGTCTGCATGTACACCTGCACACCAGAAGAGAGCACCAGACCTCATTATAGATGGTTGTGAAGTACCATGTAGTTGCTGGGAAGTGAACTCAGGACCTCTGAAGGAACAGCCAGTGCTCTTAACCTCTGAGCCATCTCTCCAGCCCCTCAGCTCTATCTTTTAATTAACCTGTCCTTCCTGAACTAATCTGTGAGATCTGTAAGCACTATGTAATTCTATGTCTTTCTAAATAAGATGTATTTATTATTTATACAGTATTCTGCTCACATGTGTATCTGCATGCCAGAAGAGGACACCAGATCTCATTGTAGATGGTGGTGAGCCACCATGTGGTTGCTGGGAATTGAACTCAGGACGTTTGGAAGAACAAAGAGTGCTCTTAACCTCTGAGCCATCTTTCCAGCCCTGTAATTTTTATCTTCTTGCTAGCACTCAAGAGGCAGAGGCAGGTGGATCACTGTAGTTCGAGACCAGCCTGGTCTACAAAGTGAGTCCAGGACAGTCAAGGCTACACAGAGAAACCCTGTCTTGGAAAGAAAAAAAAAGAAAGAAAGAAAGAAAGAAATCAAGTTTCAGCCATATTTCTCAGTAATGAGTTTATCTGAGCATTCAAACGTCATGTCGAACGTGTATGTTGTCATTTATAAAAGCAACTGACTGGCTCTCTTGACTCCTATTGTTGAGAGAGGAAGAAAAGTACTTCCAAAGGATTCTAAGAGCAAGATAAGGGAAGTTCGACTCTCCTCTGAGCCGCAGTCTCCACGCTAGCCATGATGGAGTTAGCTATGTGCAGCTTTCCTGAGCTTTTCCTTCTCTCCCTGTGTGTCTTGTCGGGACAAGCTATAGCTGAGAACTCCTCTTTGAATACTGTGATCTGACTATGGTAGGGTCCTATTCTTCAGACGGGACTAGTGGAAAGAATGGACTTATCCCTTCTTTCTTCTAGACAGGGTTTCTCTGTGTAGCCTTGATTATCCTGGACTCACTTTGTAGACCAGGCTGGCCTCCAACTCCCAGAGATCCGCCTGCCTCTACCTGCGAGTGCTCGGATCACAGGCGTGCGCCGCCACACCCAGCTTCTCTCTTCTGTTTTTGACTAGGAGATAATCAGTGCTTTACATGCAAAGCTCCCAGCCTGAAGTTCCATGTGTTGTTTACATAGTATACATGCTACTCACTTTGGTGGAGATGTCCTGTGTTACCTGCAGCATCTCCTTGTGGGATGCAAATTCAGGAAAAGAGACGACTACTGAATAGATTCCAAACTATACTGGGCTCCAGGTGACTGACGTTTGTGGTTTGTCCAGATGTTCCTGTCTGGTGATTGGTCTGTGTTCGCCTGTTGTTCCAGAGAAGTGCAGCATGGCTGTGTTTTTGTTTTTTGTTTTTTTTAAATCTCTCCTGTACTTCCTTCTGGGCGGCCCAGGATGTTCTTTTTTAATTCTTCTGTAACTTTGTCTCTTTGAGGAAAAGCAGCATTTATTTTGGCCCAGGGCTGTGAGTAAAGTCTGTGGACAGAGGCCAGGGTGAAGCTAACTTCTTAGTCACAGGCCCTTCAGTCAGAAGGCTCCATTGGCAAGAGGCAGTCAGAGACTGCAGTAGCCAATGGCAGATCTTTATTGTGCAATTGTGAGGTGAAGATGGGTAAAATCCCAGGGCCAGGAAGGCAGACATGTGTCAGCCAGAGAGATGACATCAGCTCGTTTGCTTGTGCTACAGGAAGGGGAGATTCCAGGTGCTTAGCCACTTTCCTACATGTGGGGTGTCTGGAGCCACCCCTGGTTCTGCCAGCAGTCAAGGCCTTTGTCTGGAGAAAGCTTTGTCTAATTCTTGCCTTCTGTTTTCTCTGTGGGACCTGAAGTGGAAACTTTGATGGTGAATACAAACCTCTGAGAACTGAGCAGACTGCTGTGACCTTGTGCGCTTTGGCAGTGATGCTGAGAATTGCCTAAGGTTTGCAAACCTTGTGAACATGAGTATCTTACACGAAGTGCCGAGGGGAAGTACGGAAAGGGAAGTGCTGTCTGGAGTCTGTATTAGGAATTGCCTTTTTCCAGGAAAGGAGGACAGTCTTAGATTTGATTCTTCTGTTTGTTTTGTTTTGTTTTTTTTAATTCTCTGGTGGGTAGAGGAGTGGGGGAAGCATGCGTATTAGGGAGGGTGCTGGGCACCTGTATGCACAGGTGTTTGTTGAGGTCAGAGGTTGGCATTTGGTATCTTCCTCAGTTGCTTACAACTTAATTTGTTGCTTTGTTTTGTTTTTCGAGACAGGGTTTCTCTGTGTAGCCTTGGCTGACCTGGACTCACTTTGTAGACCAGGCTGGCCTCAAACTCACAGTGATCTGCCTGCCTCTGCCGCCCTGAGTGCTGGGATTAAAGGCATGCGCCTTTTGATTTTTTTTTTTTTTTTTCACTTGTTGATTTAAAAAAAATTTTTTTTTATTAATTTATTCTTGTTACATCTCAATGTTTATCCCATTCCTTGTATCCTCCCATTCTTCCCTCCCTCCCATTTTCCCATTATTCCCCTCCCCTATGACTGTTCCTGAGGGGGATTACCTCCCCCTGTATATGCTCATAGGGTATCAAGTCTCTTCTTGGCTCCTTTTGATTTTTTCAGGCAAGGTCTCATTGACCCTGGAGTGCATGATTTGGCTAGACCAACCAGTGAGTTCCTAGGATCCTCCTATTTCTGCCTCCTAGCCCTGGGATCATAGCCATGTGCTTCTGTGCCCTGCTTTTTACATGGGTACTGGGTATCTGAACTTGGGTCCTGGTTTAAATCATTTATAAACTAATTTCATTCAGTAGCTTATTGTAGATATTTAGCCCAGAAGAGGAAGGCATACCTAATGACTTCCTTCCTGTGTTGTGCACTTGCCTTCATGCTTATCTTCCAGCAGAGCTTCTTAGGACCGTCCTCTGGGCGCTGAATTGGAAAAGCATGTGTACAGGCTTCTAGGAACTGTAAGTGTGGACTCTAGGGAAGCTTACAGCTAGCAGTAGGGGGCTGCAGGAGCCAACCAAGAGGCTAGAATAGAGTCAGAGTCAGCAAAGCCCAACTACTTAGCTTTGGTCAGATTTGGGATCTTTTTCTGGTTCCACCTGTTTCCCTGTAGATGTTAAAAAAAGAAGCCTGGGGCCGGGCTGTGGTGGTGCACACCTTCAATTCCAGCACTCGGGAGGCAGAGGCAGGCGGATCGCTGCGATTTCGAGGCCAGCTTGGTCTACAAAGAGAGTCCAGGATATCCAAGGCTACACAGAGAAACACTATCTCGAGAAACAAAACAAAGAACCCAAAAAAACAAAAACAAAAAAAAGCAATAGAAAAGAATTCTGATGCACAGAAAGCAGATGATACTAGGACTTACTCCAGGAACTTCCAACCTCTGGTTTATATGTGCTTCTCTGAGTAGCTATGGGTTTCTGTAAGACTCTGTGGCCAGCCACTGCTCTCTCAAAAGCATTTTGGGGAGAAACTCAGGTGTATTCTGTCTGGGTGTCTTTTTTTTCTTCTTCTTCTTTTGGTCTTTCACATTTGAGGACCTGTCCATCTCAGCCTCTGAGGTACCAAAGTGCATATTCTAAGCCTAGTGCCTCTACTTCTGGTCCTGGGAGACTGGGTGAGCTTTTGCTTTCCTTCTTAGTCAGGTACTTCTTGGAAGCCACCTGCATTCCTCTCTGCCCAGCTCAGCCTCTAGACTGTGTGGGTCCAGTTGCTTCCTGCTTCTGTGATGTGGAATGTTAAAACAGATCTGTGGAGACTAACTACTGAAAGTGACCAGAGCTGTTGAAGGTGGAATGGCCTTTTCTTGGAATTCTGGGAGCTGTCTTCTGGGGGTTAGAGTGTTGAGTACTGGGGCTGTCTTCTGGGGCTTAGAGTGTTGAGTACTGGGGCTGTCTTCTGGGGGTTAGAGTGTTGAGTATTGAGGCTGTCTTCTGGGGCTTAGAGTGTTGAGTACTGGGGCTGTCTTCTGGGGCTTAGAGTGTTGAGTACTGGAGCTGTCTTCTGGGGGTTAGAGTGTTGAGTACTGGAGCTGTCTTCTGGGTTAGAGTGTTGAGTACTGGGGCTGTCTTCTGGGGCTTAGAGTGTTGAGTACTGGGACTGTCTTCTGGGTTAGAGTGTTGAGTACTGGGGCTGTCTTCTGGGGTTAGAGTGTTGAGTACTGGAGCTGTCTTCTGGGCTTAGAGTGTTGAGTACTGGGGCTGTCTTCTGGGGGTTAGAGTGTTGAGTACTGGGGCTGTCTTCTGGGGTTAGAGTGTTGAGTACTGGAGCTGTCTTCTGGGGGTTAGAGTGTTGAGTACTGGGGCTGTCTTCTGGGGTTAGAGTGTTGAGTACTGGGGCTGTCTTCTGGGGGTTAGAGTGTTGAGTACTGGAGCTGTCTTCTGGGGGTAGAGTGTTGAGTACTGGGGCTGTCTTCTGGGGCTTAGAGTGTTGAGTACTGGGGCTGTCTTCTGGGTTAGAGTGTTGAGTACTAGAGCTGTCTTCTGGGGGTTAGAGTGTTGAGTATTGGGGCTGTCTTCTGGGGTTAGAGTGTTGAGTACTGGGGCTGTCTTCTGGGGGTTAGAGTGTTGAGTACTGGGGCTGTCTTCTGGGGCTTAGAGTGTTGAGTACTGGGGCTGTCTTCTGGGGCTTAGAGTGTTGAGTACTGGGGCTGTCTTCTGGGTTAGAGTGTTGAGTACTGGAGCTGTCTTCTGGGGGTTAGAGTGTTGAGTATTGGGGCTGTCTTCTGGGGTTAGAGTGTTGAGTACTGGGGCTGTCTTCTGGGGGTTAGAGTGTTGAGTACTGGAGCTGTCTTCTGGGGGTTAGAGTGTTGAGTACTGGGGCTGTCTTCTGGGGCTTAGAGTGTTGATTATTGAGGCTGTCTCCTGGGGGTTAGAGTGTTGAGTACTGGGGCTGTCTTCTGGGCGTTAGAGTGTTGAGTACTGGGGCTGTCTTCTGGGTTAGAGTGTTGAGTACTGGGACTGTCTTCTGGGGGTTAGAGTGTTGAGTATTGGGGCTGTCTTCTGGGGTTAGAGTGTTGAGTACTGGGGCTGTCTTCTGGGGTTAGAGTGTTGAGTACTGGGGCTGTCTTCTGGGGGTTAGAGTGTTGAGTACTGGAGTTGTCTTCTGGGGGTTAGAGTGTTGAGTATTGGGGCTGTCTTCTGGGGGTTAGAGTGTTGAGTACTGGAGCTGTCTTCTGGGTTAGAGTGTTGAGTATTGGGGCTGTCTTCTGGGGGTTAGAGTGTTGAGTACTGGGGCTGTCTTCTGGGTTAGAGTGTTGAGTACTGGGGCTGTCTTCTGGGGGTTAGAGTGTTGAGTACTGGGGCTGTCTTCTGGGGCTTAGAGTGTTGAGTACTGGGACTGTCTTCTGGGTTAGAGTGTTGAGTACTGGGGCTGTCTTCTGGGGTTAGAGTGTTGAGTACTGGAGCTGTCTTCTGGGGCTTAGAGTGTTGAGTACTGGGGCTGTCTTCTGGGGGTTAGAGTGTTGAGTACTGGGGCTGTCTTCTGGGGGTTAGAGTGTTGAGTACTGGAGCTGTCTTCTGGGGCTTAGAGTGTTGAGTACTGGGGCTATCTTCTGGGGGTTAGAGTGTTGAGTACTGGGGCTGTCTTCTGGGTTAGAGTGTTGAGTACTGGGGCTGTCTTCTGGGGGTTAGAGTGTTGAGTACTGGGGCTGTCTTCTGGGGCTTAGAGTGTTGAGTATTGGGGCTGTCTTCTGGGGCTTAGAGTGTTGAGTACTGGGGCTGTCTTCTGGGGCTTAGAGTGTTGAGTACTGGGGCTGTCTTCTGGGGGTTAGAGTGTTGAGTATTGGGGCTGTCTTCTGGGGGTTAGAGTGTTGAGTATTAGGGCTGTCTTCTGGGGGTTAGAGTGTTGAGTATTGGGGCTGTCTTCTGGGGGTTAGAGTGTTGAGTATTGGGGCTGTCTTCTGGGGGTTAGAGTGTTGAGTATTAGGGCTGTCTTCTGGGGGTTAGAGTGTTGAGTTGGGCCTGTCTTCTGGGGGTTAGAATGTTGAGTACTGGGGCTGTCTTCTGGGGGTTAGAGTGTTGAGTATTTGGGCTGTCTTCTGGGGGTTAGAGTGTTGAGTATTGGGGCTGTCTTCTGGGTGTTAGAGTGTTGAGTATTGGGGCTGTCTTCTGGGGGTTAGAGTGTTGAGTATTGGGCTGTCTTCTGGGGTTAGAGTGTTGAGTATTAGGGCTGTCTTCTGGGGCTTAGAGTGTTGAGTACTGGGGCTGTCTTCTGGGGGTTAGAGTGTTGAGTATTGGGGCTGTCTTCTGGGGTTAGAGTGTTGAGTATTAGGGCTGTCTTCTGGGTTAGAGTGTTGAGTATTGGGGCTGTCTTCTGGGGGTTAGAGTGTTGAGTTGGGCCTGTCTTCTGGGGGTTAGAATGTTGAGTACTGGGGCTGTCTTCTGGGGGTTAGAGTGTTGAGTATTGGGGCTGTCTTCTGGGGGTTAGAGTGTTGAGTTGGGCCTGTCTTCTGGGGGTTAGAGTGTTGAGTATTGGGGCTGTCTTCTGGGGGTTAGAGTGTTGAGTATTGGGGCTGTCTTCTGGGCGTTAGAGTGTTGAGTATTGGGGCTATCTTCTGGAGGTTAGAGTGTTGAGTATTGACTCACTGATCATCCTGCTTTAACGTCTGAGTGCTGGCGTTAGAAGAGTGTGCCACCATATTGGGGCTCAATAATAATTCTTTCTAAGACATTCCCAATTGCCTTCCTTTCTTCCAGTCATTCTGAAAGGAATGGGGTGGGGAGCAAAGCCACGTTCCAGTGATCGTTTTTGGACTTAAGATGGGACTGCAGATAGAATTTATGAGTGAGGAGCTGAGACACATGGATGAGGCTGTCTCTGGCTCTCACATAACTGGTGTTCTGTCAGTCTATGTTGCCACTCTGAAAAGTTTCTATAAGTATCCCCTTCCCTGCAGGAAGGTGCCGCTTTTTTTTACCTGGTTTCAAAATCTTTGGAGGGCAGCAGCATTTGCCCCTGTAAAGTAGGAGGGCCCAAGAAGACATGAAAAACATGAGCTGGCTGTGGAGAGTGGGGAAGTGAGAATGTGTCACGAGTGAACTGAGGCCAGAAGCAGTGGGGAAGTGGGCTTGTGAATGCTTGCTTGTGCTTCGGGTTTGATTGCCAGGACTGACTTCCTCTGGGAATAGAGTTGGCACCTTGCCTGGCCTTCTGACCTGTCCTCACCATACACCTATACGGTTCTGGCCTGCAAGGGAAGTTTTGGCAGAGTGTCATCCTACGAGATGTGAGGTTAGACTGGTCAGCCTCAGTCTGCCTCCCAGCTTTTTTGCTACCTTAGTGATGAGCTCCTTGGTAGCTGCCAGTCCTTGCTGAATTAGCCTATGATGGTCTCTTGCCGTGGTAAGGTACATATCCCTTCTCACATGTGCCCTACATGTTTTGGGTTTAAAAAGACAGGGGTACAGTCAAGTATGGTGGTGCATACCTGTACCTCAGAACTTAATGTGCTCAGGCAGTACAATTGTGAGTCCAAGGTTAGCTGGACAAGATAGCATCAAGCACCAGACCAGCATGAGCTGCATAGGGAGACCTCATCTAAAGAACTGGAGAGATTGCTCAGTGGTTAAGAACATTTGTTGAGGACCTAGGTTTGATCCCCAGTACCCAGTGGTTCACAACCATCTATGAACTCTAGGTTCAGGAGACCTGAGGGCTTCTTCTGATCTCTGCCGGCACCAAGCACACATGTGTTACAATACATACATGTACGCCAAACATTCACATAAATAAAATGGATAAATTAAAAAAAAATAATTTAAAGATGAGGCTGGTTAGTGGTGTATCTCAGTGAGTAGAGTGCATGTGTGGCCCTGGGTTGGGTCTCCAGTACAAATAGTTACGTATTTCTGTAATCTCAGCACTGGGAAAGTAGAAGCAGGAGGATCAGAAGAAGTTCAAGGTCACCCTCAGCTTTATAGTGAGTTTGAGGTCATCCTGAGCTACACGAGACCTTCTAGTAAGGGGCTTAATTTGAAACAGGCTTGAGGAAGGGGCTTAATTGGAAACAGAGCTAGCTCAAGGGCCTACATCTGAAGTGTGTATTGGAAGACTCCTACTAGTCTTGGCTCTTCTTCCTGTCTCTTCCTTCCCCTTTTTTCTTCCCACTGTGGTCAGAAATTGTGGACAGCTGCCACTATCAAGTAGGCCCGTCGGAACGTTAAGAATGGAGCTAAGCATAACTGCATGTTGCTTGGAGTGCTTGGGCTCACCTGTGGAGCTGTCAGCGTAAGCCCGGAGTGGGCCCTTTCCTCCCAAGAGTGGGTGCTAGCAGGGAGGAGAGAGTACGAAAAGTACCTCAGGGTCAGGATAGCATTGAGTCCATGCTTTCCTCCCTCTTGTGCTTCCAGTATCATCATCGTTGAGGGTCAAGCATGGGAAGAGAAAAGCAAGACCTTGCTATGCAGTCATCGAGCAGTTGGCAAGCATTTGCTGACTTTCTTAGCTTATCCATCAGTGTAATGCGCATACTTTATAAAGCTTGGGTTTTGGTAAGAAGGAATTTATTATTTACCCAGAGAGAATAGTTGATAAACAAAGACCATCCAAGCTTTCAACTTGTTTGTTGTTAACTACAAATACCTTTGCAGTTGGTGAACGGAAAAAGTTGTGTCTTAAAACCATAGGAAAGCTTTCTTGAAAGAAGCAGGGTTTGTTTGTTTTCCTGGTCTTTGAAAGTTTTGTTGATTTCATAAGTAAAAGGGGTAGAATGTGTTCTGTCTGTGGAGAACAGCGAGCACACGGAGAGAGAACTTAGTCTCTGTCTAAGGGTCAGTGTGGTGAGCTGTCCTGAAGCAGAGTGGTAAAAGGGCAGAGCCGAGAGTTTCACGCTACGAGTTTAACATTGGTCCACAAAAGAGGAAGTGAAGCAAGGAACGTGGAATCGCATGGAAATCTTGTTCAGTTAAATTTAAATTTAAATTACGCATATGTGTATGTGTGCATATGTGTGGGTGTCCCACAGAGGGCAGAAGGCACCATTGAATGCCGTGGAGCTGGAGTGAGAGAGGTGGTTGTGAGCTGGCTGATTGTAAGTAATCCTTAGCTGCCAAGCCATCTCCAGCCCCGGGAAATCTTTCTGGTAGAAGAAAGTAGGGACCCTCTGGAGAGGGCAGACACTGTTAGTAAAGTAACTCGCTAAAGGTATTAAAAGAGCTGCAACAAGAATAGAAGGGGGGTGAATCCTAGAGGGTGCTCCAGAGTGAGATAGGCAGGTCTTAGGCATGGGACACTAAGGGGAAAGGTGAGGAGGAGGAACACGCTCAAAGTTTCTGACCTGTGAGGCCTGAGCCATCCCGTCTGGCATCTCTCTAAAGCACCTTGAACTCGTCAAAGTGCTTTTTTATTCTGGCCTCTTTAAGTTCACCTAGTCTCATTTTTACCCCCACAGTGGGGAGCTGGGAGCCACAAAGCAGAAGGGACTGTTCCTAGCTCACCCAGCTGTTTAGTGGTGGAGTGCGACCTGTGCTCTGAGCTTTCCCTCTTTCAGGGCAGTTTTATAATACAAGCAATACAGAGGAATGACCGAGGGACCAGAACACTAGGTAACTCCCAGCCTCTCTGGGCAAAGGAAACTTACAAGCATTTGGAACGTATTACCGGGTTTCCTACTAAGAAATGTTTTCTGAGAACTATGACCAGGAACATAGGCTCCTTGGGTCTTTCTAATTCTGAGTCTTAAGTGCACAGAGATTATATGGATGAAAAATACTTAATTGGAATTCTTGAGACACTGTGGCTTGTGTCTTTCTAAAGGAATTACAGGAGTTATTTGACTCCATAATTTCATTTTCTGCTTGTGTTTCCATAAAACCTGACTGTTGAAGACACCACTCTGTCTTGTTAGGCTTTGGCCAAATGATAAGCAGCACCCAAGAAGCTTCTGCTACTTTCTTCCTCTCATTACAAGATACACCTGTGCACCTCATCCCCCATCTTCTGTCTTCATCTCTGTGTGCCCGTCTGTCTTGTTGTCTAGGTAACCTCTCTTGTTGGAGAAACCCCAAATCCTACCCCTTGTGCTGGCTATAGAACCTCTGCAAGACTGCTTTGTGTTCTCTGAAGTGATAGGAGCCAGCACAGTTGGAGGACGGAAAACAGAATTGAGGGTCATCCTGAGAGCATTTTGGGGAGTGTGCCTTTTTCATAAAGCTATTGTGGTCTGTGTCCTGACCTTTTAGCTTCCCCCATAGACACAGCTCCATTGGAGTCCATAAAGACAGATCAGAGAAGTGCTGTATTCTGCAGTCTAGCAAATTTTTTCTTTTCTGCTTTAGGGACAAGGGGTGCTGGCTCCTACATGCCTAATAACGTGCAACCATAGCTACTGAGTCCGCTGCCGAAGCTCTGTGAGGACAGCTGTATGTCCATGCTCTTCTAGGACAGAGGTTAAAGTTAGCAGGCTGAAGAGAGGAGGTTCTGTGTGTTCTGTCTAGGCTCTCAGTCCATCTGGTCTGTCATTTGCTTTCAGTTTCTGACCCAGTTCCCAAAGTTTCTTAAAGAGGTTAATTCCACAGAGTTCTTAGTTTATCAGAATGACCATATCCTTGGTATCGGTCCCAGGTTCTGTATCATGTTACTTCCTTTTTCCTCTTTATCTGCTCTAGACTCTACTGCTGTGGTCCATCTCAGACTTCCAGTTTCCTAGTCTGGTGCCCTAAAGGTTTAAGGGGTTGCGGGGGATGGAGTATATAGGTAGTAAAGGAAGGAAGTTAGGTTTGTGGGTGGGTCTTATCTCATCTCTTCTCTTCTGTCCTTCAGAATAGCAGATAAGGTCAAGTGTACCTGTCTTGGATAAGTTGAAATAGGTGGGATAGTCTCATTTGTTAAAACTAACAACAAAACCCCTGAAACCTCCTTTGGCCTCCAGCTTCTCGGCTGCAGGTCTCTATCCTTGCTTCTGCCAGTCTCTCCAGTTCTTTCTGGGGCTCTGATCCTCACATTGCTGCTGGATTTGCTTTTCCTGGCTTTGGAGAAGCCTCGATTCTGGAAGGGAATGTAATTAAGTAAAGCTGTGGTCATCTGGTAACTCTTGGGTGTGCACAGAGTAAAGCCTTTCTTAACTATACTGAATTTTCATGAGAACGCTTTCTTCCTCAGCCCCTGAGGCCGTTTCCTCAGAAAACATGTCTCATGCATTACTGATGATGGGTGTCGTCTGTGTTGATGGCAGGCTATAAACGTTCTCACCTTTAAGACTAAAGTGGTTGACTTCCTCAGATGGTGGTGTTTGCAGCGAGCCAATGTCTCATGTGTATGTTATGAAGCGACATGGCTTGGGACAGGGAAGTCTGGTGGCATCTATTGTGCTGGGCCCAGCAATTATGTCCCCAAAGAAAGAAACGCCAGACACTGAGGAAATGGAGGCTTTCTGAATTCTTTCCTAACTTCTGGTAGGCTAAATGGTACTCACATGTGTTATTTCACCCCTCTAGGAGTGATACTGAGGAATCCCACAGACGAGCCATTCTGACAGCCAAACAAGTTTCCACCTGTTTCTGTCCTTCAGAACCTTGTGCTAGTTTTCCCTCTTCCCTCTGCCCTCCACACCCATCCCTGCTTCTCTCACCACCTCACCCATATTTCTTTTCTTGCTTCCTGGGTCGCGTTTTTCTTTTTCTTTTGCATAGGTACCTCTGTGTTAAACTCTTAAGTGACCAGACATACACAAGGCATCTTTTATACAAAAGCAAACTAGTTCTGTTCTGGGTTCAAAAATAGGATATATGGGGCTAGAGAGTGCCTCAGTGGTTAAGAGTGCTTGCTGCTCTTTCTGAGGAACAAACAGTTCAGTTCCCAGAAGCAATGTCAGGTAGCTCAGAGCTGCCTGTAATTCCAGCTCCAGGGAATATGACACTTCTGATCTCAGAGGCACCGATGTATATGCTTTCATAGTCACACATACAGATACAAACACATATGTATAAATAAGAATTAAAAAAAAAATAGGCCAGGTGTGGTGGCACACGTCTTTAATCCCAGCACTCGGGAGGTAGAGGCAGGTGGATCAGTGTGAGTTTGAGGCCAGCCTGGTCTACAAAGTGAGTCCAGGACAACTAGGGCTACATAGAGAAACCCTGTCTGGGGGTGGAGGAAGAGAGGGGGCAGGATATATCTGGTATCTGCAACACTAAGAGCTAATTTTTACTGAGAAAGTTCTAGGTTTCTGACTTGGAGGTGAGGGGAAGAGTGGCTTTACAGCCTCATCTTTGGAACTGGGTGTGCTTTAGTCCTAGCACTCAAGACAGTTCTGTGTGAGTTTGAGGCCAGCTTGGTCTACATGGAGAGTCCCAGGTCAGCCAGGCCTACACAGTGAGACCCTGTTTCAAATCAACAATAACAAAAGCCAAAATAAAACTTATCATCTTCTACTATAGGATAGTGACATTTCAGGTGGAAATCTTCCCAGGATAAGAACTGGCCTTTGAGGTACCTTTGGCGCCCCCCCCCCCCCCCCCCAGTCTTTACTAGCGTTGTGAACTTTGCTTCTGGCAGATAAGTTGGTTTTTACATATCCAAACAATGCCTGAGAGGCCACAGAGTTGCATCATGCCACCTGACAGCTAAGCTCCCGCATTCAGACCCCAGGCCTTGTTCTCAGACAGCTATCAGATGGCAGCTTAGTATAGTAGGTTAAAAATCCACAGGCATTCACTCTGATCATTAAAAATATCACTTTGTGATTCAGAGCATGGTGAACCATGGTTTGAAGAGACAGTGGTATGAATTGTTCAGATTCTTGAGCAGCTCAATGGCCTTGCTAAAGCTCGGGAGGTCAGAGCCCCAGCAGGCAGGGCTCAGCTGTTTCTGCTTTCCAAAAGAGGTCTTTATCTCACCAAGCCTTGAGTTTCTCCTGAGACAACTGCTCAGGGACAGAAGTGCTTCGCTGCCTTCTTGCTAAATGTCTGTCTCTGCACTACATGCATGCAGTGTCTGAGGAGGCTAGAAGAGAGAGGGTGTCAGATGCCCTGGAGCTGGTGTTGCAGAGCTGTGAGCTGATGTGTATTCTAGGATACAAATCCTGAGAACTTCCTAAATGCAGAGCAAGCACAAACATAAGCAGTGGTCCCTTTCAGAAGAGCTTACATATAATTAAAAATGCAAGAAAATGAACAATAGCTTTGTGGGAGGAAAGAAAGTAATAGAACTCAAAAGACAAGTCCTGGGTATATGTGGGAGAATTAACTTGCCTACCCGTCAAGTTTCAAGTGGAAGATTGTAGAGGCTGTCAAGGTAGTTTAGTCCATGTTTAGATAGAGACTATACAACTGACTTGATGACTCAAAGTCTCTCCCAGGTCCTTGCTCAGAGTGTCTTCCAGCATTTGTGATCAGGGAGCAGGTTGGTTACTAGCAAGAGGCTGATATTTTTGAAGCTGGGATGGAGAGTTAAGACACTGTTCTTGTTCCAAAAAGTACTAGGAGCTGGTGAGAAAATGAAGCCAAGCAGGCCTCGGTGCATTAAAACAAGGCAGCGAGACACCGTTGACATAGGCAGACTGCTGGTCCCAAGAGTACTGAGTTGAGAGCCTAGCGCAGCTAGGAAACTCAGCAAGATATGACAGAGGATGTGGTTGTGTGGGGTTTCATTTCTGTAGCTGTGCCCAGGTATTATGTTGGGCAGCACTTCTTTCCCAGGTTCCACATGCTTTCTTGGTTAAGAATGCCACTTAAAGACTGAGAAGGCTCAATGGGTAAAGCACTTGGCATGCAAGCATAAGGAACCTAGAACCCGTGCAATGCTGGGTGCTATAGTACATACCTCTAATTTTGTCTGGGTCCTGCCAGGTGTGGCTTGCAATCAGAGGAGGGCTGGAGTTGCCATCCCTGGGGAGCAACTCATTTTATTGATCTGACAGCTCTAGTAGAGCCCATGTTTGATTCACTGTAGGCAAATTGTCTTCCAAGAGGACTTCAAGATGACAGGTCTCTTCTTTAAAGGCTGCTTTGAGCCGGGTGATGGTGGCGCACACCTTTGATCCCAGCACTCAGGAGACAGAGGCAGGTGGATTGCTATGAGTTTGAGGCCAGCCTGGTCTTCAAAGTGAGTCCAGGACAGCCAAGGCTAACACAGAGAAACCCTGTCTCAAAACAATAACAACAACAACAGCACCCAAACCAACAACCACAACACCCCCCCCCCCCAAATAAAGGCAGCGTTGAGAGCCATGGCCAAGGAGAGTGCCCAGACCCTCAGTCTTCTTCCAGGCCCTTCCCAGGTGGTTTCCCAGCTTTCCTATTCCATGTTTGGCACCTTCCTTCTCTCACCAGCCTGCCTCCTGTATGCCAGAAGCTGGGATCTCCAGTTCTTTTCTTCAAGAAAGTTGCCTTTTTGTTGTTGTTGTTGTTATGGTCTTCTTTATGATTGTAAGCACATGTCCCCAGAACTCCAGGCCGGGTGTTGTGCTAAAAGGGTTGAAAGACCCACAAGAAAATATAGTGGCTAGAGAAATGGCGCAGTGGTTAAATGTAGTAGATGCTCTTGCAGAGGACTTGAGTTCTATTTCTAGCACTTACAGGGTGTCTCCTAGGGCATCACATACCCTCTTTTGGCCTCTACAGGCACATGGCATACAGACATACATGCATACAAAACACTCATACACATAAAAATAAACGATTCAAAAATGAATACCATAAAGACAAATAAATGCAAAGAGAGATATAAGAAAACACCATATTTCTTTTCTTTTCTTTCTTTCTTTTTTTTTTTTTTTTTTGGTTTTTTGAGACAGGGTTTCTCTGTGTATCCTTGACTGTCCTGGACTCACTTTGTAGACGAGGCTGGCCTTGAACTCACAGCGATCCGCCTGCCTCTGCCTCCCAAGTGCTGGGACTAAAGGCGTGTGCCACCACTGCCTGGCGGATATGCATTTTCTATGTACAGTGTAAGCCCACCTGAAATTCATTGCTCTGGAGAATAGCTGCTTCTCTTTGCTTATCTGGTGAGTCTTTCCATTTTTCCAGTCATCTCATACATGTTGATTGCCATGATGAGTGAGCTGCCAAGCTCCTTGCATCTGGAGGGGCTCAGGCCTGTGGAGGGACCAGTGTGCAAGTCATGATGATAAAGTGCTACATACAACATAAGAGAGGCACCCCTAGGCTTCTGTAGGCCCGCAAAAGAGACAAAATCTGCCAAGAGATATAGAAACATTTCACAAAGGAGGTGTTGTTGAGGTGGGCCTTGAAGGTAGTAGGGTTTGTGAGTGTAGGAAGGAGAGGCAGCCAGATGCAGTAATGGCAGCTGCAACAGAGAGTAGGAGACAAAGGTCTGGGCGGGTTTCAGAGCACCAGGTTAGATGCAGTGTCATGGTGTGCTGTGATTGTCCACACCATGGCAGCAGCAAGGAAGGAGTAGCTTGGAGAGACATTGATCCTTCACTTGATTATTGAGTGAAAATAAAGAAGTCAGGATTTCAGATTTTGGAGACTAGGCAATAGATCTAGTCATATAATTGGTTGTTGCTTTTATTTAAGACTTCATTCTTTTCTTTTTAGAAAGATTTGTTTTTATTTTTAGTTAGGTACATGCTTGTATGTGTATATATAGAAAGTGGTTATGTGCATGTGAGTGGAAGTGTCCTTGGAGGCCAGAAGTTTTGGATGCCCTGGGACTCGAGTTTCTGAGGGTTGTGAGTCACTTGTTTGGGTGCTGGGCACTGAACTTTGGTCCTCTGGAAGAACAGCATATGTCCTTAACTACTCAGCCATCTCTCCAAGTCCCACCCCCACAGCAGTTTTCAATGAATTCTTTTTTAGTGACAAAATTCCCTGCTTCAAACTCATATTACATGTCTTTAAATTATAATCTCAATCTCTCTCTCTCTCTCTCTCTCTCTCTCTCTCTCTCTCTCTCTCTCTCTCTCTCACACACACACACACACACACACACACACACACACACACACACAGAGGGAGATACGTAGTTTTTCAGTGTCCAGTATTTTGACATCCTGGCATGACTTTGGGTGATGAAGTTCATGCTTGAGAATTGTGCAGTCAAGTTACAGAAACAACAACAACAAAACCCTTGTGTTTTGAGCAAGCATGTGATGTTTGTGTTGGGCCACATTCATAGTTACCCTTGGCTGCGTAGATTCAGGAATGACATTCTTGTCAGCATGGTAACCTGCGCTACATAGTGAGAGGGGGAAGGACAGTGTTTCATCTCTGGGTAGAACGAACCGCAGAGAATGTTGCCATCGTGAGAACTGGGCCATTTCTGTCGCTTACGTGGTTTGGCAAAGAGACAGTGTAGTGGAGGGCCTGTGAGTGGGCATTCCAGTAATGAGAGAGGCTATAAAACCCTAGAGTGCGTCCCTAGGAGAGTGACCTTACCAGGAAAATTCTGGGAAACAAACCACAGGGATACTTGACAGGAATTTTGGTTAAATATTCTTATTCCTCTATTGGCAAGGCATATGGAGGGAAGAAATGTAATTATAGTTTGTAAGTCTATGAAAAGATGCAATGAGTGACATGGGTGTCTCCTTCCTGTAGGAAGGGTTGTTACACGTTCATTCTGCAGATTTTTTTTTCTTTCTTTTTTTTTTTTTTTTGGTTTTTCAAGACAGGGTTTCTCTGTGTAGCCTTGGCTGTCCTGGACTCGCTTTGTAGACCAGGCTGGGCTCGAACTCACAGCGATCCTCCTGCCTCTGCCTCCCGAGTGCTGAGATTAAAGGCGTGCGCCACCACGCCCGGCTCTGCAGATATTTTTTGTGCCTGTTCTGTGCTGGGCCCTCTATCAAGTACAAGGATTGTGGTACCAGAATCTTCAAGGTTCCTGCTCTCATATGGTAGAAGACTCATATTAAGCAAACAACTGCATAAAAGTACAGTTACAAATCATAATGGATGTTTTGAAGGCTAAGTACAAGGAGCTAAAGGGGCTACATTTAGACTTAAGAGGACCGTGGAAGTCAGGAGATAAGGAATCAAGTTGAGGCAAGATAAGAGTCATCTGGGCAAAGATTGAGGCTGAGATCCCAGACTAAGCTAGACAGCCTGGGGGGGGAAAACTGACATGTTATGTTTTGTTTTTTCCGAGACAGGGTTTCTCTGTATAGCCTTGGCCATCCTGGACTTGCTTTGTAGACCAGGCTGGCCTCGAACTCACAGTGATCCGCCTGCCTCTCTGCCTCCCGAGTGCTGGGATTAAAGGTGTGCGCCACCATGCCTGGCTAAACTGACATATTAGTAAACTAAAATATCCTGTGCTCAGAGGGGGAAAGGCAGGAAGTATGCTGAGAGGAGGGAAGACAGGGCTCGTGCTAGGTCCTTGTAGGTCTTGGTAAGAGTCTAGATTTCATCCAAAGTGCTCTGGGAAGCACTGACGTATGCTAAGCAGGACCTGACACAATCCTGTGTCACAAGGGGCTTCAGAGAGCTGTGTGGAGAGTGGATTTGTGAGGGCATGGTGCTGTGGAATGTATACTTGGTCTTCCTCCTGTTTCCTGGCAGACAACTCCTAAAATCCTTTGCAATCTCCAAAGCAGGACATGTCTTTTTTTGTATTTGCTTGGTGTCTGCCAGTTCCTGGATGTTCTCAAGATGGGGACTGCTTGTGTTTAGAAGATTGTAACTCCAGTCTTAGTCCCTTACTCGTGGGGAGAGAGAGAAGGGTGAAAGTTAAGTTAGTTACCAATGAGTAATGATACAATCTGTTGTGCTTACACACTGAATCCTCCATAAAACCCCAGAGGACTGGGTTTTGAGAGGAGTAGTGGGGCCAAACATGTGACATTTGTAGAGAGGGCTTGGAAGCTCTGTGCTTTCCCCACACTTAGCCCTATGAATTTCTTTCATTTGCAATATTGTTTATAATAAACTAGTAGATCTAAGTAAGTTTTATGGGCCAACCTACTAATTGCAAATTCATTAAAGCTAAGGATATTGTTGTGGAAATTCTGACTTAGATTTACACATGCTTGGTCAAAAGTACAGATAAAACAATTTGAACCCAGCAATTGGTGTCTAAAGTGATGGGGAAGCAGTCTTGAGGACTGAGCCTCATGGATTTTTGGTGCAGAATTCGGGGAAACAGTGTCAGAGTCGCACAGGAGGGCAGACATCTACTGTTAGGCTGATGATTTGCCTGATGTGTTTGGAGAAACCTCCACCCAGTTGGCAACAGAAGGCTGCTGTGTTGGTTGTTGTGTGACATACACATGTCACATACACATGTGTATATGTCTCATATACATGAGAAACTGAGTTTGATTTGTCATTATTTTCAGTGAGGGCAAGAGGTGAAGCTAGAATAATTAAGTCTCTGCAGTAATTAATGAGCGAGATAGGTAGCAATGGAAGTGGAGAAAGGGGCACAGATACTAGATATATTTTTCAAGTAGAATTATTTGAAGTTGCTAAGTGGATTGCAGTGGGAAGGGGAAGGGAAGAGACTGGCGATGTTGCCCAAGCTTCTGGCCCACGGATGTGCCCGAAGTTGTGGCTCTTTCTTTTCCCCCTGTAGTGGTTAAACCTGAAGCCTTCCGTGTGTCTGTCAAATGCTGTCTCACTGAGGCTTCTCCCAAGCACTTTATTTATTTAGTTATATCTATCTTATTGAAAATACTGCATTTATTCATTTGTGTGTGTATATGGAGGGGGTATATATGTATAAGTAAGTGCATGCCATGATGTGCACGTGGAGGTCAGAAGATGGCTTCAGAAGTCGATGTTGGTCCCAGAGATTGAACTCAGATTGTCAGGTTTAGTGGGAACTTCCTTTACGTGTTGAGCCATCTCACGGGCCCTTATCTTGTTTAATTTTATACTTTTTAAAGATGTCTCTTTTTTTTTTTTAACGTAAAGATTTTCTTTTTATTTTATGTGTATTAGTATTTTGCCTGTGTCCATGTTTGTGCAAAATGTGTGTGCCTGGTGCTAATGGAAGAGGGCATAGGGTCTCCTGGAACTGGAGTTATGGATAGTTAGTTGTAAGCCATCATGCGGATGCTGAGAGCCAAACCTGGTTCCTCTGGAAAGGATCAAAATGTTCTTAACCACTGAACCATCTTTCCATCCCCGTAGCCCTTATTTTTCATTTTGAGACAGGATTTCATTGAATTGCCCAGACTGGCCTTTGATTTGCTCTGTGGTCCAGGCAGCTCTAGACATGGCGGTCCTCTGATCTTAGGCTCCTGAGTAGCTGGTATTACAAGCCTGACAGGCCCACCATGCCTGGCAGACAACACAGGTCTGTAAAATCTTCTCCCTTCAGAGAAAGCCAAACAGGCATGGTCTGGATCCAGTCCCGCAGAGGCAGCTGTCCTGACCTCACTTCTGTCCAGCTCTGGGAGCTCATGTATACAACAGTATCACCCAAGCAAGAGTTCTGGTCTCTCCGCACTCAGGCCCTGACTGTCTCTTCCTTCTGAGGACAAGGCACCAAAGAACCTCTGTCACTCCAATGTGCCACTAGGGGGAGCATGGCCTGCATGTATATCTGATCTTAGGGCTTTTAAGATTTGCATTACCTTCTTGACTGACTCTGTTTGAAGCTTTGGTAGCCTGACTCACACACTGTTTTAAAGTATGCCTGGTAGGGTCCCAATACATTTTAGTTGGTATTACCGTTATACCATGGATTTCATTTTATTGTAGAAAGCAGTGGACTTGCCTCAGCTGGGTTTGGAGACCAGGCATGTGTGTGCTTTTTGGGTTCAGAAAAAGGGCAAGTAAGTGCTTGCTGTGTATAAGAGGAAAGAGAAGCTGAGATTTAGTGATACTGTCTTCTCTTGTAGGTTTGGGATTCTGGGGGTCATGACCACTAGCATCTGTAGTAGCCTGACATTTCTTCTTGGGTTTTGTGACATGTTTCTTACACTTTACTTCAGCATATGTTTATGATTTAAACTCAAGTCAACCAAAATCTGGTTTTGAGGATTTTGTAGTATACCAAAATCAAATCAAAATCACAAGGAATTCCGCAAGGGATGAGCCTCAGGATGCGCATCAGGATGAGCCTCAGGACCTCCCTAGCATTATTTTGAGGAGCAACATTAGAAAATGTCTCCTTGAGTTTCACTGTCTTCATCCTCATCAGCCTCCTTGCTTTCCCACATTCAATCCTCTTACCAATTCCAAATAATTCTACTTGAAAAATGTATTTATTATCTGGTGGAGGAGGGGTGTCAACAATTTCGAGGGGGGGGGTGATCAGAGACGTTCTAGCTGAGTGCCTGATTTGAGGTATTTCTGGTGAATAACATCTTGACACTCCCCCACCCTGTGCCTCACCCCTCCCCCACCCAAAGGGTGAGATATAGGGTAGAAACTAGAAGGCCAGGAGGCAGGTGGCCAGTTGGTTATGAGGTCAGACACTGCCAAGGTCATGTGATTCTGCTCCGGTGTTCTTGGCAACCGCTCTGTTTAATGTATGCTGGAGAGCTGAAAGGCTTGGGCACTGTTTTTGGATCTGTTATTTCCTGGTTCAGTACATGGGAGCAAGTAATTTAACTTTACTATAGATAGTCTTTAAAATGTATTAAATTAGTATAATAACACCAGTCCTAACTTTCAGACCTACTCTGTGGGAGTGATAACAAGTGAGCCAGGATTTCGGTAGCTGTTTTGGGGAGATGTAAGGTAGCACATGGCATTTTTCTCTCCAATTTGCAGCAGTTATTCTGCGTGCCATAGATGCTGTCTGTCATTGAGTCTTTAGGCTAGAAGGGTGACAATTCGATTTGCTGTACCAGGACACCAAAAGAATCTCCATTTTCCCCTGGAAGCCTACACTTGTGGTTATCAGAAAATAAGCTGCTTTTTAAGATCATGCTTCAGTGTACTTTATAGCAAAACCTATAGGATTAGGAGACCCTTGACTGATATCTACTCTCAGTTCTTTTCCTGACTAGTTATGTCGCTATGGAGAAGGCATCTGACCTCTCTGAGCCTCAGTGGTCTTGTCTGTAAAATGGAAGCAAACCTACATCTGACCAGTATGTTTCAAACAGTTGAGAGGAGCAAAGAAAACAGTACATCTAAGAGAGTGTTAAGTAGTGTTAAAGCAAAAGTGTACACGAGGCTACTAAAAGGGCCTTCTGTGTCCCAGGTATGATGCTGACCGGTGTACAGCTCCTCGCTGGAGGCCTGTTTGCATTGTGTGTGATGCCCTGGCTATGTAGACTTGCCGGGGGTTCCTCCTAGTCCTGATCTAGTTTGTTTCTTCTCCATTGCAGGAAGACAGGAGACTGCTTAGGCTCTGGCACTAGTACCATGGGACCCTGTACTGGTTAAAGCCATCTCCAGGACCTGAACAGGCAACAAGGTAACCCGAGAGACCAGTCCAGGCCAGCTTCTGGGTTGGTTGTAAGTGGTGTTTCCGCCCCAATTGCTGCTGGAAAATCCCAAGCGAACAAACAAGTTGAGGCAACATGTATCAGGGTCCCTCCTCACTCGGCTACTGCTGTAGGACCCAGAGGAAGAGCTTGCTTCCCCCCCCCCCCCCAGCCCCCCTGCCCCGGAGCCTTCAGCTAGCTCCCTCCCCCTTGGCAGGGATTCTTCCAAGTTATAAAAACTGAGACAGTAGAGGGGAGGGAAACAAGTCCATTCACCGTCTGCACCCTTCTCCCCTCTGGGTTGTTGCAGCAAGTTCCCAGGAACAGCCCTGGGCTCCTGGTTGACTGGAAGGGAGGTAGGAGGAGTGGAATGCATGTGTAAACTAAGCCGATCAAAAGACAGTGCTGTTTTAAGGCCATCTAGAACTCAGAGAATGTGGGTAAGAGCGCGCACGCATATGCGTGCGCGTGCTAGCTCAGTCCCGGGGCTTGGGGTTGAGGGAGAGTGCCTAGTTGTGTGAGAGCAAGCCTGTGTGCAGCCTGGGAGCGCAGGGTCTCCATGGCAACCAGCCTGGCTGGCTAGCTGCGCTAGCTCTGCTCACTTGGCTGGAAGGAGTGTCTTGAAAGGTCAGAGGAAGGAGCTGTGGGAAGTTCGCAGCAGGTACTGGAGCTTAAGCCAGTGGATCTGGGGGCCCTGGGCTCCCCAAGCGACTGCGGCTGAGCCAGCCTCTGTGGAGAATGGAGGGGACAAGAAATCGCCCAGACTACCAGGTAAGGGCACCTCTGAGCTGCTTGCTTTGTGTCCTAGGCTGTTTGTGTCAGGCCAGTGTCTGTGCTTTTCAGTCAGAGTTTGGGGTCGAGAATGATGTCATGATCCAACAGTTGGATTCTATTAGCTCCGGGAGGAGACGGAAACAGCCAGTTTTCTTGACTTTGCAAATCTAGCTAATCTCACTCTGGCTGGATCGTAGATGTTTAGGCTTTACTCTGCATTTACTTAGCACAAAGCCGCCGGATATTTTCACAGGAAGGCTCTTCTATAGGAAATTGAGTTCTCATCGCTCGCTGTGCTGTAGTTCTCTCTCTTGGAACTTTTTGAGCAGCTTGGTTGGTTCTACCTAGTGGTGTCCTCTTGTCTCCATGCTGCTGTGCTTGGCCTGTAACAACAGTCCGACCAGCTAATGAAGCTCAGCGAGGCACCTGCCGCGAGTTCCAGGTTCCTCTGGAGCGTTAAGAGAACCGAGGGACTGTCACAATGCTATCTGAGCTGTGGCCTTTTCGCTCTCTTTATGAAGTAGCTTTAGAAATAGAAATGCCTCCTTCCTACTAGTAGTGTTCATCGCTGGTTTCTTTGAGTCATGGAAGGGGCTTTCTTAGGCTTTAGGGACCTGCGAAGCTCCGTCTTATCCAGATGTTGAAGCAGCTGTCTTAGTAGTAGGAGCTAGGAACATGAGGGGCTGCGTGTGTGTTGGTGATCCCCTTTCCTTCATATTTTAACCAAATCCCAGAGCACACGGTGTCTGCATCATGTGTGCCTTACCCTAAACTTCAGAAAAAGCTTGTTCTGCCCTGGAGGCGTGGAGAGGAGTGCTATGTGTGAACTCAGTGCGGCCTACAAAAGGAAACCCTCTCAGAAAAGTAGTTTTATAGATGATGAAGCAGTCAGGTCATTCGGAATGTTTAGGGGAGGATGAGAGCCCTGGAACTCTCTTTGCAGGGACCCCCTCTCTCCAGGAGGCTACTTCTGCATCAGCCTGGCCTCAGGGAATGTTATGGGAGCTTTGGGTTTCCCAGTGGGGCCAGGGAACAGCTGTTGTTCCTGGCTCTTTGGTTTTTCCTTCTTGAACTTTCTGAACAGTGTGCCTTTTGTGTCCTAGCAAACAATAAGGGGACCTTCTGATTAACTTCGGGTCAGCTTGCCAGTACAAGCGCTGGCTCTACCCCTGATTCTGGCAGCCTGAATATGTGCTATATGCACCAGCGTTGGGGCACGAGGGCCTGCCAGTATGAACTGCATGGCCTTTGGACCTCAGAGGAGCTACTTTCAAAGTTAATTCCTTCTCCTCCAATGGTCTAGGGATTCTTTGCTTGGGGCAGTATGGCCTGAGGGTTGGGATTGAAGGTGGAGATGTGAGGAGGAAATGTCTGAGTCCAGGGTGCTCTCTGTGAGGTGCTGCTGCTTGCTGGGAAGTCCCTTGACTAATAGAAGCTTCAGGTTATTAGCTGTGAGATGGAAAGAATGATAATAGTTATTATCTTAGTCCTGCTGAGAGGAAGCAAGTGGGATGGTTTCCATGCAAACAGTTGTAAACAAATCTATATAATGTGATATGATAGAGGATGAAGCCTAAGGAATGGCCTGACTCTCCTGGAAAGTCACTTTGTCTCTTTCCTCTGGTTCCCTCATTTGTAAAGCATCCTCTACTCAGATGCACTTACAAGTCAAAATGAGATAAATCTCGCAAGTCTTCTTTGAGACGTGTAAAGAAACAAATAGTGCGAGCCGGGCAGTGGTGGCGCACGCCTTTAATCCCAGCACTTGGGAGGCAGAGGCAGGAGGCTCGCTGTGAATTCGAGGCCAGCCTGGTCTACAGAGTGAGTCCAGGACAGTCAAGGCTACACGTAGAGAAACCCTGTCTCGAACCCCCCACCCCCCCCAAAAGAAACAAACGGTGCTTTCTTTGGCTTGGGAAATCAGATAGGATGATATTCGCTGTAGACATTGCACCTCATCCGTGATCCTTCGAAGACACTTTAGAGACGAAGCATCCCGTAGGTTACGCAGCTCGTGTTTCAGTGTAGAGGAGTCTCAAGAGATCTTTTTCTTTTCCAATATTCACAGCTCTATGCACTGGTGGCATCACATGTTTTAAGGCCTGTAAGATTGGCCCTGGTTCTCCTGGGCTCCTCTGGGGAAATTGTCTTGAGTGGGTAGAGGGGCCAGTCTCCTCCCTTCTCAGTTTGAAAGGTCGCCGAAAACTAATAGGAAGTGTTAGTGCCCTGGAAGCCTCTTAGGAGCCAGGCAGCTTTTGGAAGAACTTGTAAGGGGGAAACCTAAAAGAAAACAAGGAAGTGGGAATTCCAGGGGCAGATACTTGATATGGCCTGGAATTGTGCCAAGGAATGGAGTAGTAGCAGGGGAGGGAGAAGCTCAAAGCCTAGGTCTGTTTTCTGTCCTCGGTGAAGCTATAGGGTGTATGACATGCTAGGGTACCCCACCCATAACCTCCCAGGACAGGGGGAAAGCCTGCTAGCCGTGACTTAGAGTGGCATCTGGAGCGAACGGGCACGAACAGGCGCGCGCTTACATTCTCTCTCTCTCTCTCTCTCCTTCTCTTCCTCCTCCTTCTCCCCCCCTTCCTCCTTCCCTCTGTCCCTCTCACCCTTCCTCCGTCCCTCCTTTCCTTGGATCAAACAATGCAGCTCTCCTAGGTGATTTCACGTCACTCCAGCCAGTCAGGCTTGAAGGAGAGTTGTGAACAGTTTAGATTGGACACGGCCTCTCAGGCCTGAAGAAGCTGTGCAGACCTTGGGTTGTACTGCAGCTGTTCCTTTCTCCCCAGCCCTTCAGCTTCCCAGAGCTGAGTCACAAGTTGGACCCCTCTACGTTCCTTAAGGATTAAAAAGTAACATTCCTGTCCTCACTCCCTCTCTCTCCCTTCCTGTACACGTTCCCTCTGGCCTCCTAATCTCCAAAAAGAATAATCAGTCACCCAAGGAAGTTGAAACTTGGAAATCTGTGGAGAACAAGGCCAAGGACATCTTTAGTTCTGCTGGCCTGTCCCTCTCCCTGTCCTGGGAGAACAGCTTTGAGGAAGAATCAGCTTCCAAGTATCATGGCCTCACTGGTGACCTGCAACTAGGTGAGGGATGCCCTATCTTCCACTGCGTCTCATACTGAGAACCACTTTGGGCAGGTGGAGGGAGGTGGGCCTAAGTACCTGTGCTTCTGGAAATGGGTTATTGTGTGTCGTCATCCTAGCAACTCTAGATTTCCACTGTTGGGTCCAAGAGAGTTTGCTAAGGTAGCCAAGCAAAGGCAGCATACTTCTGAGGCCCCCGGAGGCCAGGCCAGCCCCTTAAAGCCTGCCTCAACTCCCTTCTGTGTCTCAATGTTGACTTGGGGGCTGGGGGGAGGAAGCTGCAGATAAAAATTGAGTTCTTTGAGTTAGAGGGACCATGGCTCAGAGGGCACGAAGGGAAAAAACAAAAAAACCAAAATACTGGTCATCTGGCATAATACAATAGGCAGATTTCTCTTCAAAGCCTGTGGGAAAACTTGCATTAATGTGATGACTTTCTGTTAGAGGAAGGGAGAGAGGGCAATCTCTCTCTGCCAGAGGGGAGGCACAGTGATCCTCTGTTTGAGTAAGTAGTTGTGTCTGTCTTAGGGGAGTATGTTGTCATTCTAATGCTGGAGTCTGTTTTTAGCCTGGGGTCCTAGAAAATGTCTGTGGTTTGTTTATTTGTTTGTTTTTTGAGAGGAGAGGGAGGTGTTCAGGGAGTCTAGACTACCTTATTGAAGAGTTTCTCCAATGTTCCCTCCGCAGCCCCGTCCTTTTTCGATCTGACATAATGAATACACTGTTGTGGGGTCTGTTGGAATGATTACAATGGCTGAATATTTGAGCTTCTCTGAGACTGTCTCTGTAAAAGAGCGAATTACGTGCAATTAGGTATGAAGCTGCTGCAGCCAAGATGCACCTGTTTCTAGGGGCTTGTTTTCAGTTTCTTCTCCTGTCAGGCCTGCTGTGGTTGAAGGTTTGTGTGTGAATTAAAGACTGTCTGTGGGAATCAACGCAGTGTGTGAGGGCTATATGAAAATAGGGGATTAAACTGGGGGTTATGGGAGAAAGTTCTAGAAGCAACAGGAGAGAAATTCTGGATAAGGGGGCTGAGAAGAAAGTTCTCAGCAGTGGGTTAAGAGAAAGGAAGCTAAGCAAAGGCAACACATTTCTGAGGCCAGAGGAGGCAAGGCAGCATCCCCTTAGAGCCACCAGGAGGCCTTCATATGTATGTTACGCTATATAAATATATGATATGTGACATATAACTGTGTGTCTGTGTGTGTGTGTTGCTCAGCATGTGGTTCTGTCTTAAAGCAGCTCTGGTGGAATCTTTCCTGCTTGTTATGCAGGAATAATTTTTCTAGAACTGTTTACTGCCTCTCTCTTTCTACTGGCCAGCCCAGGCAGAGGCCCTGAGGTTTTCCTTGATTTCCTCTGGAGTCCATATATAGTCAGAAGGCTAGCCTGCCTCTGGGGGACCGTGATTACACTCACGCAGGTCCTAGCAAGCACCTGACATCAGGGTCTTGTTCACTTGCTCCTGCGCTCAGAGGTGTCTGGTGCTTGATTGGGTTACCCACTAAGTCAGGGAGCACAGATGTGGGACAGAGCTGGGGATGATCCAAAAAGGCATGAGTTGTGGGGCTTACATTGATGCTTGTGTTGTATTGTTCTGATTTCCTCCCCATGGCATCTCTTCCTACAATGGGAGCTTCTGCTAGTGTGATGAAGGGAGAAGCATAAGCCTGAAGTTGGGGCTTTGGAACCATCTGGAACTCACAGGCTGGGGAAAGGGAAGAGGGTGCTTCTCTTGGGTCCGAGCCAAGGAGAGGGCAGCAGACATGAGGAAGCTGGCCTTCCCCACCTCTCATGAAGCTTCTTTACAATTATTGAGTGGTAAGGTGGGGTATAGGAAAAGGAACATTGGGGAAAAAATACCAAGAAGTCAGCCACTTTAGACTCCTAGGTTTATTGAAGGAACTAAATTTTTGTGTACTTACCTGTGTCTTGCAACACAGCCTACCTCATGAAGTTCTGACGTTTGTTGTTACTTTTGCTTGTTTGTTTGAGTCATAGTCTCTTGTAGTCTGGGTTGGCCTTGAACTCACTATGTAGCCAAAGTTAACCTTGATTTTTGTGATCTTCCTGCATTTACATCCAGAGTGCTGGAATTACAGGCGTACACCGCCGTGACTGGTTTTATGTGGTGCTAGGGATCAAACTCAGGGCTTCATGCATTGCAGTTAAGCAAGCACTCTGTAAACTGAGCCATATCTCAAGTCATACAAGTGTGTGTGTGTGTGTGTGTGTGTGCCGTGCGTGTGCACATACTATGTGAAGGCCAGAAGAGGAGATTTAGGTGTCTTGCTTTATTGCCATTCCATGGCCCCTCTTTGTATAACTAACACACACACACACACACACACACACACACACACACACACACACAAACAAACAAATGTGAGTACAGGTGCCCCCAGAAGTGAGAAGAGGGCATTGATTTTTTCCTGAGTTGTCAAATATGGGTTTTTGGAACCAAATTCAGGTCTTCTGCCAGAGCAGCAAACCCTCTTAGCTGTTGAGTCATCCCTCCAGCCCCTGCCCTGTTCTCTTGTCGCAAGGTAATCCCCCTGTATTTTCCTTGTTTACCCATAGTACTGACTTCAGCAGGTGCGCCACCATGTTTGATTTTCATTTTCTTTCTTTCTTTCTTTCTTTCTTTCTTTCTTTCTTTCTTTCTTTCTTTCTTTCTTTCTTTCTTTCTTTCTTTCAAGATTTACTTATTTACTACATATAATATATGGTACCCTGCCTGCATGTGCACCTGCACACCAGAAGAGGGCATCAGATCTCATTATAGATGGTTGTGAGCCACCATGGGGTTGCTGGGAATTGAACTCAGGACCTTTGGAAGAATAGCCAGTTCTCTTAACCTCCGAGCCATCTCTCCAGCCCCATTGTTTTATTTTTTCGAGACAGGGTTTCTCTATGTTATCTTGGCTGTCCTGGTCTCTTTTTGTAGACCAGGCTGGCCTCAGACTCACAGCAATCCACCTGCCTCTGCCTCCTGAGTGTTGGGATTAAAGGCGTGCACCACCACGCCCGGCCTGTGTTTGATTTTCTATGTGGATTCTAGGGATTTGAACTCCTGCTTGTACAGAAAACACTCATACCTGCTCAGTTGTCTTCCTAGCCTCTGTAGTGGGCTCGTCGGTGACCATTAGATGTTCAGTGAGCATGTGGTTCTGTCTTAAAGCAACTCTGGTGGAACCCTGCTTGCTTGTCATGCAGGAATAATCTTTTTAGAACTACTTATTGCTTACCCCCTTTCTGTTGGCCTATCCCAGCAGGGCCCCTGAGGTCTTTCTTGACTTCCTATTGGAGTTCCTTTGCCCAGTCCCCTTACTTCTGCACATACTAATCCCTGTATTCTACAAACCCCTGCTTGTAAGAGAGGCTTTGCAGCCAGCTTGGGGTGAGGGTCAAGTTAGTTGGGGTAGGGGAGTAGGGGTGGGGTGGTGCGAGGAGAGGGGATAGTGTGGTACAGGGTTGCAGATGATATGAGATTAGGTGAAGGGGTAGAGAAAAGGAGTGGGGGTGTGGTCTGACTAGTCTGACTCTTCTTAATGTCTTTGGAAAGTAAGAACTAACTGGAAAGTTATCTTTATATTCATATGTGTCGGTTTGTTTTTTGTTTTTTGTTTTTTTGAGACAGGGTTTCTCTGTGTATCCTTGACTGTCCTGGACTAGCTTTGTAGACCAGGCTGGCCTCAAACTAACAGCCTGCCTCTGCCTCCCAAGTGCTTGGATAAAAGGCATGTGCCACCACCACCTGGTTTATATTCATATGTGAACTGGAGTCATTTTAGTCATCTCAAAGCCCTTTTGTAAGAGTTATAGTTCTGAGCCAGGGACAGTGGCACACACCTATAATCCTAGCACTCAAGAGGCAGAGGCAGGAAGATCTCTGAGAGTTCGAGGCCAGCCTCGGCTACAAAGTGAGCCCAGGACAGCCAAGGCTGAACAGAGAAAAACCCTGTCTCCGGGAGGGGAAAAAAAAAAAGATTTACATTTCTGGCATCACACATGCTGCCAATAAATGTCAGCTGTAACCTCTCCTTACGATCATTTGTGCTGACACACGGCAGGAGAATGCACTGGCCAGGTAGTTGGCATCTCTGAGTTTTAGTTTTGGCCCTGTCTGGCTGGTGCCTCTCAGTTTCCTCTTCTAGAAAACAGAAGAGATGGATTAAGAGTTCTCACTGACATTTTGACTTGTCACTCGCCAATGCTGACTTTCCAGTTAAGTTTTCTGAAGTTCTCTGGAATTAAGTATACATTTTTTTTTCTCCAAATGGCCAACCTATGTATAGTTTGTACTTTTAAAGTATTTGAATAGCTTTTAAGGCCATCAACTAGATTTTTGGAAACATTTTTACGTAGTTCCCAAAACTTGGAGATGAGAACTTGTTCTAAGGTGCAAAAGGTGCGTTGTTGCTGGCAGCAACTACAGGAGTAGGCTGGGGGCCTAACAGTTAGTCAGAAAGATGTGAGTTCACTTGGTGCTGCTGGTAATGTTTTCATTAGTAGGTGTTTAGGGCACTGACTTTTGATTTGCTCTGAAGATTGAATAAATGCTGCCATCTCTTCTGGAAAAAGGAGAAGCTGCAGGATAGTCTGAAGGACTGTCTGACCAGGTGGTGCAGGATAGACCGAAGGACTGTCTGACCAGTTGGTGCAGGATAGACCGAAGGACTGTCTGACCAGGTGGTGCAGGATAGACCGAAGGACTGTCTGACCAGTTGGTGCAGGTTAGACTGAAGGACTGTCTGACCAGTTGGTGCAGGATAGTCTGAAGGACTGTCTGACCAGTTGGTGGCCAAAGATAAAGCACAATAGAGGAAGAGCTGCACAACCAGAATGGTGTTTGGAACCTGGACTCCAGTCAGACTGAATTCCAAGCAGCTGGTGATTCAGCTACACATGTGGCTTAGTGCCGCCTATGCTGCCAGCGTGCCCACAGCCCTTCTACATTCTCTGAGTGTTGTGGTGAAGTCTACATGTAAAGGCACAGCTAGTACTTCCTACCTTGTTGCTGAATAAAATGTTAGCTATTTTCATTCATTTCTATTCATTATTCCTCCCTTGCAAACCAAGCAGTATTTGTGGCTAATCTGTGGCATTTGTGATAGCCCTTCCTTTACATCATGGGCAGTTTTAAGAGTCTTCTGATGAGCAACAGATCAGAACTCTTGTACTTTGCTTTGTCTGGTATGGTGGTGTAAGCCGATAGTCCCATCACTAGGGAGACATAAGCAGACAGATCTCGTGAGTTTGGGACCAGCCTTATCTAGATGGCATGTACCAGGCCAGCCAGGGCTACACAGTGAGACCCTGTCTTAAGAAAAGAGAAATATATAAACCAAAGCAGGGCATGGTGGGTGATGGGGCATGTAATCTCAATACTTTGGGGGCTGAGGTAGGGGTTTGAGGCTAGCCTGGCTATATCGTAAGACCCTTTTTCAAATCAAACCAACCAGACAAAAAGTAAGTCAGAGTGAGAATCTGGCCAAAACAAAGACTTGTCTGGGCTGAGCGGATCCTCTGTGAGGGCCAGCGTATGTATGGCTCTGGAGTGGGGACATGGCACAGCCCGAGATGAAGGCGTGGGCTAGGAAGTGGGAGGGTTGATGGAAGCCAGAAGGGGGTGGAGACAAAGCCAGTGAGATCAGGCATTGGAAAGTGCCAGGCGTCTGGGCAAGTGCCTGTGACTGAGACAGTGAGTGGCCTTAGGACAAGCCCTGACATTTTTCCTTCCGAAGAAACTTCTCGATTCCATCCCCAGGTGCCACTTGTCCAGCACTGACCACTCCCAGAGGAGTAGGAGATCTGAGTAGGGAGGTTCTAATCTATGTCTTAAAAAAAAAAGTAGCCCCTTATCTATAGTGTAATTATAAAGAGATTTCCAGCTGTAAGAAACAGGACTGTTTGCTGCCAAATCTAGCAGTATGTTTTAAGTCCCTCAAATCTCCTTTGAGTGCTACCAAAGCTCTCAGCTTTGTTGTTATCTCCTGCTGAAATAACGCCTGGAAGGGTCATCTCAACAGTGCCAATTTATGGGTCTGCTGATCTCAGGCAGAATCGGGTATCCTAGGGGTAGTGCCTCACAGATGGTCTCTTTCAGTAGGACTGCTTACAATTGAAGGTGGTGCTTTTTTAATCCCCCTCCTCTCGAAGGCCAAACTTTGCAGAGTAGGGCCAAATATTCTGCAGTCACTTCTGAAGGCTCTCAGAGGCAAGGCTCAGTGCCTGGTAGCCCCTTGTATTCTCAGAGCCTCAGCTTATGCTACTTTCCAAGACTGTGCCCCCCACTTCTTGCTGGCAGAAAGGTTCTGTGGCACAAATTCAACACCAGGCTCCTTACCCCCTCCATTTGGTTTTCTAGCTACTCCTGACTTACCTTCTTCTGCTGAAATAATTAAAAGATGAAGCCCCTGGGGTGTTGGAGCCACACATGGGACTCGTTCTCAGTGGTTTGCGGACAAGTAGGTCAGAGCCATGTGCCTATAGATTTTGATATTTGAGAAAAATGAGCACAGAGAAAGGAAATTCAAGAATGTGAGTGACTCTGGCAGCTGTAAAGAAGTAGATACATGAGAGTGACAGGAAAGTGCTTAGAAGAGTTGACATGATTTGGCGGTGGCTGTGAGCTTGGTTTCCAGCATTGGCTTGACTAGCTCAGCTGCTGTGTTCAGAGAGTTAAGATTTTGAATTTTAGGTAGAAAGTGTAAAAGAGCCTCATTTTCTTTGCCTTTTTCCCATCCTGCCCCTTCCCTGCCTATCATTTCTCCTATGGGTTCGGACCTAAGTGGACTGGGCAGTGTTGTCCCCTCCAAGTATGAGTGCTCATCGCTGCCCAGGGCTGTTACTGCCCAGCTGTTGGTCTTACAGTTCCTGGGAGAGCCAGCTGTGGTCATAGTGGGGAAGAAGGGTTTGCTTGATTCTGAATTAGTGCCAAAGTGGGTAGGGATCCGGTTTAAAAACAAAAACAAACAAACAAACAAACAAAAAAAAAACTGGAAATTTTTGCTGTATTTAACTCTCATTTGTAAGTTTTTCTCATCTCCCCCCTACCCCGACCCTTTATCTCATAACCCACAACTGTTGGGCAAATCTTGGTGTGTTTCAACAGCAGTACTGTCTAGACTTGTTCTCATGTGCAAAACTTAAGGCTAGAAGTTGATATGACTCCCTGGAAGAAGTTTAAGGCAGAAAACCCTGGGGACTAGAGTTCTTAGAAACCTCCTGAACTTTAATCCCAGCACTCAGGAGGCAGAGGCGGGTGGATCACTGTGAGTTCAAGGCCAGCCTGGTCTACAGAGTGAGTTCCAGGATAGCCAAAAAATACACAGAGAAATTCTGTCTCAAAAAAAAAAAAAAAAAAAAAAAAAAGAGGAGGAGGAGAAACAACTTTCTGAGCCCTTAGCAGCATTTAATGTTTTCAGCAGGGAGCTGTAGTGACTTTATTTGTTGCTGCTTCCCAAGGCTTGATCTTTAGCCTTTTATCATCTCATGCACATCTCTTCCTCAGGGGCCAGCCTCTCCTGTTACCCATTTGTTAAGAGAGAAAAGAGGGCAGCTGTGCCTCTGCCTCACATTTCAGAAATGGAATTTATTTGTTTGTTTGCTTGTTTATCTAATGAGTATTTACTCAACGCAACATGTTAATATATAGCTAAGGCTGGCCTGGAATTCTCTTGTCTGAGTCTCCCCAGTGCTGGGACTGTAGGTATGTGCCACCACATTTGATTCATTTAATAGCTATTTAAGTGTGTGTGTGTGTGTGTGTGTGTGTGTTTGTGTGTGTGTGTGTGTGTGTGTTGTGTGTTGTGTCTGTGTGTGTCTTGCGCGTGCAGGAGAGAGACAGAGAGACAAATACAAGGGGGTGGGATGGGGGCCAGGCAAGGCAGCGTCTTCTATTTGCCCCTGCATACGCTAGGCTAAATGGGCCAGAATCTTGTGGAATTCTCCTGTCTCCACCTCCTGTCTTGATATAAGGAACAGTTGGATTACAGGTGTACTACCATGTCTGACTTTTTACAGTTTCTGGGCATTTGAATTCATACTAGTATGGTACGTGTTTTACCGACTAAATCCCCCTCTCCAGCCTTAATAAATATTTACTGAGTATCCATTTTGTTCAGGCTACTATTCTACTATATGTTAGGGATGTAAAGATAAGAGATAGCAAAGTCTTTTTCATGGAATTTATTGTAGAGAGGGTTGAGTAAACAAGTAAACAGGCCAGTACGTGGGATAAACGTAGCGCGATGCTACAAAGGGGAGAACGGGGATCTGAGAGATGGGCTGGAGAGGTTAGCTAAGACCTCTCACAGAATGGTGTCCAAGCTGTGCTCTCCAAGCTAAGGAGAAGCCGGGAATATGCAGATTTGGGGAAGTGCCTTCCTAAAGTGGGAAACAGAGAAGACAAAGCCCAGAGGTGGAGAGACCTTGATGTGCCGGGTAAACATGATTGGAGTTCAGGAGCACCAGGCGGTGGTGGCGCACGCCTTTAATCCCAGCACTCGGGAGGCAGAGGCAGGCGGATCGCTGTGAGTCCAGGACAGCCAGGGCTACACAGAGAAACCCTGTCTCGGAAAAAAAAAAAAAAAAAGATGGTAGTTGAGGCCAGTTGAGATTGAGCTTAATTGCCATTGTCAGGGCTTTGAAAACTCAGTGAGAGGTACACATTCTAGGTCCGTCACCTGCTTTGGAGGGAGGTGAAGCAATTTGACAGAGATGGCTGGCTGAGAGCAGCATGAAATCTGAAGAAGAGGAGGAGTCAAGAGAAGAGTGATGACAAACAGAAGTGGTCTGGAGTAGAGATGGGACACAGGCTCAGTTAGCAGGAGTCGAGTGGACACATTCTGGGACCAGCAGATTTTAGGTTTATGTTATTTCATTAGGAGATGTGTTATTATACCAGGCACTTTTATTTGCAATTTTATTCAGCATTTTAGTAAACCTCCATGATAATATTTGAGTGAGTTTGTTGATATCCTGCTGTCTTCAGGAACTCGGAGCCACTAACTTGCTTAAACTCTGGATCTAAGGTCATGTAAACCGAAGCATGTGCTCTCTCCGCACCCCTGTTCTGATTGCCATGCCAAAAATGTGGTTCCTCTCAGTTACCTGAAACATCAATGAATGCCCTGCTCAGAGTTGTTTCATTTCGTTGATGACTATGATCTCCTTTCAATCCATTGAGAACTAGAATAAGTTTTGAATGTTTATGGAGCCGAATAGAGTATTTTCAACTCTCTCTGAAATGTTTACATCTCAACTACCAAGACTATCAATTAGAATAAAAAATGGGGCAGGAGGTTGGGATGTGTGGTAAGACTAGAACACAAATAACCTCCTGAATTACGTTCCCCACCCTCCATTTTTAAAAATATTTAAATTTTTAGTGGGTTGTAGTGGTACACACCTTTAATCCCAGCACTTGGGAGGCAAAGGCAGGTGGATCTGTGTGAGTTTGAGGCCAGCCTGGTCTACAAAGCAAGTTCCAGGACAGCCAGGGCTCTGTCACACAGAGAAATCCTGTTTCAAAAACCAAACCAAAACAAAATGGTATATTGGGGGCAGTGGGTATGTACATCTGAGTGCAGGTGCCAGTGGAGACCAGAAGAGGGCATCAGATTCCCTGGAGCTGGAGTTGACAGTTGTCATTTTAGGTTGTAGGAACAGAAGCTGAATCTTCTGCAAGAGTAGTATACACTTTTATCCATCAGCCCATCTCTCTTGACCATCTGTCTACCCTCCCTCGCTCCGTTCTCGGTCTCCTACTTGCTGTTTAGCTGATGATGACCTTGAACGTCTCTCTGCTCTTCCTTCTACTTCTGGAGTCCTGGGAGTACAGGCATACACCACCATACCCAACTTATGCAGTTCTGCCATATGGCTCCCTCACATTATTTCTGTTATGACTTTTTGAGTTGTATAGTAAAAAGATGCAATTTGGTTTTTTTGGAAAAAAATAATCAGTAAACTAGTAGTTGCAATAAACAAACCTTTATTTTGTAGTGTACAGGTATCTTCAGGTCTCTGAGTTTATTGGAAATGTTTAAGAGAGTAATCTCTCAGTTCACAACTTTGATTTCTTAGAAATTAAACTACAAATTGACTACATTCAATTTGTAGGTACTGAACCTGCCTGGCTTGAGGTGCAGGGTTCAGACATGAAGATGTGTGGGGTGCTTGTGAACCCTTACTCCATAGAGTTCATGTGATCCATGTTCCTCCTAGCTGGCAATGCTGGAATGGAACAGTCTGTGGGGGGCAGATCAGGGTGAGAGTGAGTTTCAGGTAAGCATAGGTTTCTGAGACCCAGTGGAACTTCTTTTCTGAACCATGAATTCTACCTTCCCCATGTCCCATCCCTATCTGATGCTCTTGCTTCTATTGGGAAGATAAGTGGCTTGTGTTGGACACCAGTTCACTGGACAAAACTTTAATACTTATCTGCCTTGAGCAGAGCTGCACAGATGAGTTCTGAGATTAGGCTGAGAAGATAGGCTTTGGTGAGAACCTGAAAAGCTGGACCACCAAGAGCCAGGGAATCACTGTTCTGAAAGCAGCAAAGAACATCACTGGAATCAGTGTGTGGGACAGCAGGCTATGAGGCCATGTAGAAGACACAACTGAAGTGACAGGAATCTCGCCCATCTAACTAACTGTGCTATCATGGATAGGCAATCTTCCTATCCTTCAAAATTGACTTAGCGTGGCAGAAAGTCAAGAAGTCCGGGGACAGAGTCTGACCGCCTCTTGCAGAGCTCTTAGGAGCCCGAGATTGGTGGTTTTGAGACTCGAACATTCACCAAACTCACCCAGAGAGTTCATCTCAAGTTCAGTAAGGACAAAGTAGGGATGAGAGTTTGTGGTTTTGGCAAGTTTATAGATATGCCTGCTGTCGTTGGTGGCGATGTGTGTGGTAATGTATATGGTAATGTGGTGTATGGTTGGATGGTGTGGGATGATGGTGATTGGTATATGTGGTCATGGTGGTGGTCTATGTTGTGGTGATGGCGGTGGTAGGTGTGGTGTGATGGGGATGTGTGATGGTCTTGTGTATTGTATTGGTGTTGGTGGTGATGGTGGTTGTGGTGGTGTATGTGGTGGTGGTGGTGCTGATGTGTGTTGGTGGTATGTATGGTATTGGTAGTTTTGTGTGTGGTGGTGATGTCATGCATGGTCATGCCGATGATGGTAGCGGCAGTTTTTGAACCTCACTCTGAGAAGCACTGTTTAAGAGGTTTGTGGTTGAAATGCAGTAAGGCTTTGAGGCAGGATGCTAATTGGCTTACTCTCTTTGACTAACCTAGAATTTCATGGTTTCAAGTATATCCTTCAGAAGTTCTTGGCTAGTTCACACTGTAATACCAAGAGAGATGGGTAAAGGTCTGTGCCCTTCTAGTCACTTTTCTCATGGTATCCAAATCACCTCCAGGTGAGGCTTCAGGTGGTGTCCTTGTCTCTAAATTGCTGGTGTCTGATTTTTGGAACATGTCCATCCTTTGCCCTTTATTTCATTAGACCGTCTCTATCAGGAAAAGTGTCCTGCCTGCCCTTGAGCACAGCCCTCTGGTTGGCTGGGCTGGCTCAGGTGCTGCAAGCAGGCTGTGCGTGAGTGTGCTCTGTTTATTAGCCAAGTTTACACAGGGAGATTATCTCTTCAGCCCAGGAGTTGAATTTCAAGGGCAAAGTCCACAGTTGGCAGTTGAAAAATTGAGAACACCTGCCATAGAGAATTTCACATACCCAGTCCTTGGGGTGTTCCCACAGAGGTCAGATTTTTTTTACTTGTGAGAGTTTCTCTGAGGCAGCATGGCTCCAGGTGCCCTCACATTCATGTTCCAACACCAGAGTCTTCAGGTGAGACACGGCATAAAGCCGCCCCCCTCTCTTTGCCATCTGTGTTTCCTAAAGCCTTCTCTGGCTTGCTCTTCCATTCTCCAGTCCTCCCTTCCCTTCTATATATATATATAATTTAAAGATTCAAAGACAGGCTTTTGTTTTTTAGTGATTCTGTTTACATAGCATAACACCAGCAAATGGCATGACAAATTAATAGACAGAAACAATTTACTCTTCTGGAGTTTTCAGAGAGGTACAAATAGGACATTAATGCTTGGTGTTGGATGTTTCTGGGGGAAATAGTGCTGATGTTTGTACAGCTTTGTGATGTGATGTGATGACACTGAATTGTACAATTAATGAGTAATTGAAAAATTTGAATGCTGTGTTTTACCACAAGAAAATTTTACCCTCTACTAAAAAATGTCTGTCTTATGCTTTACCACGAATGTTTTCCTATGTTAGTACATTCCTGCTGCAGCAGTGTTGTGCCTTCTCTGGTGGACTCTTGTTGTTTACCTGAGTACTTTACTAAGAATTGCCCTTTGGGTTGTTACCAGTGTCCCCTGTTCTAGACACTCCTGTGGAAAGCACTCATCTGTCTTTGCCCATGTGTTCTAATATTTGTGTTCTCTTAGGCAAAATTCCTAGAAGGAAAGGTTTGCTGGTCAAAGATATGCTTATTAAAAAACGCTAATAAATGTTTCCAAGCTGCTTTCCAAAGAAGCTTACCAGCTTGATTCTCATGAGTAGTTTAGGAAGACACCTGTTTCCACCACACCTTTGCCAACGTGGTATTAGCCAGTTTTCATTCTTTGCCAATATGATGGGTAAAAAAAGAATTTCTCTTTTAAAAGTGATTTCTTTTTTTCTTATGTGTATGTGTGTATGTGCATGTGAATGAAGTACCAGTGGGGTCCTGAAGAAGGCACCAGAGCTCTTGGCTGCCGAGCCATCTTTCTAACCTCTGAAAAGGGAACTTTTTTTTTGATGCTTTGTTTAGATTTCTGTCATTATTAGCACAATTGAGCACTTTTTATATTTACTGTCAATTGCTTTTATTCTTCTGTGAATTTTATGCTTAGATATGTTGCTCACTCTTCTAGTTGGTTCCTTACAGATTTGTTATGAATTTACACACATATATCAGATCTGGGATATATGTGTTGGTGATATTTTTTCCTCCTTTCTACTGTTAAAGTGATTCTTTTCATAAAATTGGTAAACTCATAGTATCTCCTATTTATGATGTACCGTAGCCATTAAAAACATTTTTGCAACACTTAACAAAGGAACACTTCCAGTCCAATTAGTGAAGATGGCATGTTGACAACTACAGCTCACAAGTCTCCCCAGTTCTGGAGCCTGCTTATTTTCTGTTGTCCTGGATATGGTGCTGCCATGTTCCTTTTCTCTGTCTTTGGGGATAATCACAGCTGCCATCTTGGTAAACCTAGAGTGCAGCAATATGAATGTTTGCAGACCTAGATACTGGGATACAAAGCCTGTCTCTTAATTCAGATGTAGTTGAATGCTCTCATTCTGGCTGAGGTAGCCCATTGGTGGGTTTTGACGTCAGTGACATAGTGGCAGAGTAAGTGGGCCAAAGTCCCAGAAAGGGCGTGGCTTTATCATGGGAGCTACAATAAACCGTGAGTAAATGTGTCTTCTTCAGGGACCAATAAAGAGCTGAGTGTTGTGGCCCAAGGATGTAATCCTAGTACTTAGGAGGCAGAGTCACAGTGAGGGGGAGGGTCACAAGACTAAGAGCCAACCTGAGTTGTCTAGAAAGAAAGAAAGGAAGGGGGGGGGAGGGTAAAGAGCTAGTTCTCATCACACGTGTAGAAAACTAGGCGTGGTCGCGGATGTTAATAGTCCAAATGCTGAAATGATGGGGAGATAGGGTCAGGCAGCTTTTTGGGGCTCACTGGCCAGCAGACTACTGAACTCCAGGCCAGTGAGGGTGAGAGAGTTAAAAAAAAAAAAAGGTGAATGGAGCCAGGCATGGTGGCGCACATCTTTAATCCCAGCACTTGGGAGGCAGAGGCAGGTGGATCACTGCAAGTTTGAGACCAGCCTGGTCTACAAAGAGCGGGGGGGGGGAGGGAGGGAATGGCTTTTTTGCAACAAGACCTCCGGCCTATGCATGCATACATGAATACGCAAACACACACAGATGACAGAGTCAAGAGAGATTTTGAAGAGAAGGAAGGATGCTGTTTATTGAGGATTCATTTCTGTCTGTCCAGGATACTAAACTTAACAGATTTACCTTAACTGTACTTTAAAGGCAGGGTTTAGTTCAGGGCCAACCGAGAGTTGCTGATCCTAGGGTCCTAAACCCAAGAAAGAACACCTCCTTCAAGGATCAGAGTCCAAATCAAACCTTAGAGTTAGTCATTAGGGTTTAGGAGAGTTGAGTAGAGCAGGAGTGAGCTAGCATGGTTTCTGTTCTGTCAGCCAGGAGTTTAGGCAGAAACGTTAGTGGAAGTGGGCTAAGAAAGGAAGACGGGGAAAGTATTCAGATGGGCACACACCAGGCCTTTGCAGTGCAATCGCACACAGAGAGCTGCACTCTGAGGGAACTCAACTTGGTGGATGAGGCAGAGGGAGGCCAGCATCCTGCAGTGGGGTCTGTTACCTTAGCCATTGCAAGGATTCATGTTGTGCTTTGAGTATTAGGTAGTAGCTACAGGAACGTGTGTCTGCAGGAGGACAGGACTGGCGCAGTTTGCTGTACTTAACAGGGAAGTGGGGAAGGTCAGGATGGGGTGCAAGGTAGGTCTTGGGGATCTGCCATTTTCCTGCTTACCAGCTTGCACCCTGAAACATAGTGGCTGAAGTGTCAGTTGTCTCTTATGATTCTGGGCCTCTGGCCTGAGGTCATGTGTAATTTAGTTAGATGGAGGCTGGAGCCGATCACCTGACGGCTCGCTCACTCACCTGTGTGCTTGTGGCCTGGGAAACCCAAGCAGTTGGCGTCCTTATTTTGCTTGCTCATTCTTGAGCGTTTTCTTGTCCCTACTCCTGCCGTTGCTCCATGCTGTTCCTCCTGCAGCTGCCGGGTAGCTACAACCCTTAGGAGGTGGCTCAGGATCACCAAGGGAATGCCTTAGAGAGACCTAAAGATGTTGCATGGCCTTTATCTCCCCTAGGCTTGGGAGTACAACCTTGCATGGACCACACTTTGTTCCTCATGGCACTGACAGAAGCATGGTTTACTTAAGGAGAGATTTGCTTTGAGATCATCATGACCAAAAGAGAAACTACTGGATAGTATTCCCTAGGATGAATTCATTGTTTACAATCTTTTTAGGGTCACCAAAGCCTCTTAATACTTGGGCTATTACTTACCCAACATTTAAATCACCATACTCTCTATTTCTAAATAATTACATTTATTTAAAAAAAAAAAGAAAGAAAGAAAAGAAAAAAAGAGAAAGAAACAAAGGAAAAAAACAAAAAAACCCCAAAAAAAGCCCAGCCAGGCTTGGTGGTGCATGCCTGTGATCCCAGCATTCAGGAGGCAGAGGCAGGCAGATCACTGTGGGTTCGAGGCCAGCTTGATCTACAAAGAGAGTCCAGGACAGGTAGGGCTACACAGAGAAACCTTTTCTTGAAAAACCAAAGAAAAGAAAAACATGTTTCTTAAGGTGAAAAAAAAAAAAGTATTATTTGACATACATGGAAGGTAACTTTTAAAATAAGTATACAGTGAAACAAAAAATAAGTTTAAAAATTTCAGCCAAATACTGTGGTTTGTGAAAGTTCCTTCGCATTAAGAGATGGTAAGGAAGTGGTACAGTGTTACAGTGTATAAAACATTTGCCATGGAGGTGTGAGGACTGGAGTTTGGATCCCCAGGACCAGCTGTGTGTGTATGGTGGCGTGCCTGTAATTCTAACACTTGAAGACAGAGGTAGGATTCCCGGAGTTGGGTAGCTAGTCGGGCTAGACCAAACAGCAACCTGGGTTAAATTAAGAGACCCTGCCTCAGTGAATAAAGTGGAGAGTGATTGTGCAAGACTGTTAATATCAACCTTGGTCCTCTATGTGCATGTGTACAAGTACACTTTCACACACATGCACATAACACACACACACACACACACACACACACACACACACACACACACACACACCACAAGCATGCACTCACACATGCACAAGAGTGGGGCCAGATCAGGTGTTTGGAGGTAACACAGCAAATAGAAACTTTCTCCTTATTCTGAGAAGACTTGGAAGAGCTGAGAAGTGCATGCCGCACTGCACTGTGATTCCTGCCACTGGGAGCTGTGGCGAGTTGGGTGCTATGTCAGCTGTTGGATGCTGTGTGGTTCCCCACAGTTTGCAAAGTACTGTGGAGCTTTGGAGGTAGCAAGAGTGATGTGCAAAGGAAGAAGAGCACAGAGTAGACCTTAGGAATCTGCTGAAGCTTGGTTGGGGATGAAGCCAGAGGCAAAGTGGGGTGGGGAATGGAGGTGGCGAGCCGTGGAGCAGGCAGAGGATGCAGGCCTTGTTGAGCGGCTTGAGCTTGAGTGAGGGTCTGAGAAGTCAGGGATAGAAGCTTGCAGGGCCTTGTAGGAAGGTGGGCTGTGTGCCTCTCCGTGTGTTTCATTAGGAGTGGAGGGTGGATGCAGTTCTGTTTAGACATTCCTTTTTTATTTTCAGACAGGAATTTAATTTGTATTTACTAGATTTATCTGGTTGTTTCTTTGGAGCATTATTTGGGTTGTTGTCTCTCCTGTGTATTTTCTATGAACTGTAAATTAGAGGGTGGGACTTCGGGAAGGGGGTCTTTGAGCAGTGCAGAGGGTGACGGGCATATGAATCTGGATATCCCACTGCTTCTGATGTTAAATTTGGTTTCTACTTAAAGTAGACCAGCCAGTTGTTTCCACTGTAAAATTACAGTTTTCGTTTTGTGAAGATCACCCCCGGGTGACCTTTGGCACTGCTCCTCTTTAATCTTTCACCTAAGAGGTTTTAGTTTTTAAACTTTGTATTATGGAAAATGTCACGCATACCCAGAAGTTGAAGACGAATCGCCCGATAACCGCCATTCAGCACCAACTCCTGTCAACACGCGGACTGACTGGCTTTGTTTCTGTGCCTGTTTACCCCTGCACTACCAGATTTTGAGGCAAACCCCGTCATACTTTTCTAACCATTAGCATTTTAGAAGGACTCTTCAAAAGACCCTTACGATACATTTGCTGGTCCATCTGGTCTGCCCGAGGACAAGACTTTGAAATGCTAGAGTCTTGAGTGCTGAGGTACAAGGGTTGACAGTGGTGTGGGCACTTCAGGAAGTACTCGTCATGAGACCAGGGTTTCTTTTTCTTTTTTAAAAATTTTATTTATTTAATAATTCATTCATATTACATCTCAATTGTTATCCCATCCCTTCTATCCTCCCATTCCTCCCTCCCTCCCACTTTTACCCTATTCCCTTTCCCTATGACTGTGACTGAGGGGGACTTCTTCCCCCTGTATATGCTCATAGGGTATCAAGTCTTTTCTTGGTAGCCTGCTATCCTTCCCCTGAGTGCCACCAGGCCTCCCCATCGGGGGGATGTGAGACTAGGGTTTCAAACAGTAGTGGGTGGTAGGGTTGCCAGGAGGGGGGAGCTGTAGATGTGTTAGGGTATGGGATGGTGCTTGATGTGAATTTGAAGGCGTGGTCAGTGGACAAGAGAAGACAAGGTAAGAAAAGCTCAGGGCGCCATTAAGCCTGCTCTGTTCCAAGATGTTGCTGTTGTTGGTGCTGGGGAAGCGAAAGGAATGAGGGATTGAGGGGGGCGGGGGAAAGGACTGAGGTGTGAGGGCGGAACCGGATTCCGTTAGAGGAAATGCTTGGTCACTGAAGCAGGGTCAGAGGCATAGGCCAGCAAGCCCCCTGCTCACTGTTTTGCCCTTCCCTTTGTGGGAGTAGCTCAGGTATGTGTTGGTTTGGGTTTGTCTTGTTTGCCTATCTTTGCGAGAGTCTGTTCTGTGCTGTGTACACTGCTTATTGGATATGGATGGGTAGACAGGAGAGCTGTGCTGAACAAGACAGCTCCCAGGATTTTCCTCTTAACCACTTGCCTCTTAAACTTCTGAGACACCCCCTGCCACTTCTACTGTGGTGGGGGGCACCCCTTCCAGGACTGGAGGGAGTGGCTTCTTTTCTGAACTCAGTTAGTTTTAAGCTTTGTCTCGAAAGTACCAGTGAATGGGGGGAAAAAATGAGTACCGCTGTTTCTAGGTATGGTTGAGAAGGTTTATTGTAGATATGAGGGAGAAAACAACCTGAGGCATCTGGAAGGGTCCCAGTGAATGGTGCCATGAGAGGAGAGAGGATGAGAGAGAGAGGAAGAAAAAAATGGGGTTGCTAAGAGGCCAGGAGCAAGGCAAGAGACCAAGAGAGCAAGAGGACAAGGGACCACATGGCCAAAATGGCTAAGGTTATATAGGCACCGGAGGACCTGGGGGAAGGGAAATGAAGCTAAGGGCTGGAGAGGCCCAAGGTAGTGTGAGAAGTGCTGAGAGGAGCCAGGATTCTTTACCAGGATATTGGAGGCCAGTGTCCGCTTTGATGGGTTTAAGTAGGCACCTCAGTTAGCAGTTTGTCCAGGTTTCTTTGAGACCTAACACCCAGGGATAGCGTACCCATGTGCTAGGATAGTCACCATCAAGCACCATATCGTAGCTGTCAGAGTTTGGTAGAACTTAGACTCAGAGTCAGAATTTGGTAGCCATTAAAACTTGAAAATAGCAGTTTCTCCTCTCAAAGATAGTGTTTTTGTTTTGTTTTGTTTTGCTTTGGACTAAGGATGTAGCTCAGGGGTAGATCACCTCCCTACCATGCACAAGACCTTGACTTCAAGCCCCAGCACCACAAAAGAAAACAAAAGGAAGAAAAAGATAGCATCTCTTGAAAGAATGCTTAGAGAGTGGCCGTTACTGAAGGAGACTGGTGAGAAGAGAGCGGGAAGAGCATCTTCTCATGGTAAAGCCAATAGGAGTCTGTGCCCAGGGGAGTCTTACAAGAGGGACGGCTTCTCACTGACTGTCACACGCGTGTGTGAGAGAGTGACTGAGACTCTCTAAAATGGCTTTGTGGATTTAATTGCTGGGAGACAAGTTAAGCTGTGTTTGGAGCCTATTTCCTCTTAATGTTTGTGTATGTGCAAGCATGTACCTGTGCACATGCACATGTCTGTGTAAAGTGGTAACATTAGCTCTGCCATATGCGTCTTTTCCAGGAGGATGGTACCCACTATTTATATACCTGACAGCACAGGAAACAATTTGCATACTTTATTTCCTTGGGTTTATGGTCTGTCTTTTCAGGAAAGGAATTGAAGTGGCTGGCTATAGAAGACACAGTAAAAGCAACACCCCCACTGTACTTTCCATGATATGATAAGTGGAAAGGGGATTTTTGAAGGTAGACTTAGTTTGTATTCTGGCTCCTCCTTTTGCTAACTATACTTTGGGCTTTGGTTTTCTTGCTTGATAAAATAAATAGAATTGGTAACACTTACCTCATGGGATTATTTTGGTGTAGTAAATGAATTATAATTAATGCAGGGGAACAATGTTCTGCATGCAAAATGACTGGTAAAGAAAACTCTCTTAATAACAGAGTAGCAGGGGCTGGAGAGATGGCTTAGCGGGTAAGAGCACTGGCTGTTCTTCCAAAGGTCCTGAGTTCAATTCCCAGCAAACACATGGTGGCTCACAACCATCTATATTGAGATCTGGTGCCCTCTTCTGGCGTGCAGGCACACATGCGGGCAGAATACTGCATGTATAGTAATAAATAAATCTTTAAAAAATAACAAAAGTAACAGGTAATTGGCACCAGAGAAGCATGTACAGTGTCCTAATCTTGCTCGTGTCTGAAGTTGCAAATGGCCTTCCATTCTGACTGCCAGACCTGGGTAGGTAGTCTGTGCTCCAGTCTCAGAGAAGATAGAGGTTTTTCTTTTCTCTAAGTTTCTATTGTGATAAAATTTATATGGTAATATAAATAAGGTGAAGTTGAATGATATGTAATTCTTTTTTGATTTTTATTTTGTTTAGTAGTATTGTGTGTGAGAGAGTATGTTGGGTGTGCATGTGCATAGCACACATGTAGAGGTCAGAGGACATTTTTCTTCATGTACTGTGCATTCTGGAGATCAGACTTGGGTTGTCAAGCTTGCAGAGTAAACACTTTAACCTGTTGAGTACTTCCTTTTTTTTTTTTTTTTTTTTTAAATTAACTAAGGAGTTGATTTTCTTGGTGTAGCTGCCGAGGTTTCTTACTAGTTTTACAACAGATGCTTATACAGTGTTTGTTTCTTATTGCTCTCTTCTGCAGTCTGCCAATTCAAATGCATTTATATAAAGTTGTAACTTGCCAGCTGGGCAGTGGTGGCACACGCCTTTAATCCCAGCACTCAGGAGGCAGAGGCAGGCAGATCTCTGAGTTCCAGGCCAGCCTAGTCTGCAAAGCAAGTTTCAGGACAGCCAGGGCTACACAGAGAGACCTTGTCTGGAAAAACCAAAAGCCCAGAAGAAACAAAACAAACAAACAAACAAAAAAAAGGCAAAAAGCACCGTATAAGGAGCTAAGCTAATGATCTTATGTAGCCTTGTGGTGCCCTAACTGATAGAAAAAGGGGACTTGACACACCAGAGGCATTGGTACCCCTAATGTGTGGTGGAATTTTGTTAAGAATTGTACTGTAATTCAAGACCCTGAGCTTTGTATTCTATACTTTTGTATTCTGTATTTCCAACTAAGTGTAGAGCCATAGACTTCAGAAAGCAGATAAAAAAGGTTGATTTCCTACTATCAAGTTAGAACCTAGTAACATACATTCTTGCTTGTATTAAAGCGTTATTCTGAATAAATCTTTATTTTAGCCTGGGGAGCCCTGGTATCTCTTAAGTACTTTTCTTTCATCTGCCAACACTGCTAAGAGATCAGGTGAGGAAACCGATTGCGTTCCTTGCCTCTCTCAGCCCCAGTTTTGTAAATCCATAAATGTCAGGCAGAGACATCTTTGCTTTATCTGTGTGACATTCTGGTCAGGACAGAACTAATCATTTCTAGATAGCACCAGCCCTGGACATTTCCTGAGTGAAGCTCATCTGTGTCACAGATGCATCATGAAATACAGTGACTGAGGAGAAGCCCTAGCTGGGAGTAGCTGTTGCTCTTCCAGAAGATGGAAACACCAGGGAGGCACGTGGCCTTCTCGCAGGGCTAGGGTGCTTCTTTGTAGTCATTTAGTCATCCTTGCTTGTCAGAGACAGGTGGAGTGAGCAGGTTTGCATTGTCCCCTCGTGAGCCTTGTGTAACGCTTTGTAACAGATTGAACTGCCTGCCGTGTTATCCATCTTTATGGTCAAGAAAGAGCTCACGATGGCTTTCCATTGTCTTGGCATTTCAGGCTCTGCAGTGTAGGGATGGAGCTGATAATAAAAAAGCAGCCTTCTTAGATGATAGCCACAGTCCAAAAAGAGAAGGGTAGCTTAAATTTCAGCAGACACTTGTGGCATTTTAGGTGGTTTGCTTGTGCTGTGGGGGAAGCCAGACCCAGAGGAAGACACACATGAATATGGAGTGCCTGGGTTGGCTAGTAGATGCCACGCAGTCAGTACATGTTGGTGAGTTTCTGTTGAGTTATATCGTGTTTGCTCAGATGCAAGTTGACATGTGACTAGTAGTGCCTAGTGCACTGGCCATGTTGCCCACCATAGTTCTTACATTTTGTTAGCTTATTTTTTGTTTGGAACTGACTGTGTAGACCAGGCTGGTCTTGAACGTACAGAGATTTGCTTGCTTCTGTTTCTAGACTGCCAGGATTAAAGGTATGTACCACCACTCCCTGCAAATTTCGTTAGTCTTTATCTTAATAATTCCAGAGAAACAGAATTGCTACTTATGTGGACCTGACACAGGCCACTTTGATGTCTTTGCTTTTGTTTTTCTCAGTCACTTCCATCACAGGTAGCTCAGTCTACCGTTCTGTGTGCACCAAAAGAGGGACTGGGCTCCACGGTAGGTGCAGAATCTCACGGTGGAGAACGATGTGAAGCCATACTTTAGTATGGAATTGGGGAGCTGCGCAGTCCTCTGGCCTTCAGTCTCCAGAGGGCTCCTGCTTGCTGCTTGGCATTCCCGCTGCTCTTGATCTCAAGTTGCACTAACCCTCCAAGCCCAGCTCGTTCTCCAGACTCTCAGTTTGCTAAGTTCTGTGTACACCATTGCACCTCCCTCTTTCTCTGCTAAAGTGCACTATTGCTCCAGCTAAACCACGCCTGCTACTGGCAGGGCCAGCCCACTCTTATTTCTTTTTCTGTTGCTTTATGAAAATTAATAAAAGCATTAGGAAAAAAGTAAAAACATAATTTATTAATATTTGGTATATGTTTTTCTTTTGGGTGATATACATATATATATATATTTTATTCATTCTCCACACACACATATATAAATTTTTTTTTTCTCAAACATGGCATCATTTTGCACTTAGATTTTGTAGCCTACTTTTTTTGCTACTGATTTTGGTTGGGTATATCTACAATAGTGTTTGAAACTGTTTTGTAATAGTTAATCTTGCATAGGATTTTATTATATGGATGAATAGATTTGATGATAGAGCATTGGGTTGGGTTGTTTATATGTGGTTTTTTTCTTTCTGGGTTTTCGAGACAGGGTTTCGAGCCTTAGCTGTCCTGTGCTTGCTTTGCAGACCAGGCTGGCCTCAAACTTACAGAGATCCACCTGCCTCTGCCTCCCTGAGTGCTGGAATTACAGGCATGTGCCACAGTGCCCAGCTTTCACTTTTTATAGTTTTTTTTCAATGGTAAATCTGCCTGCTATAATTTCAGGATAAATCTGTAAATTTCTATAGTTGCTACTCTAAAAGCTATGTAGTGTGCATAAGTTATTTAATAATAATAACTTTTTGCTTCTTAAAAGCTTGGGTAAGAATATGGATAAAGGTTAATATAAGAAAATAATACATGCAAGCCAGGCAGTGGTGGCACATGCCTTTAATCCTAGCACTCCCAGGCAGAGGCAGGCAGATCTCTGTGAGTTCAAGGCCAGTCTAGTCTATGTGAGTCCAGGACAGCCAATGCTACACAAAGAAACTCTGACTTGAAAAACTAAAATAATAATAATAATACATACATACATAAAATACTTTACCTTAATTGATGGGTAATATGCCATTGCGTAATAGTGAGCGAAGGCTGCTCTCTTGTTCATCCCTGACATTGTTGTAATGGACATCTGTGTACAGTGAGTGTGCAAGGATTTATATATACTAATACCTATGAAAATGAATTGCTCTAGAGGAGTGTATGCTTCTTCGCCATGAGAAGTAATTACAGGTCTCTGTCTACAGTGCTTATCAGCAACACCTACAAGTATTCATTTCTTCTCACTTTTGCTAATACCTAGAGACGCCACTTTCTCACTACTTTCCGGTATGAGTGTAAAATAACATCTCAATACTTATATTTGTGGGTTTTTTATTTTTATTTTTATTTTTATTTTTATTTTTTATTTTATTTTATTTACCGCAGAGGCTGGGCGCTGTTTTGTTCTTTTTGACATTCATTACTTACATTTTCCTCCTTTCCACTTATTTTTTTTTTCTATTGATTGTAGAAGTTCTTGACATAGGCTTAATTTTTAGTCATCTAACACTTGTGTGGTTTGCAGTTATTTTGGTGTGTGGCTTGTCTTTTAACTTTGTAGTGAGTATTATTGCAAATGTGTACTTTTCAGAGCTGTTGAAATGTACAATCGTGTGTGTGTGTGTGTGTGTATATATGTATGTATGTAGGAAAACTGTATTCCTAAATTGTCTTTCAAAAAAATGGTGTTGGTTTGCAGGGCATCCCTGGTGTGTGGAGTGCCATTTTGATACACTTCGCCTGAGTTTGGCAGTTGTTTTGCCAGGTGTAATAGACAAAAGTTGTCGTGCCTTTGATTTTAACTTTTCGTTGAGCCTACCACCACTCTGTTGTAGCTGAGAGCCTGCTTTACCTGAGTGCCTCACTTTCCCAAGACCCTCTCCAATGACGTCACTCACCTCCTCTAGCTTATGCTATGCTCCTTTAAAAAAAATGTTTACTTTGTCTTTATGAGGATGGATGTTTCACTTGCAGGAGTGTCTGTGCACTGTGAAGTACCCCTGAAGGCCAGAAGAAGACAGCAGATCCCCGGGAACTGGAGTTAAGACAGCTGTGAGCTGCCACGTGGATACAGGGAATTGAACCCAGGTCCTCTGGGAAGAGCAGCCAGTGCTCCTAACCACTGTTATCCGTGCTTCGTGACCTGCATTGAAGGACTCCATTCCATCCTCTCTTTTTCTTTCTTTAGACAGGGTCTCAGCTATGTGGTAGCCCTGGCTGGCCTAGAACTTGCTATTTGGACCGGGCCGACCAAGAGCTCATTAGAGATCTCCCTGCCTGTGCTTCCCGAGTGCGGAGATTAAAGGCTTTACCACTAGAGCAGCTCCGTCTTCGCCCCTCTTAGCATGCGCTAGCACAGCCGTACCTTGGGCCATCACTTGGAATAGTGATCCTAAACCTTGAAAACGGTCACCTATGTGCATTGTCCCTCATTTTCTCTCCTAACACCTTCTGCAGCCTTTCTCCTTTGCTCCTAAGATTCATAGCTGCCCCAAGGACTGTCCACTTGATTTTCTTTTCAGCCTAAACCTCAAAGACAAGCATCCCTCATTAACTCAGGTCCCTTCCCTGTTTTTGCAGGTCGTGATCAAACTCTTTTGTTGTAACCTCCGGACTTGAGAATGGCTTTGTCTTTCACCAAAAACATAGAGCCTGGTGCATTGCTTCTTTCTTAGGTATTTTTGTGGCTCACTAGAGTAGAGTTAAGACCCTTAATTTGTCTTCTGAAGGCTTCTGAGATCTGGTATTTCTTCTGTATTCTTACCTGTCCCCCCATACTGCTTTCAGTTCAGCAGCTGTCAGCTTCAACATCTCTGTGCTATTCATGTCTTCTACTTGTCTGCCTCTAAGCTTTGCTCACGGAGTTCCATGTGCCCACTAGCACCCCTTTATTCTTGCCACATTGACTGGGCCACTTACCTCACTTACTCTACTAGCATTTAAAATGCCTGTCTCTGTATCTACCCTAGTAGAACTAAAGCTCCCGAGGATGGGCTTGTGAACCTATATCTTGGTGCTAGATTGGAACTGAACACAAGTACACATTGATGTGCACTTGGCTGGTGTTTTGTAGGACTACGTTGAATACACACATGATTTCAAATATGAATGAGGAAAGAAGACTTTCCCTGGCTGATCAGGAGCTGATGCTGGCTCCTTCTCCTGCTTTCATAAGGAAGAATCAAAGTCATAGCTTGATCTGGGCCAGCACAGGAGTATCCAAGCCTCTGCCCCAGTAGCAACTGAGGAAGCCTGAAGATTGGCTTGGAATGGGAGAAGTTTTAATTATGTATCTGTGGCTAACCTTGAACCTACTATATAGACCAAGTTTGCCTGGAACTCACACAGATCTACCCACCTCTGCCTCCTGAATACTAGGATGAAAAGGATACACCACCCCCACACAACCCCAGCAGGAGTAGGAGTCGTTAGTGCCAAGAGTTCCATCTGGATGTGGTAGGAATTGGGGACTTAGGCTGGCTACATCCTTGTACCGTAGGGAGGGGACCTCAGAGTAGCACAGTGAAAGGAAACACTGAGCACAGTCTTAGCAGAGGAGGGCACAGTTGCGTAGGAGAGCCTGGTGACCCTGAGCGAAGGTTTTATTTTTCATTAAGTGAGGTCAGTTTCTTTCATTCTTACCGCCTACCTGAAGTTGAGGCCCATTTAAATATAGGGAAACACTGCAGACATAAATTTATAACTTGCTCTGTCTTAGGACCTTGGTTTTCATCTCATCAGTCTTGTGTTTTGTTTTGTCTCACTGCTCCTTGTCCCTGAGGACCTGGCTCCCATTTCTTCTCCCATAGAAATCCTACTTGAGGCTGCTCCAGCCTCACCACCTCACCCGAGTTGTTTGCTAATGACTCTTCTCCCTACAGTAGTCTCTGAGCTCCTTGAGAATTTTCCCTCTCTCCTGAAAACAAGATAATGATCAGGAATTCACACTGGTTTTGCTGAGCAGTCTTGATATCAGAACTTAGAAGAAAGTCCACAGCATGAAGCTGAAGATGGGAAAGCAGAGCTCAGCCTTGACTGGTTCTACAGAGCTGGTCTTGGGAGCAGTGCCTATTCATTTCTCACTTTTTTGTCTCCGAGGTTTCCCTGAGCTGGGATTTACCTGCATATGAGAGAGAGAGAGAGAGAGAGAGAGAGAGAGAGAGAGAGAGAGAGAGAGAGAGAGAGAGAGAGAGAGAGAGAGAGAGACAGAGACAGAGAGAGAGAGAGAGAGAGAGAGAGAGAGAGGATCTCTCTTATGCATTGATTTCAGTCAGTCTCCACCTTCCATCTCTCTAGGGCTGCACTAGGATGAATGCTCCTACATCCAGCTTTTATGTAGGATTTGAGGCTTTGAACTTGAGTTGTCAGACTTATATGGCAGACAACACTTTACCCGCTGAGCCATCTCCTCAGCTCAGGACTTATTTTTATTTAACTCTCGTGACTGTCCAGGTGGGCAGCCATGGGGTAAGGACAAGGGGGAGAGTGGTTTCCCGAATGTTGGCACTTGCAACAGCATTCAGCATACACACAAGCTAGGGAATGGGTACCAATTGTTTTTAAATACAATCCCAAAAGTTCAATTTTACCAATGAAGACTCAGGCTTAGGGCTATTGGGGTGAAAGCCTGCTAGCTCAAAGGCGCAAAGAAAGCACCCAGCTGACCTTCCTACTCAGCTGATGTCGCAGAAGGAAAAAGCTCCTTCTCCACACTGTCTTAAAAACGCTTCAAACTGAATGACCCTCTTTTCAACTTCTTGTGTGTCTCTATGCTTGCTTCCCCCCCCCCCCCATGTCCACTTCCTATCATGGTTGCTTTCTCTGCCTCTTGACTTGACTTGGGCTTTAGTTAATCCTGTTTACTGAAAGCTCTTGGATTAAAGGTGTGTGCTAGGGCTGAGCCACACCACAACTAGAAACAGGTTTTTTGAGTACACAATCTCCAGAAGGTATCAGTGTGGGCTCCAGGGAAGAAGAGGGACCCTAGCAACAGTCATCAACTTGGAGTTAGCCATACCTCCTGGCTCTCTAAGACATGCTGGGAGCTAGAGGCACAAATGATGGATTGTGTCTGGCAGGATCCTCCACCAGCCCCTTTCCTGAGCTGGAGGCGGGCTGGAAAGCAGCAAGCCAGTTGGCAGACTTGCCTTCTCTGCCTTAAACTACTTTGTTTCTGTTGCTAACAACAGACATGGGTAGTGTAAATAGAGCACAGACACATAGGCACAGAGACACATGGGGACAGACCCGAGGGGGAAGGGCTGAAGTGGACAGGGACAGAAGATACACAGCTGAGTCTCTGAGGGTGCTGTGTGCACGGTGTCCTCTCTCCAGCCTTGGCAGTGGGCCTGCGTGTGGGAGACCCTCCACTGCTGTGGAGCAGGAGAGGTCTGGACAACACGTTTCAAAGATGAAGCGCTCAGTATACCTGGATATGCTTTGCTTAGGCTGACATTCCTGCAAGCTAGATGCCGCTGATCTAAGGCCAGGTGGTGGCTTCTTTCCTCTCCCCTCTCCTTTTTTTAAAAACTGTGCTCACTGATCTCTGTTAGTCCTCACGAGACATGGATTGGAATTAGCAACACAGTGACCGTGATGTCTGAGCTCATGTAGAAAGCCGTGTAGATCTGCACGCCCCTAACTATGTAGATAGTGCTTTGGATAAGCTCCTTAAGAGTTGTGGGCTCCCATCATGTGGACTGAGGCTGATTCAGCCTCTCTGGAAAGGTGGTCCTAACAGCAGGAGCCTGGGGCTTGAGGTTCAGATAGATGGTGTGAGGTTGGATGATGTGACCTACACTGCTGGAAGCCTATGTAGAGATGGACTAGGCAGTGTCTGTCCAGTGAGTATCAATGATTATGAGCAAAGAGGATAGATATTCCTGGTCAGCGGTAATAAGGTGATTAGAATTCTAGAGCACTCCCAACATTCTTCACTTTGAGCACTTGTTTCATAGTATCTGACACTTAGGGTGTTTGAAGCACCATGTGGTTGGACTCTTTTGTTTTACCATGATTTTCTTGGACCATAAATGATAGACCTAAGGAATATATATATATATATAGAATACATACATACATATATATATATATATATATATATATATATATATATATATGTATTCTAGTCTCTCAGGGACAGTGATCTCCATTCCAGTCTGTGGACGAGGTGCCTGGGTGCTTAGAGTATGCGGCTGTAGGGAAACATGGTTGATTTGGAGCTAGAAGGATGTTAGATCACTAGCCTTGCCCCAGATGGGGCTTTCCCCTAGACGTTGTTGTTAACAGTGTTTGTCTTCCCTGCGTTGAGAAGAGTGACTTAGGCCTGCAAATCTGTTTTAGGATCTCATTTTTACTTGGCACCTCTCAAAGTTACCCAGGGCGGGCAATCAGGGAGAGATGGCACATTGGCATCTGGGCAGCAGCTGTTTCTGTATGTCACCTTGGAGTGTATGTAGGATTTGAATAGCAGAGAGAAAGGAGAAGCACACTCCAGGCTGGCAAGGGTTTGAGCACAAAAGAGAGTAGAGGCAGACATGGGTGTACTGGAGTAGGAGGAGTGCTACCTGGAGAGAGAAGGACGTGTGAGTGTGTGTGTGTGTGTGTGTGTGTGTGTGTGTGTGTGTGTGTGTGTGTGTGTGAAGGTGGGGTGGTTGAAGTGAAGACAGGAGGATGAAGAGGGTGATGAAAAAATGGTTGGAACTGGTACTGGTGATAGGAGGCAGTTACTAGCCCTGAATGGCAGGATAGTAGGTGTCGTTTCTGAGTATGGAGAACTGGAGACTGAAGGGTAAAAGGAACTAGTGATATAATAATACTGTCTTGCATTTGGGTGTCTACTCTGGTTGCCGCTCTAGGCCTTTCCCTGAAGCCGGAGGTTAGGAGGCAGTGATGGGGAGAAATCGCAAAGAACACAGCATAGTTAACTTTTTAATAATTCTCTATATTTGGTCCTTACTTAAGTAAGAAATGGCTCCAAGGACATCTTCTTCTTGGGCCCTGCTTTCTCAACTTGCCCTTGAAGCCCTGGGGGTTGTTATCTGGCTTGGTTGGAGCTGCTGAGAATTTCTGCAGACTCCTTGCCAGGAACTAATGTCCTTGGGCCTCAGCTGGGGTGTGTCCCCAATTCAGCCATCTGGAAGGTCAGAGTTATTAGCCACTAGAATGTGCCCATTAGCTCTTGGAGGGGTTACAACCTGTTAGTGGAATCTTAAGCCTGGGAACTGCTTCTCTCACAGGGCCTTTCACACTTGGAACAAGCTAACTGGTGTAGTACTCCCTTATTTGGACACTAAGTTTTCTGGGTGAGATTGCAGTTCTCCTTGTTTTGAGGGAGATTTTAAAGTATCTGACGTACTTGTCAGTGATTTTCAAGATCAGTGTCACACCAGAGCATGTACTTTTCTTCACCTGAGTCTTTCTTTGGCCTTTAGCCCATCTCCTTATGAGACCAGAATGAGGTTCCCATGTTCTACACACTCACTGCTCTCCCTAGGGAAGGACTGAAGAACACCACCATAGAGCCAGAGAGAGTAGAAACGAAAGTCAGGTGGTAGGGCTTGTGGGGGCCTTCATGCCTGGCACTAGAAACATATCTGAGAGAACTTTCTATGCTTTGGAGAACTTGCTGTGCCCATCAGGATACCAGGAGCAAAGTGCAGGCAGGGATATAGGGTGGTGCTGGGTAATAGTGGGGTTACCAGGGTGAGGAACTTTTGTGGGCCTCTGAGAGCACACTTCCCCCCCACCCCTCCTCCTCCTCTGAGAACAGCTAACTCTACCAGAACTGGCAGCTCTGTTTACCTTTGGCTGCCCCTTTGATTGTTTCCTGCTAACCTGCCGGAAGTGATTGCTAGTGAAAGTGACATTGGATCCTAGTGGAGGAGGGAAGCAGTCAACAAAGGTGTGCTTTTCCAGTTGGAACTTGCTGAAGCAGGCTTCCAGCCCTCTGGGTGAAAGCTTTGGGCTTAAAAGAGTCAGGCTGAGGAGGCATAAGGCTTGAAGATTGGTAGGGCTGAGGAGTGGAGTGGAGGCCTCCCCTTGCTGTCCTCAAGAAGCCAGAGTGAAGGCTGACCAACTAAAAACTGTTGGTGCCCACAAAGAAAGTGCTTTCTTAGTAGGAGGGCCTTCCTGTGCGGGCAAGCGTCACTCAACCTGAACACTAACTATTAGCACTTGTACTGCCTCCTTACAGATGAGGAAAGTGCAGCTTAGACAGATTAGGTTTCCTTCAAAGCTTTGTAGCCATTGGAGGAATTTTATACCCAGATTTCATTAACTACTTGGAATTACTCCAAGACTACTTTCCCCCCATTATTCCTTGTAGCGGAAACCACAACAAGCTATTATTTTAAGTAAGCTCTTAATTGTAGAATAGTTTCAGATTTGTAAAAAAGTTGCAAAGAGAACACTGAAAGTTCCCATAGGTCCTGTAAGCTGTTAATATTTCTCTTTTTCTGGTCTATTTATGAGGGAATGGGGGAGCAGATTTGGAGTGAGAACTTTTTTCCAGCTTGTTGGTTTTTGAACTAAAGTTTCTGAGAGTCCTCTAGGGTATAATATTTTTCCTAGGGTCCGTTCTCTCACAGCGGGGCTGGGCGGGGGCCCTGACTTTGCCTTCTAGTTTCAGAGTCATATTTTCTGCATCTACTCAATGGGGCCAGGTGGTAACTGAGCTCCTGGAAGGTGGGAAAGGCAGGTGGTTAGTGGGAGGGTCTTTAGCTGCCTGGCTTCTGCACTGTGTTATCTGGGAGGGTTCTTTCAAGGCAATCCTCATATTTTCAGCTCATGTTAGCTGGCTTGGAGCCAGAGCTCTCCTCAGGGACGGAGGGAGGATCTGGGTGATGAGGCCTGTTTGCTTGAGGCCTCAAGTCTGTCCTTGTATGGTGCCAGGGTGGTTCAAGGTGGTCGCTGCTTTGGGTGCGGGCCTCAGCTCACAGGAAGGCAGACAGTGGGTAATATGTCTATGGGCAGCTGCTGCGCTTCACTTTGGGGCCCAGGCACATTCTCCATTTAAGGGAAAGGGGTCTGCAAACTTCTTGGCTGTGGGTGTGAATGGGCTGGCCTCAAGTCTGCTCATGGCCTTTGCTGGATGTGCTTTTTCAATGAGATCATTCCAGAATTGCATTCCTATGAAATTATATTTTACTCAGGATGTGAAGCTGGATTTGTGTAAAAGCACTGGCACTCACACACAGAGCTCAGAGAAGGCAGAGTGAGAATGGTGAGGTGGGGATTGAATTCAGGATGGCACACAGTGAGCTTACCCAGGAAATTAAGTTGCCAGTCAGTACTGGGAAGGGAGGCTTGAACTGTGTTATCCCAGCTGCCTACCATAGGAGCTCAGAAAGAGAAAGATGCTCTGTGCCAGTGGCTGCTGGAAAGCTCTGGAGACAGAAGTGTCCTTATGTTTTAGCATTTAAGGCCCATCCCTGTTCTCACCTACTTAGCCCACCTTCCTGAATCTCATCTCCCACCTCTGCTCCTCACTCCTCCTCCTTCTCCTACCACCATGGTCTATTTCTACTCATAGCGTTTGTGGTACCAAATATATTGTGTTCCCTCCTCCCACCCCCACCCAGAGCAGTCAGTTCTGCAGCTCTGGACACCAGCTAGAGATCTTAGAGTCCAATTTAACTTTGACGTTGACTACTTGGAGTTAGCGTAAACCCTACAGTGTAAAGGCTTAGTCTCATATGACTCCGCCTCCACCCACTGGTCTTAGTCACCCATATCTCTGGCCAACTAGCTATAAAGTTTTAGAGACTTCCTTTCCTAACCCTTCCCCGTGGGTTTGATAATTTGCTGGAATGGCTCACAGAACAGAACTCAGAAAAAGTGTGAAGAGCTCTAGTAGGCCCACGAGTGGCAAACGTGCTTCAGGCAGGTCTTGCCTTCTCCATTCCCTCTTCCTTGCTAAACTGTAGATTACACCCCTAAAGCTACCCACCAAGGATGGTTCCCCTTATGTGGCTCTTCTGAGGCAGACCACCAAGGTCCAGCTATTAAAGTATTGAAGACCAGCAATCAAAAACCCCTTTTGGCTACCCTAATTAACATGCCCAACATACTCAATTAACATACCCTAATTAACATCCCCAATCAAAACAAACCAACTTCATCCTGACAGGAGGTTACTCTTTCCCCTTTATAAACTTCCGTGTGCCTATGAGCCATGTCTGTTTCTTCTTTATCTGTCCCTCCAGGGTAAGTATCCCCTCAACCCCCTGTTCCTTTGCCCTTTCTCCTTCTGTCTTTGTCTCTTCTTATTCTGTGCCCTCTGTCCCTTTGGGCCCAATAAATCTCCTTTGTGCTGAGAATTTGGTGTGTTCTGTGCCGACACTGGTCCTTTCAAAGTGTACTTAATTGTTACCAGTGTATTGTTAAGCGCACACCCAGCAACAGCCAATTGGAAGACCTGCATAGGAATGGATATTGGTGGGTGAGGGAGTAAAGTCAAAGCACACTTGCCCTTGGGTTGTCCTTCAGCACTCCAGCTTTAGCAACCCAGCTTTGAATTCTCATGGCCTGTGGTCCTGTGGAAGGTTTGCTGTGTATGTGTGATGGGTTATATCATCAGGGGTCCTGTGCATTTTGATGAATTATGTTGTCAGCTCTACCTTCAGCTCTCTTCTCTGTCTCGAGGCTGGTGGGGGGATGAGGCTGAAACTTCAACTCCCTTACTCTTTTTGGTCATTGGTTCCCATCCACTGAGAGACACCTCATTAGCATAATAAACTCAGGTATTGTTGAAAGAGGCTTATCTGTCCTCTTCTGCTGTCACTTTGATGTACCCTTGAGGAAAATCCCAGGAATTCTCTGTCAGGAATCAGGAAGAAAAACCAATTCTATTTTTAAAAAAATATTTATTTATTTATTATGTATACAATGTTGTATCTGCATGTACACCTGCACACCAGAAGAGGGCGCCAGATCTCATTACAGATGGTTGTGAGCCACCATGTGGTTTGCTGGGAATTGCACTCAGGACCTCTGGAAGAGCAGCCAGTGCTCTTAACCTCTGAGCCATCTCTGCAGCCCCTAATTCTAATTTTTACTGTATCACAATATACACAGACCCTGTGTCCTAGCCACTTTTGATTATACGACATGGTATGATGTCTTGTATTTTTCTGCATTCACTCTCAGCTCAGAATGTTCCACTCTCATTCTGTGGCAGATAGGACTCCAGCTATCCCAGCCCTGCCTTCTCCAAGCACTGTTGAAAGCCTTGCCGTCAGTTATTGTCGGGTACCAGTCTGGTACCTGTGTGCTCTTTTTGCCCTTTGTGCGTCTGGCTATCCCATCACTGCTCATGTGAGATGTCTCTCCAGAACCCACAGAAAGATAAAAAGAGCAAGCCAACTCCTCAAAGTTGTCTTCTGCTCACTACATGCATTTTATGGCGCAAGTGCCCATATGTATACATCATAAACACAAACAATAATAATAATAATAATAAACAGTTAAATTTTAAGAAGACCCTAATAGTACCTAGCACAAGGCTTATTAAGTACCTATGAAATGGGTGTTGAAGATACAGCTGAGGTACTACAGTCATGTGCTATGGTCAGGGCCACCACAGAATGGTAGCTAACGTAGTGTGATTTCTGAAGCCAGAAAAGGTGGTAAGTGTGTACTTCTCCTGGTACACAGCAAGACAGAAAACCCAGTGAGTTCTTTGTTTCATAGGCAGATAGATTACAAGGGTGGAGCCTGGACTCACTCAAAATGAGACAAAACTACTTTCTGAGCATCTTTGCAGCACTTCAGGCTTGGAGAGGAATGATTGCTAGGTTTGGAATTGGATTCTCGTGGTGGTGGTGGTGGTGGTGATGGAAGCTTCCGAGTAACGAGTGTGTAGTAACCGCATAGCCCTTCCTAGGAAGCAGGTACCATTAGTTACTATATATGAACTCATCTGGCAACACAGTAGCCTGTGAGGTAGCTACTGTTAATTGTTGCTGTAGGAGGAAACTGAGGCTGAAGAGTTGGTAGTTCTAAACCTGGTTCTCTATATAATTGAGTAAGTTTTGGGGCAAGATACCCTGCCTCCCAGAGCCCCAGACTCCTTTGTGAAATGGGGGAAACACCTCCTGTGTCTGTCCTGGCCCTGTTGGTGGACTCACGTGGAAGAACTAGTTTTCAGGATTAAAGCTTAGGCTGTTGCAATCCCAGAAAGCTAGGCTCAGCTACCCATCCTGTGTGACTATTAAACAATAATTATCATTCCATATATAGGAATCTACAGCCCAATAAAGGAATAATCAAATGCAGAGAGAACAGATTTATCCCACGTGGCCACTGGAAAGAGAAACAAGGGGTACAGTGGCCATCTTAGGGGTACTGAAATGAGGCTTAGGTTTAAATAGTAGATAGGCAGAATTAAGCAGTCCTGGACAAGGCACAGCCCCATCCATCAGGGACCCTCCCATGTCTCTTTCCCTCCCTTTTCTGTCAGGTAAGTTGTCAGAGTTGTATGACAACTTCCTCTGGCTGGCACCAGGGCTCCTGCTTTGCCCTCCTGTTTTCATAGGATTCCTAAGGAAATTTTAATTCTGTTGAGCACCATTGTGTCAGTAGCTTGATAGCACAAGAGGCTTTCTTTTAAAAATACCTTCTCTCCTTCCAGACAACCACAGTCCCCTGAAGTCCTTTAGAGCCAGCATCGGCAAAGGGAAACTCGCCTAACTATCGGCTTGTGCTCAGTGCTCAGTGTGCTTTGTGGTGTGGGCCATCTTGTTTCGCAGCTGCTCGAGGCTGGCTAGGGGTAGAATTTTGCTGACATTGAAAAACAGGATTTGAGTTGCCATTTAAAAATAACTAAGAAAGGAATTTTTGTTGGAGTCAAAATGTGTGAAGTGTTGCTTGAGGCAGTTTTTTTTTTTTTTTTTTTGGTCCTGCTCTCCAACAACCCCTATATTAAACCAGCCTTTCCTTCCCAGCCAGGAAGGTTGTAGGATGGTGGAAAGTTGCATGAGGGCTTTGTTCTCTTGGCTCCTTGGGAAAAATGAGACCAAATGAGCAAAAAGGCTATCAGGAGGATTGTGTCAGGTCCCGGATCCTAGCTGCACACAGCTGGCTACAGATTTTATGGGTTGTTGATTGTGACAAAGTTTTTGTTTGTTTGGTTGGTTTTGGTGAGAAACTTGTATGTTTAGCAAGTTGCTTTGCTTTGATATTTCCTTGATGTTGGAGGTTGTATCCAACAGAGTGGTCCACTGCTAGCCCTGGCACACAGTTGTGTCCATACTTGGCCATGGCGTGTGATCTGTGATGAGCCTGCCGTGGGGAAGGAGAAACAGGGGTGGGGCGGGGGATGTTGCTAGTGAGCAGCCAAGGAGGGACAGTGTGGACCTTCAGATTGCTCTGAGCCTTTGTAGAGCTTCCAAATAGTCTCTCTCACGAGGTGTGTACTCACACTCATAGTGCCGCTAGGCCTGAGAGTTGTCTGGGTTGACCGTGATATCTGTGTGAATAATTATAGGCCACTGAACAGAACCACTAGTCAGCTACATCCCTCAAGAATGCCTAATTGTAGGCTACAACTATGAAAATATACAAGAGCTTAGACACATGTCATACCTTATTTCAAAGAGCAGGGACACGAGCCAGCTGTGACTTGAGTGGCTTTCAGTATGCTGGGAACAGCTTGGTGAGAGTGCTGGACAGCCTAGAGAAGTCGGGTGGGGAGGAGAGGGAGGCCCATTCCCCAGGTTTTCCACAGAGAAATTAGGAATGTTGGCAAAACACAAGCTGTGGCCATTGGCTGCCATTCTTCAGCTACTGAATCTGGTTACCGAAGGTCCAGAAGAGTTTATAAACCATGTGTATAAAGGTGTGTGTGTGTGTGTGTGTGTGTGTGTGTGTGCGCGCGTGCGCGCGCGCACGTGCATTTGTATGTTTTGAGTCAGGATTCTTTTGACTCGTCGTCCGCAGCTCCTCCTAAATACGGAATTATAAGATGCTCTGCCTACCATACCTAGTTTATATGATGCCTTTGTGATGAGAGGCAAGCCCAAGTCTACTATTTCTAGATGGGCTATTTCAAGTGCTTTTGGGAATCCCCGATAACATACAGTAGTTTATAAATCATTGACAATGAGGCCTGAAACTCAAGAGAGGAGAGTGCCTATAGCCTATGAGATTTTCTTGGTGTTTAGCATTGTATATCCGATCTGTGATGGGGACTCTCTGGATGAAAGGATGGAAGGACCTTGGAAGCGTATGGACACTCTAAAATGGTAGCTAGAAACCTAAGTGCACATAAGCTTTCTGTTGAGGCTCAGGATTTAACTAATAGCTAAACAGCTCTATAGCTAGGAGGTGAATAGCCAATACAGTAACCTAAAGTATGGAGACTGGTGACGGTTTATGTGTCCTCTTTAGAATTCTGCAGGATATTTTATGGTTATTGTGTATTCTAACCTAACTTGGTAGTCTCAAGTTTGTGTGTGTGTTTTGTCATTTAGCTCAGAATGAATTTTCACCCATAAAAGATGCAGCTTTTTCCTTCAGGAAGAATTCTGAGAAGGCTCCAAAATCTTTAGGGGCACCTCTGTGTAGCCCTGGCTGTCCTGGACTCACTTTGTAGACAGACTGGCCTCGAATTCACAGAGATCTGCCTGCCTCTGCCTCCCAGAACACGAGATTATAGGTGTGCACCACTGACCCAGGTCTGAGGGCAACTTTTAAACAAGAACTTCAAATGTTTTGATGATGTATTAGAATAAATGTGCAGGGCCCTGAAGACCACTTTATTGCGGAATTTATTAATGTTTTATTTCTTTCTGCTAGACTCAAGCTCAGCAATTGGAACCAAGCTGGTGGCCCTAGCACAACGTGGAATTATATCTTTGAAAATTGTTCTATAGGGCTGGAGACATGGCTGAGAGGTTAAGAGCATTGACTGCTCTTCCAAAGGTCGAGTTCAATTCTCAGCAACCACGTGGTTGCTTACAACCATCTATAATGAGATCTGGTGCCCTCTTCTGGTGTGTGGGCAGAATATGGTATATATAATAAATAAATAAATCTTTTAAAAAGAAAGAAAGAAAGAAAGAAAGAAAGAAAGAAAGAAAGAAAGAAAGAAAGGAAATTGCTCTGTAAATTCTCTCCCCACTGGGCAAGAAAGCAAGCCCTCACCAATGTGATCATTCCAACACTTTGATACTATACTTCTGTCCTTTATAACTAAGGAGAACTGAATATATGTTGTTTAATTTTTTAAAATGGCTCCATCGCAATTAGGTTGCCATTCAAATGTCTCTTATAATAATGATGGGGAATATTTAAGTTCCTTAAGAGAAGCAGGATGCCTACAGCACCGTGTTACCTAATGGACAGTGTTTATAGCCTGGCCGTTATCCTCCGGCCTATCAGTGCTGCCCCAGCTGAGGAGAAAGCCAGAGCTAGGTCTACCTCTCCAGGATTTATAAAACTTCATGTCCAGGCGCTGTGAGTGCATCTGGGGGGTTTGTCTATGGTCTGGGACAGGTGTGGGCAGTGTCCTTGCTTCTCTCAGTTGAAGTTTTCTTAGTTCACCATGAGAATCAAAAGAATTTCCAGTAGAAGGGACATTTGGTACCACCACCTTTGTCAGTCTGCAACGGGGAAGGGCACAGGCGACTCTTACCTGCCCTTTCACTGTATTCCCAGAAAAACTGAGGATGGGGCACACTAGGATTCTCTGGAAACTGCCCCTTTTCCTTCTAAGATGAGCCCTTCCTGAGGGTTCAGATGTCTGGCAACAGGAGTTTGAAGTCCTGTTATATCCCCTTCAGAGACCTGGGGATGGCAAAGACCTTGCTCTCTGCACATCAGCTTCCAGCCCACTGTTTCACTGGGCCTCCTCTGTTCTCTTCATGACTCCAGATAGGCAGTGTCTTTTTTTTAGGGCAGCTTTGAGTCAACCTGCACCTTTCTGTCAACTTCTGTCACCTGATTTTTGGTAGAGTAGAAGGCAGTCTGATTCATAAATTCTAGTAACAGTGTGGGGTTCAAAAATAATTATGACTGGGCACGGTAGTGGCACATGCTTTTAATTCTAGCACTTGGGAGGCAGAGGCAGGCGGATCTCTGTGAGTTCAAGGCCAGCCTGGTCTACAGAGAGAGTTCCAGTACATCTAGGGCTACACAGAGAAACTCTGCCTAAAAAAAAAAAAACAAAATAATAACGATGGTGATACTGATGGTGATGGTGATGGTGAAGGAGGAGCTGGAGAACTGGCTCAGCTGTCAAAAGTTGCACCCAGGTGGTGGTTCACAACCATCTATAATCCAGATTCAAGAAATCCACTGCCTTTTCCTGCATTGCCTTTTGGTTCCAGGATGACCCAGCTATTAAAATGCGTTGTCTGACAAATGCCAGGGGCTTCTCTTTCCATCATCTACTTCCTAGGTGCAGAGAAAAGCAGAAGCATGGGAGCCACATAGGCATCACATACATGTGGTGCACAGACATGCATGTAGGCAAAAGAGAGCCATACACACAAAATAAAAATCAAATTAACTTTAAAACAAAAACAACAAAAAGCAAACCCAGAAACCTCATGGAGTTTTGGTTAAAAACAAAAAACAAAGAAGAAAAAAAAAAAAAACCAGCAACTAATTGTTGCTGCCATTGTTATCACTTCATTTAATCATTTTTTTTGATTCATATTAATTGGTCCTTGTTACATGCTGCTTAGTTAGTGTAAATTCTAGCATGCTATAATAGAAATCCTGATCCTTATCCTCAAGAGCACAGTTTGTAATTGAGAAATAAGAGGCTAAAAGGAGCTTGTAGTCTGTGAGAATCTGGGGATCTGAAGCTCCCCTCATTTTAGCTTCTGAGTCTTCTCATTGCCTGAGATCCCGTTGGTGAAGCATAGAAGACCCATTTCCTTTCTGCACATGAGAGCCTGTCTGAATTCTCAAGGCAGTTACTAGCCTTCCCCACCCCAGCCGCCTCTTCTCCAGGGTAAACATTCTTGTTTCCTTTAGTCATTTCCCTTGTGATGGGCCCGAGTGCCCTCTCCATCCTGGTCACTATCTGTAGGATGCAGCCCAAACAAATAAAGGCAGCCCCTCTGCCAGTGTGGAGCCCACAACACAATGAAGTGTCCCAAACATTGATTTCCAGGGACGCTCTCGTGTTTCCGCTTTCCTCCGCTTTCCCCGCACCCAGGGAGAAGATGGTAGAAAGAGAAGGTCCTAGTGTTGTTCAGACCTAGAACGTCTTGATAGTTGGCCCAGCCTGGAAGAAAAACTCCGTTCTTTTATCTCCCCGCTGTTGTCCTCTTGTCTTCAAACCCCAGTCGGAATGCAGGCATATGCATCCCCTTGACACTGAAAAAGATGTCATCTGCAAAGTTCACACTCAAGAACTGTGCAGCAGTTACAAAAAGAGAAACATCACGCACGCACGCACGCACGCACGCACGCACACACGCACACCCTTGAACACAAATTTCATGTTTTAACCAAGTGTCCGGTTTTTTGTTGGGCTTCAACTATCCCTAATTCAGCCTTGCTGCCTGGGGCTTGCCTTTCCTTTTCTGAGTAGTTGTTTTTCATTCCTAGAGAAATTAGCATGGAAAATCAAATTCTAGTATAACTATATTCTATTCTTGTCTTTTGTCACGTTCTCTACCCCAGTCTCCCTTACCCCCCAGACCCACACAGACAAAAGTTGAATCCTATGACATCACAATAGTTGGTGGCTATTATGTCAACAACTGTGATGTCAACAAGGGAGGATTGTGACTTTAGGGAAGAATGGAATGAAGAGTGTAGCTGCATCCAAATAAAAGGGCATTTTTATGCAAATCTTCACCCAAAAAAGCCTGGATTGGCCCTTCAGTGCCTGACTGCCCTTTCTTTGGTTCCAGTTGCGCCCTGTCTCTATGGATTAATGGTTTGGCTTGTGGGTATTGCAATGCCCACATCTTAGTGCGCAGCAATCTCCTGCTGGTTAGCTTCTGGGCGGGCTTTGTGCTGACATGTGCTGAATAGAGCTATTCAGAGTTGGGGTTCAGAGGGCAGCCTGGGAGCCTGGGATGAGCCTGAGGCAGATGTGCTTGGTCCCTGGGCTGAGAGAAAGCCACTGGTGTAGCCAGTTTTCTTAAGGCTGTGGGGATGTTCCGTTCTTGGAACATGCTGCATATAGACCCGAGTGGTGTTGCTGCCTGCTGCTTCTGAGGCAGGTTTGTGCCTGCACAGGAACTCCTTTATGGTTCCTTAACACTGAGACTTAGAAACACCTGCAGCAGAGAATTCCAAACTTCCTTACTTTGTGGGTCTTAGTGTTTCAGTAACTTTAAAAAAAAAAAAAAAAAAAAAAAAAAAAAATATATATATATATATATATATATATATATATATATTTTACCCATAGGCCCAAAGATCTAGCTAGGTTTTGTTTATTAAGCATTTAGGCTTAAACAATTTTGCTTTACTATATCTTCATACTAACCAAGTGAGTAGGAGTATGAAAAAAGAAAACTACATGAATTGAAAAGGAAAATATTTTTATTTCATTCTTTAATGACCACAGTTACTTATAATGGGATCTGCTGGATGCCGTGTGGGGTCCCGGATCCAGCATTGCCACCCACATTTACTGTTCCATGCTGCTCTCCACATGGCGCTTGCTTTTTATCATAGCAACTGCTGAAAACCAGCTTCATGAAGACATGACATCATCGAGAAGAATGCAGTGCAGTCTGATATTCAGACTTGTGTGGTGTCTAACAGATGTTGAGGGTTTCTTTTCTCCCCCAGATTTATAAATGTGGCAGTACCTAGGAGTTCGGCAGGTGGGGTACCTTAGCACACCGTTTGAAAACCGTAGACTTGCAGCTACTGAGCAGCGGCTGCCCTCAGAAGCTGGGCGGGTGGGGGACAGACTGCTTGTATCTGCCCTCTGGGCTCTAAAAGGACCGCACTGCTCTGACTAGAGGCTGTGTTGTGAGCTGTTCTGCTCTAGGTGAGGAAAAGTGACGAGTCCCTCTCATTGACTCTGTGTTGATTAAAAAGCCTGCTAAACCAGATAGGCTAAAGAAAAACATTTTTCTTACACCAAGAATTCAAGGCCAGGCAGTATCTAGCTAGAGCTGGGCTGCAGGGATGTACACGGGGTGGCCGCGGGTGGTTTCCTGCTACGGGACAAACAGAATAGAGACCTAACATGCTTCATCACCAAGCACAGAGCTGACTTCCCATCTTTCCGGACCCTGGTCCTTCCAGTGAAACTCAGAAGGAATTGGCCTCTTCAAACCCTACTTATTTTGAGTATAAAATTGAAAAAAACAAAAAACAAAAAACCAACAACAACAAAAAACCCAAAACACCCGATAGCTACCTCTTACAGAGTGCAGAGATTAAATGGATAAAATGCATGCACAGAGTCAGCAGACCATGGCCACCTTGGTGCACTTTCTTCTTCAGCTTTCCAGATTTGAGGAACAAAAAGGGCTTACTTACACCCAAGTTAAAGTTGAGACTTAATATCTATATAGAACTTGCATTTTGAAAATTATTCTTTTTTATGGTTTTATTAATTTTTAGATTTTATTTATTTAATGTCTGTACAGCCTGATCCCAGAAAAATTATCCTTTTTAAAAAAGATTTATTATTTATTTTTATTTTATGTATGTAAGTGCTCTACACCTACACACCAGAAGAGGACATCAGATCACATTATAGATGGTTGTGAGCCAGCATGTGGTTGCTGGGAATTGAACTCAGGACCTCTGGAAGAATAGTCAGTGCTCTTAACTGTTGAGCCATCTCTCCAGCCCCCCAAAAATTATTCCTTAGTACAACCTGAAAAATGTTTTTGGGTGGTTCTGGGGATTCTACCCATGGCCACAGACATGAAAGGGCCGTGTTCTTCAATAGAACTACATCACAGAGCCAGGCATGGCAGCTCACATCTTTAATCCCTGTACTCTGAAGGCAGAGGCAGGAGGATCTCTGTGAGTTTGAGGCCAGCCTGGTTCACAGAGTGAGTTCTAGGACAGCCAGGGCTACATAGCAACCCTGTGTCAAAAAACAAACAAACAAAACAGTAACAGCAGCAGCAGCAACAACAACAACAACAAAATGCCTATTTATCACCAAACTTTTTAAAGTATTTTGTGATAGGGTCTCGTTGTGTCGTCCAGACTGTTCTAAGAAAAAAAAAAGTGCTGTCTCAGCCTTCCAAGTTTTGAGGTTATAGATACATTCCACCATACTTTATCATTTCTTGATAATACTGCTCTGTAGAATAATATTCCAGAGTTGCTGGGCTCTGTGTTTTGTTATGTAAAAATATACTTACAAAATATCATATGTGTATGTCATTATATATGTATCCAAGTCCAACAGATTTTTACAAATGAATCCATGTAACTACTCCTAGAATGTTACCAGCATCTCAGAGCTGCCTCCTCAGCGTCCCTGTGGAGTTATACTCCCACGGGTACCTCAGTCTCCTGACTTCTAATAGCATAGGCTTTTTAATTTTTCAACTTTTTCCGATTTACCTTCTGTATGTGAGTGCTCTGCCCGCAAGTATGTATGCGTGATGGTGGAAGCAAAGAGAAGGTGTCAGATGCCCTGGACCTAGTTGCGGGTGGTTATGTGCCGCCGTCTGGGTACTGAGAACCAAAGCTAGGCCTTTCACAAAGGCAACAAATGCTTTTAACAGCAGAGCCATCTCTCTAGTCCCAGCGTGAATTTTGTTGTTATTGTTATGGTTTGGTTTTTGTTTGTTTGTTTGTTTGTTTGTTTGTTTTTTTAGAGACAGAATTACTCTGTGTAGCTTCGGCTGTTTTGGAACTTGTTCTGTAGAATACGCTGGCCTCAAACTCACAGAAATCCACCTGCCTCTGCTGGGATTAAAGACATGCGCCACCACCACCCAACATGCCCCAGCATAGATTTATTAGGCTACTTTTGTACTTTCCACATACAGAATTATCCAGGATCTACTCCCGGTGATTTGTTATTGACAGTATTTCAAAGATCTGTTCCTATAATGAGCGCCTATAATACACTGCCATTACCATATAGTATTCCATAATTTACTTTCCATTCTTCTGACAGTGGTCATGTGTGTGCACACACTCACTTGCACACGCACATGTGCAAGTACTTCATTATATTCCTTCTCATGAGTATAGTATGTTAATCATATTACGTTATGATTATAATTTCAAGTCTATGGTGATTAATGAAATTGGCTATCTTTCCATATATCTCTTAGCCAGTTGTATGTAATCTTTAGTGAAGCATCTGACCTAGTTTTTTTGTTCCAGTTTTCCTGATTATCTTTTCCCTTTTTTTTAGAAGTTGATTTGTTAAAGTTATTTATATAGCCTAAATATGAGTTCTTTGATACGCACATACACACATACATACATACATGGACACATACATATACATTTGGGTGTTTGGAAAGCATGGTCTCCTTTGAGTGTTCTTCATGGGTCTGACTGCTGTAGGAAGGTCACTGGGACATATAAACACACACACAAATATGGGCCATCTTTTATTCTGTAGCTTTCTTTTCTCCTCTATAAATGGCAGTTTTTAAATGAACAAAGATCTTATTTAATGCAGTCTAAACTCATCATTGTTTTCAGTTGTGGCTTTCACTCTCTGTCCCGCTTGAGAATTCCATGCTTCCCAAGGTCTCCTTGGCTTCTGTTAGTCCCGGTTCCTCTCCTTGCGGTTCTCCTCCCACTGCACCTCCTAAAGGAAGCACTCTGTCCTGGCTCGTACCTTCTGCAGCATCTGTTCTTGCCTGTTGCAGGCAGGATGAGGGGCTCAGGGGCAGGAGCCAGAGCGTGTGTAGGAGCTGGGAAGGCACCTTCAGTGGGCACCGTGGAAGCTCTCCATGCTCACGCCCTTTTCTATTTCTACCTGTACTCCCTTTTGATAAGCGTAAAGTTCTTCCATGCCCGCAGGGTTTTCTGTAGGTTGAGAGTTACAGTGCTGCATGGAGGATTGACCCGTGGTGTTCCAAACACTAGTCATTAGGAAGGACGCCCAGCCAAAAGTCCTGTATGCTTTATAGTCTGGAAAGTCTTTTCAAAGAGCAGGTGTGGTTGAGTTCTTGGGTAAGTCCTCTTCTGCCAGCAGTATTTGTGGTGTTCAGAAAGCATGGGCCCCTCGTGAGTGTGCTTTATGGGTCTGGTTGGTACAGGTAGGTAGTATACTTCCTGGGAAGCCTGGTATGCCTGTCCTATCCTAAGAGATGGACATGAGTCATGGCGCTCAACGCTGCCTACCTTATCCAAGGGTGGCCGTACTGAGGTGGTAGCAAATGTTTTTCAAGGGTCTGGGCACTAAGGGCTATTCTAGACACTGGAGAAGGTGCGGTAAGCAAAGACCAAAGGGGGGAGGGAAGCCTGGGGTTATAAAAACTTACATACATAAAAATAGAATATGGGTGTGTAGGATGATGTCAAATACTGCAGAGGAAAATAGAAAAGACAAAGTGGAGTACTGATGGGGCAGCAAGATAGGTTTGATGCTGCAGAGTGTGTTCAGGGAAGCCCCATCGAGTAGATGGCATCTCGCCAAAGACTTGAAGGAGCGGGGAGAACAGGCTTGTTGAAGAATGTGGTGTAGTTAGCAAAGGCGTGAAGTCCCCACCATAGGAATGTGCTGGGCATGTTTAAGGACATAATAAGGAGGCAGTGTAGCTGGAGGGAGAAAATGGGGGAAGGGTAACTGAAATGAGGTCGTAGGCATAATGGGGAGTCGGACGCCTTTCCAAGGCAGGGGAGGCCTCTTGCCACCAGTCAGCTTAAACTCAGCTAGATGGGAGAGCGTGAGGTCAGGACTTCGCGGGTAGGAAAGGCTTCAGAAAGAGGTTGACATCTGGCCTGGCTGTTTAAGAAAGAATGGGGACAGAGGACATGCCAGAGAGAAGGACTTGGCTGAGTAAAAGCTTGGCGGCATCAGCATTCCTGGCATTTACAGGGAATAGCTTTTTTTTTTTTTTTTTGTAGTCTGACGTGGCTGCCCTAGGAAAGACACTGACTCGGATGAGGACTGCGGCCTGTGCATCACTGTCCTGATTATGGACCTGCTGCCTTCCTCTTGCCCACGAGAAGGAAGGCAGTGGTGAGTCCCTCAGAGCAGAGTTTGCAGTACAAGCCCTCATTCTGTTTTCTTTCCCGCAGTGGTGACAAGTCACTAGACAGTGTGGGCTCAGTTGTCTTGCCAGTGGCTGTGTCCAGACTGGCAGCAACAGCTGTATGAAGGGTTTCGAAACTATTTTGGCACCGAAAAGATTTCTTTTGGCCTAGAATTGCCTCATGATCGCTTCAACCCAGTTCAGGCTTTCGGGAAGTATTTAACTTCAGCTTAAAAATCTACAGAATCTGTGCTCCGTGGAAAAGAGCCATCTGGCAGGAAGGAGGACTGGAAATTGCTTAAGGTTGAAAATCTAAATGTAAAGGGCTTTCTTTGAGGAGGAAGCTGGGAAAGTGGTGTAGGAGTGACAAGGGGACTGCAAAGAGTTCTTTTTTCTTCCTAATTCAACAGCAACAAGAACAACAAGGCCATCCTTTCCTGTGCTGGCTTTCTGGCCCTGTTGCAGCCCGTAAAAACCCCTGACAATCCTTTAACCTCCTAGCCAGCAAGCCCTGGGTCCTTTCTACCTCTATAGCTCTCTGCACTTGGGAAGAGATGCAAGGTGCAGGTATGTGGACAGTGAAGGATAAAGGGGTCTTCTATTTTGGAAGGGATTGTCTCAGTTATTGAGGAGTCCTTCCTGGTGCCCTTTCTTACGTGTTTCATGCCCTCCCACCCATTCTACTATACCCACTTACTCCACCTTTCCTTGCTCGTTTCTAGGCCTAGCACAGCCAAAGACCTGTCCCAAATGTTGACCTTCCCTGGGTGAAGATGTGGTAGAAGGGGGCATGGCTGAAGATTCAGGCCCCAAGAAGAGGGGTTTTTCAAGTCTCAAGGATTCTCTTTATCTTTCTCAGAACGAGGCAGAGGGTTCGCTGGGAGAGAAGACAGAAAGAGATGTGCATAGCCTTTTTCCAGGAGGAGAACTTTCCCACAGAGAATTTAGCAGGGATCTTCCTTGCTTCCTGAATGGCTGATTGTGTGGGGATCCAGCAAGATGGTGAAGTCCTGGTTCAGCTGTTTGTTAAGCCTTTTCCAAAAGGAGTTCTGTATGGGTTTGATTTGGTTTGGTTTTTTGAGACAGGGTTTTTCTGTGTAGCCTTGGCTGTCTTGGAACTTGCCCTGTACACCAGGTAGCCCTTGGACTCAGAGACATGCCTGCTTCTACCAGAATTAAAGGCATGCCCAGCAAGAGTTCCAGTGTTAATTGGTGGAACTCTTAGGGAAACTATGAAAGGCTAGGGGGCCTCCTTGGGAAGCTGCTGGAGTTTCCTTCCTCTTTCTTGTTGGTCAAAGCCTGTGGATTAGGACATAGTTGGTAAGTAGGCACAGAGGGTCAGGATGCATGTTTTGTGGCATGATGAGTGGACTCTGGGCTCTGGGCTCTGGGCTTTGGGCTCTGGGCTCAGACTTAACTGCATACTGTCTGGTGACTGTCCTGTAGTTGTGTTGGTTGCAGTGTCCTGGCTGTAATCAAGTTCTTATACCACATGTGAGAGCTCAGGTTCCTTTCCTGTCTTTTCTGTCTCTTTGTGCTGCTGCTTAAAGCTGTAACTGTCACACAAACTGACTGTAGGAAATTAGAGAAATGAAGGTATTGGTAGAACTTCTCCCATGCTTCAGAAGCTTCCTTTGTTAGATGTCTCTTTTAAATCTTTTATTTCTGTGTGTATGCACATAAGTATATGTAAACATCGAGCCAGAGGTCAAAGTTGAGTGCTCTCAACTTTCCATCTTATTTTTTTCTGGAGTCAGGGTCTCTCACTGAGCCTGGAGCTTGATGATTGGCTAGACTGGCTGGACAGCAAGTCCCAGTGATCCTTCTGCTTCTGCCTCCTCAGCAGTAGGGTTAGAGGAATGGCTCCCTGTGCCCAGCTTTTACATAAGTCCCGGGGCTTCAGAATCAAGTCCTCATGCTTGTGCAGTGAGCCCTGTACCCCCCGAGCTGTCTCCTGGCGTTGTCAGGTGTCTTGACTTCTTACTAGTAAAGAGAAGAGAGCAGCGAAGGGCAGCTCCTGTAGCCTCTGAGTGGGAGTTCTAACGCCAGCGGGAGGGGAGGCGTTCCCTTACGTGCTTGCCTCTTTTCCTTTACCATTCTCAGGGTTCTGCGAGTCATGCTGCATGCACGGCTATGTCTGCGGGAAGATACTAAAGGGACGGTAACCTAGTGGGGAACATTGGTTTTGTTCCTTCTCAGAGGGCTGAATGAATGTCTCTGAGAAAGATCTCCCTTCAGAGAGTAACATCATCATCAGTGTGTGTGTGCGTGTGTGTGTGTGTCTGTGTGCGCGCGCGCGCGCGTGTGTGTGTGTGTGTCTGTGTGCGCGCGCGCGCGCATGCGTGTGTGTGTGTCTGTGTGTGCGCGCGTGCGTGCGCGCGTGCGCGTGTGTGTCTGTGTGCGCGCGCGCGCGTGCGTGCGTGTGCGTGTGTCTGTGTGCGCGCGCGCGCGCGCGCGCGTGAGTGAGGATGGGTGCTCCTGTATGATGGCTTGTGTGTGGAGATGACAACTTTCAGGAATTGCCTTTCTCCTTCCAACTTTTGTGAGTTCCAGGCATTGGACTCAGGTCATCAGACTCGAGTACAATTACGTTGAGCTGCTGAGCCACCTCACTGGCTCCCTCTTGAATTTCGGAGATTCGTTTTGGATTATGGATCAGGTTAAATTGTATTACCTGTTGAAAGCCAAGTTGGGCAAAAGTAGGAACCTTCCAGAAGGTCTGGGGATTTCCAACAGTCAAAGAAGCTGTGCCATGCACCTCCTTGTGTGTGTCCTTCCTACAGCACTCATGCCCCAGCGTCTGAGAAGGTCTCTGCGGCTTGTGCTGTGGCCCACATTCTTAGTGCTCCCTGCTGAGATGCAGACCCAGACCCGTACACTCACCTGCTGCCTGGGGAGGCTGCCCAGGTGGAGGCCGAGGGCTAGGTGTGTCAGTGCTGATATGGAGAGCAGTTCAAATGGGCCACTTGCACCAGCTCCAGACAGCTACGTTACACAGAATGCCAATTGTTCTGACAGAATTTCTAATTTTCAAGAGAAGGCAGAACTTCAATTTTTATTGACGCTCAGCTTCTTAAGTATTTGACAGCTAATACGGGTTATTTAAAAACAAAGGGAAGCCTGGATGAGACTTGACTTTGCTCTTGGGTCGATCTGTGTCCCAGGACAAGCTGCTCTCTCCAGCGGTTTCAAAGTGGGGACAAAGCAAGGAAAGAAGCATCTAGCTGCTAGGGTGGATGGCAGGAAGCACGGGTTTAAAGTAAAAGGAGCACAGTTGGCTGAGGAGGAAGCCGTTAGCTGGGGCGTGGCTAGTGCTTGCATGAAGCCCAGTTGCGTACGTGTCCCTTTGCTGTGCGCCAGGGGTTTTGTTCAGGATGGAAGAAGCTATGGGTTCTGGAGGAGGAAACAGGTGTCCATCTTCTCTTTGATCACAGCTGAGCAAACTCTTGGGAAGAGTGAGTAGTGACCTTAGATCTTTCTGAGACTTCACCATGTTTTAGGACACACATTTTCTTATGTAGCCTAAGACCAGCCTAAAATGCTTATTAGAAATGTAATTTCCCTCTATCCCACTTTCTGGGTAGGTGAAGATTTTCATGGGACATGCCCCTTGGGCTAGTGTCCAGATATAAGTGAGTATATACCATTTGATTCTTTCTGCTTCTGGGTTAACTCACTCATTATGATCATTTCTAGCTCAATCCATTTGTCCACAAATTTCGGGAATTCCTTGTTTTTAATAGCTGAGAAGTATTCCATAGTGTAAATGTACCACAGTTTCTTTATCCATTCTTCTGGCTATTATGAGTAAGGCTGCTATGAACATGGTTGAGCAAATGTTCTTGTGTGCTGGAACATCTTCTAGGTATATTTCAAGGAGTGTGGGATAGCTGGGTCTTGAGGAAGCCTTATTCCCAGTTTTCTGAGATAGCGCCAGATATATTTCCAAAGTGGCTGTACTAGTTTGCATTCCCACCAGCAATGAAGGAGTGTTCCTCTCTCCCCACATCCTCGCCAGCATGTGGTGTCGCTTGAGTTTTTGATCTTAGCCATTCTGATGGGTTGTAAGATGGAATCTCAGAGTTGTTTTGATTTGCATTTCCCTGATGACTAAGAAGGTTGAGCATTTCTTTAAGTGTTTCTCAGCCATTCGATATTCCTCTAGGTGAGAGAAGCAAGGGAGAATGGGGAAATAGAAGGATCCAGAGGGTCCTAGAAACCTACAAGAAGAACATTTATGACGGGCAGATCTGGGCCCAGGGGTCCTGCTCAAACTATGGCACCAGCCAAGGACAATACGTGCAGTAAACTTGGAAGCCCTACCCAGATCTAGCCAATGGACAGGACATTCTTCACAGTTGAGTGGAGAGTGGGGTCTGACTCTTCACACGAATTCTGTCTGTCCCAATATTTGACCACGTCCCCTGGATGGGGAGGCCTGCTGGCACTCAGAGGAAGGATAACAGGCTACCAAGAAGAGACTTGATACCCTATGAGCATATACAGGGGGAGGAGGTCCCCCTCAGTTACAGTCATAGGGGAGGGGAGTAAGGGAAAAACGGGAAGGAGGGAGGAATGGGAAGATACTAGGGATGGGCTAACAATTGAAATGTATACAAGGGATGGGCTAACAATTGAGATGTAAGATGAATAAATTAATAAAATATATTTTAAAAAAAGAAATGCAATTTCCTGGTCTCATCCCTACAGATTCCCATTTAGGTGGTAGAGATAGAACTGAGGACCTTTTGGGTTTTTTTTTTTTTTTTAAGATGTATTTATTTATTATGTACACAGTCTTCTACCGGCATGTGTGCCTACACGTCAGATGGCACCAGATCTCATTATAGATGGTTGTCAGCCACCATGTGGTTGCTGGGCATTGAACTCAGGACCTCTGGAAGAGCAGCCAGTGCTCTTAACCACTGAGCCATCTCTCCAGCTCCAACCCTTTGGGGTTTTTTATTTGTTTGTTTGTTTAATAAGTCCTTCATAAATATTTTAAAAAGTAGAGAGGGAAATCTAGTCATTTGGGAAGTCACTTAATTACCATGGAGCTAAATTTCCTAATTGGAAATATAAAGATGTATTATTCCTACCTTGTAGAATGATAAGAATTGATTTAAAAGCCAGGCATAGTGGCGCACGCCTTTCATCCCAGCACTCCAGAGGCAGAGGCAGGCAGATTGCTGTGAGTTCAAGGCCAGCCAAGGCTACACAGAGAGATCCTGTCTTGAAAAACCAAAGGGGAGGGGGGAAAAAAAGGAATTGAATTAAAGATCCAGGGAGGCAAAATGGAGCCCTAGCTTGGAGCTGAGGCCCAGTGTAGGTCACATAGGCCCCGATTCCTGACTTCCACTTTCTAGCTGTATGATTTGGCTGGCTTGTTCCCTGCTCTGTATCTTGGTATCATTAATAAAAGGTAAATAATGATAGTAATAGTAATGCCTACTTAACAGGGATGTCCAAAGGATTAAATGGTTTAGTATATGTGAAGTGCTCATGTATCCTGGTAAACACACCTTTAGTTTTTTGGTTTTGTTTTCTTTCTCTCTTTAAGTTTGTTTCCTGTGAGTAACAAACAAATTAAGCCTTAGTTAGGGTTTCTGTTGCTGTGACGAAACTCCATAACCAAGAGCAAGCTGGGAAGGAAACGGCTTGTTTTGCTTACATGTGTGTATCACAGTTTAATCAGGCCGTCGGGGAGGAACTCAAAAAGGCAAGAACCTGGAGGCAGGAGCTGATGCAGAAGCCATGGCAAGAGTGCGTCTCACTGCCTTGCTCCTATGTGTGCCTCAGTCGGCTTTCTTATAGGTACCCACAACTACCAGCACAGAGATGGCACTGCCCACGGTGGGCTGGGCCCGCCCACATCAATCATCAGTTAAGAAAAATGCACCACATGTTCGCCCATAGGCCAGTCTGGCAGGGGAATTTTCTCAATTGAGGTCCTCTCTTCCAAAATGACTCTAGCTTGAGTCAAGTTGACATAAAACTTGTCAGCTAGAGGCCTTTCTGATGTTCAGTTTTTACCAGCTTCTCGCCCTTGACAGCACTGCCAAAGGCAGGTACATCTTACCATCTTTTTATTGTAAGTACATAGTTTTATATTGTAGGTACATAGTCAGTGCCTGGCATAGGTAGTAAAATCAACTGAATGGCAGTGCCAGGGAATGTGAAAAAGTGACGCGGGCTCAGGAGCTGGGAGAAGCATGATCTGGAAGAAAAGCCTTTTGTTAAGCATCTCTGTGTCTGGGGAAAGGGCATGCTGTTTTCATTGCTGTTTTATTGAGAAAGCCAGCCTCTGGAACTCACTTGTGCAAGGTCACACAACCAGCAAATGATGGGCAAGGTTGGGTACAGTTTGCTGACTGTGTCAGGTATATTCCCACTGTCTCTTATGTGCCTAGGAAATTCCAATAGTGCTTTACTGTTTTGTTTCTTTGACTTAAAACTCTTCACACAGTTGTTTGAAGTTTATTGGAGTTAGGTTTTGGAGAAGCTGGTGATTGGTGGCATATTAATTGAAGGATTTTGTTTTCCAATTACATTGTTTCTGCCTGGGCTTTGCCATTTATAGATGGACCTTCGGACAGCAAACCAGCTTGTCATCTTGCTTCTGTTGGGCATTTTCACTCAGTTCCTTTTTGTCCTTAACCCCAAAAATACCCAGCTAACAGTGTAGCGGAGGGCCAGCAAGGTGGCTCAGTGGGTTAAGGTGCTTGCCGACGAGCACTGTGGCGTGTTTGATTCCATAGACCCACATGGCAGAAGGAGAGAACAGACTCTACAGGTTGTCTCCACCCTGTATATGCACTCATGGCACATGTGTCTCACCCCAACACACATGCACACAGATAAGAAAAAAAAAGTAGCCCTCACTCCCTGCCGATGGCCTGCCTCACCCTGTGCTACCGCCCTGCAGAAATGCTTCAACTACCCACAGTCCTTCTCTAGGTGAGACCAGTGTCCTGGGCACTGGCTCCTCATCTCACTTGGACCTATGCTAAAGATGTAAAATTTGGTGCGGATGCCTTAATGCTTCAAAGTGTAGAATTTTTAGCCAATGCTGTAGCTGTTACAATGGGGCCAAAGGGAAGAACAGTGATTATTGAGCAGAGCTGGAGAAGTCTCAAAGCAACAAGAGATGGGGTCACTGTCAATTGATTTAAAGGATAAATAGAAAAATATCAGAACTAAACTTACTCAGGATGTTGTCAATAACACAAATGAAGAGGCTGGGGATGGCACTACCACTGCTATTGTTCTGGCACGTTCTGTTGCCAAGGAGGGCTTTGAGAAGATCAGCAAAGGGGCTAATCCAGTAGAATTCTGTAGACATGTGATGTTGGCTGTGGATGCTTTAATTGCTGAACTTAAAAAGCAATCTAAACCTGTGACAATCTCTGAAGAAATTGCTTAGATTGCTACAATTTCTGCAAATGGAGACAAAGACATTGGAAACATTATTTCTGATGTAATGAAAAAGGTTGGAAGAGGCTGGAGAGATGGCTCAGAGGTTGAGAGCACTGACTGCACTTTCAAAGATCCTGAGTTCAGTACCCAGCCACCACATGGTGGCTCACAACCATCCATAATGAGATTTGGTGTCCTCTTATAAAGTGTGGGTGTACATGCAGCCAAAACACTGTATACATAATAAATAAATAATTCTTTTTTTTTAAAAAGGTTAGAAGAAAGGGTGTCATCACAGTGAAGGCAAGTGTGTGGGGTCTGATGTATTTTGATAATAAAGAGGAGAGCTTGGGCCTGCCTGTTCCTCTCTTTGTTGCATCATCCCAGGATTTTATTTTATTTTTTTAATTTCACTCAGGTAATCAGAGTGAGCTTAATTTTTTTCCTTTCACTAGTTGTCTCTCTGTTCATATTACAACTACAGAAAAACATTCTAGAGCAGCGAGGCCATCTCTCCTCACACTAGAGATTCATCAGGGAAAGAATGGATGTGTTTTATCATGTTTTAAAATATAATTCAGGGGGCTGGAGAGATGGCTCGGTGGATAAGAGCACTGTCTACTCTTCCAGGGGTCCCGAGTTCAGTCCCCAGCAACCACATGGTGGCTCACAACCATCTATCATGCGATCTAATGTGCACTATGTACATAATAAGTAAATCTTTAATCAGTTTCTAGTCTTTTCACACAATCTGCCCCTTCCTGAAGGCCTATCCTGAAAGAAGCAGAGTGTGTTGAGAATATCATTGATGGGTGATGATAGTTACTATAATCATGGCAGCTGCAGGCACTCAAAAGCTAACATGTGGCAGGTTAATTCCTTGCCCATTGAGCTCCCTGAGGACCCTGAGAGCTGGCCTGACAGAGCTTCTGGGACTGCTTCTTCTTTCATTCCTGTTTGCAAAAAGCTCTCTCTATATATATCCAAGGACTTAATGGGGCACTGGGAACCCATCTGGCCATGGTGGACCTCTCTAGAAGATATTTGAAGTGCTTCTGGCTGTGTGTGTGTAAACTTGGTTTACAGGTGTGTTTTCTTTGCAGGGCTCTGGGTTTGCAGAGAGCCGAAATGACCATGACTGCCAACAAGAACTCCAGTATCACCCATGGAGCCGGAGGCACTAAGGCCCCTCGGGAGACTCTGAGCAGGTGGGTAGAGGCACACTTCTGGGAGCTGGCATCGAGAGTCTGCCAAATGGCCTGAGCCTCGAGTGGGATCTCTGCGAAGTATAAATCTGCCATGACTGCTGTTCATCATGTTGGCTGTGCTGACTGTTAGGCAGAAGCCTTGTCTGACACCATTTTCTAGTTCTAAAATACATATATTTGGGATGGCAACTAGAAACATTAAAACAAGCTCTGCCTTGTACTGGGAACCCCCAGCATTCTAGGGACATGAAGTAAAAAGCAGCTTAGAGAAGATGGGGGCATCTTACAGCCAGGCTGTACTGTCATAAGAAAACAGACCATATTGGGGCAGTGTTGGGTAGGCAGTTACACATATGAGCATAAGTTCCAAGTGGAAGTCTAGTCTCTGTAACAACGTAGGCCTAGCCACAAAGAAAACAACTTGGGGAATTTTTTTTCTATTATCTGCTATCTTGTTCTTTTAATCCTCTTTGCAAAGGTAAGAGTATAAGAGTAGAGGGGAATGAGAGATTTTGGAATCTTTATAGAACTGGGTTCAAATTTAAGCTCTAAATGCTTTTTAAGTTTTTTGAGGCGTGGTTTTTCTGTGGAGCCCTGGCTGTCCTGGAACTCAGTCTATAGACCAAGCTGGCCTCGAACTCACAGAGATCCACCTGCCTCTGCCTCCCAAGTGCTGGGATTAAAGGCATGCGCGACCACCGCCCAGCAAGCTCTAAATTACTTAACAAGATAGTGAGATCTCAGAACATTTTCTAGTGCTCTCTAAAATCTTTTCTGCCTTGGCTGTAAAATCACAGTAATAATCCTAGTACCTGACTGTCAGAGCTGGTGTGGGGACTGGGTGAAGGGACCTGGCAGTGCTTAGCATAGAGGCTACTGTAAAGCAGCAGATGCCACCCTGTGATGAGAGAAAAAGCTCCCAGTACTGGCATACAGATGTGTGACTGTCTCCAGCCCTTCTCAGGACTTGGCCAAGGCTGTGTGCTGGTCCTGGGAGAACGCTTAGACTTGTAGTAAAGCCACAGATGTTTTCACAGACTCTTCTGTCATGTGATGTCTCTTAGATGGACAGATTTAGCTGGTAGGCTCTTAGTCACTAGGAGGGACAGGTATGAGAATGCTAAGGTATGCTTTCGTAACGTCTGTGCTGAGCGCAGTGGGGTGTGGCGCCTCAGGTTTGGAATGAGGTGATGTTTAGTTCACTCGGAGCTGGTGTCCCAATGTAGCTAGTTGAATAAGACCCAAAATGTAGCATGTGGGGTGTGATTGGTATGAATGAGGCAGGGGTTTCCCCACAGTGTACATACAAGCCTTGGTTCTGGTTCTGGTTCAATCTAATGGGCTGTGCCAATCACACAAGGCTTGGTAGGTTGTGTCTTCTTAAGTATGTAAGAGCTTTGGAGTTAGCTAAAAGTTGAGTACTAAGTAGTAAGAACTTCTCCATGAGCTAAACTCATACAGAACATTGGGTAGCTGAGACATTTCTACCTCTGGGAACCACGTTGCTGGGCTCAAGTCACACTTATGGCAAGTCTTACTCCTCAGTGTGTATGTGCACATGTTTGTAGTCTTGATGTACAACCCAAACACATGCATGGCACACTCCTGCACTGAACATCATACTGAACATGCAGTCCTCCTTCCATAGCCTTCTGACTGCTAGGATTACAAGCTTGCACAACTACACATGGACCCACATTTAAAAAACGTCACTTGCTGTAGGAATGGAATCGACACCCATGACTGTATAATGCTACTCTTACATGTGTCTGTTTGTATCATGTGCATGCCTGGTGCCCACAAGCAGCAGAAAAGGACGTCAGATTCCCTGGAACTAGAGTTGTAGACAGCACCTATGTCTGCATAGGTGCTAGGAACTAAATCCCAGTCTTCGGCAATAGCATCCGTGCTTGTAAGCATGTGCCATATTTCCTGTTTTTACTTTATTTAAATGTATGTGTGTCTGTGTGTTAGATGTACACATGCATGTAGGCGCCCATGGAGGCCAGAAGAGGATATCAGATCCCACAGAACAGGAGTTACAAGAGATTGTAAATTTCCAGATGAGGATGCTGGGAACCAAACTATGGTCCTCCCTCTGGAAGAGCAGTGCTTGTAACCACTGAGCCATCTCTCTGCCCCTGCCATTTTGCTTCTAACTTACATGATGTTAGGGCTGCAGGGGTGCAGGATGTGTAGTGTTTACATTAAATTTCAAAGCTGAACCAGGACTGCTGACACATTCTCCAGTTTCTATTTGGAATATCCGCCTACACGTTTCTAAATGTTTTCAGGAATTGCTTTACTTTTTAGTTTCCCAGCACGATTGCCATCTAAACATGCTGTACAGTGTTTTTAAACATCTGAGCTCAAGATGTACCTTTAAAAAAGGATCTCTCCAGACTCCCCTCTGTGACTTCACTTCCTTCCTGCCTCATTCTCACTCCTCTACGTCCCGTCCCTCCGTTTCTGGGAACCTGGCTTTTGCCATGGAGTCGCAGACCCCTGTGGCTAGCTGTATCCTTCACTCAGAAGCCACTCCTGAGCTGTAGGTGTTACTTGGACACTGATCTGCTGGTTTCTGTGGTGGGCTTCACTTTAGCCACTACCTCTGAGTATTTGGACGGGATGAAACAGGAGGTCACTGGTTCATTTAGGAAGTCACTGTTTGTGAACTCCTTTGGGTGCCAGGTTCTGTGCTGAAACCGGGAGAACCAAGAAGAGATGAGGCTCTCTCTTGTGAAGGTGTCTACAATTTGATGATCTTATGAATATTGTAGTCTAACTTTTCAGTAGATTGCTGGCAATGACTTGAGTGAGGCCCTTTCGTCATTGCCAGCTCAAGAATTCAAGGAAGGGAACACATAGGTGTTGACAGAAGTTTGGGTGGAGAGGACAGGGGTGCAGTGCCTTACGAAGCGAGGTGTCGATGCCCTGGCTGCTTTGGGAATCGTGAATACAGTAGAATCTAGTTGTACTATGAAGCATCTGTGTCTGTCTGGCCTTGGGATGGAGGTGCGGGGTGGGGGACCTCAGTGCTACTGTTCAGATCTAGAGTTACAAGGCCTTATCTTCGGCTTGCTTAAGGCTGGACTTGATGCTGACCCCAGGCAGTCTGAGTTAAAGCTCCTGGGTTCCATTACCAAGGTTGTAATTAGGTGTTCTGCAGATCTCTCCCCTTTTTGTGCCTCTGAAGCCCAGGCTTGATTTAGCAGGAGTCTATAGGAGGAAGAAAACTCAAGCTTTGCCTTTTGCTGTGTCCTGACCTACGGGAACAGATTTTCTTTTCTCTTTGCGGGCGAGGCTAGTGAACACACTGCCTCACATCACCTGACAGGTACACCCGCTGCTCTGGTTTCTGCAGGTTGATGCCCAGCTCTGCAGGAGGATGGGGGTGGGGTTCTCAAAGCTCCACTGAATTGCTGAGGTTATGTGTGTTAGCGCTGGTGTCCTGGGGTGGGATCAGGAGCAGCGTGGCGACTTGCACTCACTCAGCAGCTTTGCTGGGGGTCAGTTTGGCTTTTTGTTGCCCTCAAATTCACTTGTTCAATAGTAGGGCGTGAGCTTTTCTACTAGAAACCCTGACACCTGGAGCATAGCAATGTGGAAATTAAGCTGACAGTCTTGTGTTTGGTGGTCTTGATTCTGGTTGTGGGGTATAGGAAACCTGGGTATCTGTAAGAAATGTCAGTTTCCTGAAGATAAGGACTTTGACTTCCATCTGGGCTCCCAGAGCCTGCAGCATTGCCTGGGCTATAGAGAGCACTGCCTATGTGTTGGTCACTCTGTTAGGGAAGGTAGCCTCCTTTATGGAACACAGTCCACTGCTAATTGATGCTCCTTTTCTACGTTGGTCACTGCCCATTCACTCTGTAAAGTTTTAGAAAGTCAGAACTGATTTATACATTGGAAAACGGAGGCACAGAGAAAAGTGTCTTCTGCAAATACTGGGCTGGGGAGATGGCTTAGTAGCTAAGAGCACTTGTTGCTCTTGCAGAGGACATGAGTTCAACTTCCAACATCATGGTGATTGGCAGTCATGTGTTGTTCCAGTTCCAGGAGCTCCAACACCCTCTTCTGGTCTCTGTGGTCACCGTGCGTCCATGCACATGATGCATACAGGCAAAACATTAATATGCGTTTTCAAAAAGCTGAGGGTGATAGGGAATGAAAGTGTCGCAAAGCCTGCCTAGCCACGGTAGGCTACCACATATGGGGGCCGGGAGCCTCGGCCACCCTCTGCTTGAGCTTCCCAGAATTTAACTGGGATGGGTGTATTTAGTGATTGATATATAACCAATGACCACAAGCTTAGAGGCGTAAAATGTTTTATGTCATTTATTTTGTTCATCAATTGTAAATTGCATAGGGTTCGTCCCGTAAAGTTTGTCCCTCTTGCAGCATCAGGTAGCATGGCCTAAAGGTTAAAGGTGACAAAGTGGTTAGAGGTTAGAATGATCTGAAATGACAGTCAGTGCTGGCAGTCAGTGGGGCCTCACCTGGGGAATAAGCCCCATGACTTTCTGTCATGATGCCTGGGTGCCAAGAGTAAGAATCCTAAGCGAGCAAGACAGGAATATGTGGCTTTTTATGTCTTTAGCCCAAGAAGCCACAGGGCCTGGTGTTTGTTGTGTGTTTGGTTTTCCCCTTATGGTCCTGGGAATAGAACCTAGGGTCATGTACATTCGAGGCATGATGGTTTGAATAAGAATGCCCCCTTATGCTCATATATTTGGATGCTTGGTCATCGGAGAGTGGCACTAATTGAGAAGGGTTAAGCCATGTAGCCTTGTTGGAGGAAGTGTGTCACTGGGGGTGGGCCAGGCATGGTGGCACATGCCTTTAATTCTACTACTCAGGGGGCCAGAGGCAAGCAGATCGCGGTGGGGCTACCCTAGTCTACAAAGCAAGTGCAGGATAGCCAAGGCTACACAGAGAAACCCTGTCTTGAAAAACCAAACCAAACAAACAAAAACAAAAAATAAAACAAAACCTGGTAGGTCTTAAAAAAAAAAAAAAACCCTAAAGCCAAAAATATTACTTAAATCATTTTTATCCATCCTTTAAATTTTGTATAAAGTCTTCTTTTAGATCTTCTTTCTATCTGTCTATCTATCTATCTTTCTGTCTATCTATCTATCGTGCATTTGTGTTTTGCCTGTATGTATATCTGTGTGAGTATGTCAAATCTCCTGGAATTGGAGTTTCAGGCTGTTGTGAGCTGCCATGTGGGTGCTGGGAATTGAACTCAGGTCTTCTGAAAGAACGGCCAGTGCTCTTAACTGCTGAGCCATCTCCCCAGTCCCTCTTTTGTCTTCTACGAGTTAGAAATTCAAGCTGAGCACTGATGTAGCGGCAGAGACTATATCATCTGGCAGTGTCTTGACACATGTTGAGGCTGGATGTTCCTGGGACCACCCCCAAGGTCTTTGAGCCAGAATACCTAGGCTTGGCTCTCTAGTTGTCCTGACATTACACATAGCTTGAGGGGCAGGAACTAGAAGCTCTGTCTCTCAAGGGCTTGGCCTGACAAGTGGCACAGATTCATTTCTGCTCTATCTTGTTGGTCATGTAGTTACAGAGTCCAGGCTCAAGAGCAAAGGATCACTTTGGCAGGAGACATGGCAGAGAATTTGGGGACCATGTTCTAAAACCGTCACAAGTGTCTTTGGCATTGTCTTCTGGAACTTCATTTTTGTCCTCGGCTTTGTGTAAAGCCCTCTCTACATTGCTGTCTAGGTTGTACTGGAGCAGGGTGCTAGCATTTTCCTGTCAGTTCTGTGTCCTCAGAGAAGGCTTCTATGTGGAAGAACTCCTTGCTCATCGCTGCTGCTTCTGAGAGGGCTGAGACTTTCACTCAGAAGAGACTCGCCCATCTCTTCTGTGCTGCCTTAAAAGTCAGCTGGAGACTGGGGCACAGATATGGCTTGGGTCTACTTTATGGAAGCAAAGTGGCCAGTTTTTTCATAGACCCACAGCAGCCTTTTGCTTAGTTTGACCTTGCAGGTCTCTATAGTCATGGCCTGCTGGTAGCTCACTTGGGGGCTGAGGCTTTCTGGACTCTTGAGGGTTTTTAGTCATTTGAGATGGGATTGGCTGGGGCAGTAGGAAGGCTAAGTTAACACACCCCCTCCTTTACCCCGCTATTGGAACTCCTCTGGAGTAGGTTGTTGAGCTTTTAGGCCAAGGAGCAAAATACTGGTCTTGATGACACAACTCAGACTCCGGTCCTCCTTTTTCTCATCCCCTGTGTTCACAGTACAGGGCAGTACGTTGGAAATGCCTCCCCCAGAGTCGAGGCTATCTCTGAGTGATTGGAGAATGCTCCTACTTGGGGAGTCAGCAGCTCATTGCAGTTAAGCGGTGCTTAGCAACCAACTCCAGTTTTGTCTGAAGCACACTAAGCACCGATGGAGCATTCCTCCCTCCCCAAAGAAAGCTCACTTTCTAGTGTTCACAGTACATCCTGATATGTCTGGGCTGGTTACATGGGCACCAACGACTTTCTCCCAAATACTTCCTTCCAATTTGGCCTCTTACTTAGTTTTAGCAATCCCCCTGGCTATCCCCTCCATCCACCCCCTCTCCATCCCAGATCCACCTGTAATTTCAGCAAGCTGAGTTTAGAAGAACATTGACAGTCTTCTCTCCAAAAAAGTTCTGGGTGAGCTTAGCAATATGCAAGGTGTCTTTGGACAGAAATGCTTCCTGCTATTAAGAGAATCAGATGTGCATACCTGTAATCCCAGCACTTAGAAGATGGAGGCAGGGTGATCAGGAATTTAAGATCAGCCTCAACTACACAGGGAGTTCAAGGCCAGCCTGGACTATAAGAGACCCTGTCCTCAGGAGAGAGAAAAAGGAGGAGGAAGAGGAGGAAAAAGAAGAGGAGGAGGAAGAGGAGGAGGAGAGGGCACAGGGCCCACATTGGGGTTGGGTTATATTTGTAGCAGAGGAAATAGTTTGCATTTTAAGACACAACTTCTGTCTGCATGTATGGAGACATTCACACACATTGCTTTCTCTTTAAATTTGTTCTATTTCCATACCTCAGTTCCTGCCCTTTTAAAAAAATCACTTGTCTTAAATATTTATCTCCATGCATGTGTGTTTATATTCTTACATTCTTTTAAATTTCCTGTATACTTTCCCCCACCCCCTTTGCTTTTATCTGTTTTTCTAACTCCCTGTCTCCTGAAAATGTTTATTTTGGCAAGTTTTATGCCATGGTGTTGGCATCTATGTCTGTATCAAGCAATAGAACTGGCTGCCGATGACAACCTGTGGCACATCAGGTGCCCAGTTCCACAGTGGCTGCCTCCCTCAGGCCAGGCTCTGGCATTGAGAACAGAGTAAGCCATTAAAGAACATCTTGATTATGTATTAGTTGCTTTGTGTTTGCTTTTGTCTTATACTTCTCTTGCAGTTTCGGAGTTATTCAATGTTCACTTTTATACATTGACATAATCTTCGTCACACAGCTAGTGCTTTCAGATAATCAGAGAAAGTGTTCCATAAAGAACTTGAGATTTGGAAAATATAGGTGACCTGCTTGTGAGCAAATCAAGGAAATTGACAGAACCAGATTCAGATCTCTAGGCAGTTGGTCTGGTATACAGTTGTTGCTGTGTTGGGGAGGGCTTTGGGCTGACAGCCTTACTGTTACATTAAGTGTTTTGTGTATCTTTCTGTGTTGGGCAGGGACATTTGTAGACAGTGGGTTGGGCAGGCATAAAAGAAAACCAAGGTTTTCACTGCTTATCTTTTCACTCACTCACTCACTCACTCACTCACTCACTCACTCACTCATCAAATATAAAAAATTACATTTAGGTGCAGTGAATAACAAGATTTAACAAGATAGTATCATAACCTTCAAGTAAGTCCATTTGTTATCTACTAAGGAGATATATTGGGAAGCAATCTGATGTAGGCATGTCCAGCCTGCACCTTGTGATACCTATGAATATGGCCTAGTATACTTGCAAATGACAGCATCATGTTGCAGTATCAAGGTTGGACACCCTTATAAGTAGTATACCATAATAGATATTTTTCTAGCTATAGTGAAGGGATTAAAAATTGTCCATCTCTACCTGGGGGAACGGGGGTAGGGTGAAGAAAAAAAAATCTAGTTTGATGTGCTTTTGGATGGGATGCAGGATTGGTTCTGGAAGGAAAGACAGTGTGAGGTGATGAAGGCGAACCTAAGTAGGAACCAAATCATGGGGTCCTTGCAAGCCTTGCTTTTTAGTCTAGTAGGGGATTTTAGCGAGTTTTGCACTATGTAAAGATGCCAGAGATGAAATGGTGGACCAGAACACGGGTGAGACTAAGGCAAAGAAAAGTCAAGAGACTGTTTTCAGTCCTGGTGCAAGAAAAGATCTGAATAAAAGGAATAGCAATAGTAGTGGGAATCAGGGTAGGGCCTGTGAGGGATCTTAGGAAGCAGAGCTGATAGGGTGCCGTCATGGAGTAGCCAGGTATGTTGGGGAGCAGGTTGGATCCAGATGTGGTTTGGAGTGGGAAGGCTACAGACCTTTTGTCCTTTCTTCATCTATGGGGGTAAAACCAGAGGCACGAAAGCACAAACCAGTGTAGGGATGGCTCAGATGGCAAAGAAAAGCTAACTCCATTAGGTAGTACTTACAGGAAGAAGCAAGGGTGGGGGTGGTCTTTGCTGATTCTTCATGCCTGGGCTAGTAACTGAGTGTACCTGCTACACAGTATAGCAAGTGGATGAAGAGCCAACCTGGGTCTCAAGCTTGAGGCATGTATACACATACATGGGGAGGTCCCTAAAGAGCTCTTCACTAACCCTCGCTGAATCTGAACCAAGGGAGTCACTAGTTTCAGTGTGCTTGAAGACACCAAGGAACGGTTTCCTCGGGGCCTTGGCTTTGTGAGAACATCTGGACCCAGGCACTGTCATTATCTTTGCTGTCATTTTCTCTCACCTGACCGGTGAGGGACTGTCTTACTTTCTCTCTCAACCTGTTTAGGGATAAAAGACAACTAAATGAAATGGAAGACCAAAGCTGAGTGTTATCTCACATGGCAGCGGTGCTACCTGATGTGCAAACTCCTTGTCACAAAGATCCGAGCACCCTGACATCTGCCCACAGCCCTGTTTTATCTTTCCTTAAGCCTTCTGTGAGAAGTGACTAATTCTTCCGAGCTGTTCCCTAACCTGGGAGCAGAGACCTGTGGAGGCGCTTCTCCCATCTCCAGCTGAGACTCACCAAAACAAGGGCTTAGCTTTATAGGGGGCTAGATTGATGCCTTTTATATCTGTGGCTTTATAACACAAGAGAGACTAGGGACCCCTGTAGGGCAGGGTCTCTTTAGGCTCTCCTTTCTGTTAGTGCCCACTACAGAGGGCTGAGGCTTCTGTTTTCACTTCCTCACTGAGTAGGCTCTTGGTCATGGGCTCGGCTGTGCACTGTAGTCCTCTCATCTATGCCTTATGTATACGTTTAATGGCTCTTGTTTGACTTGCCTTTTTAAAAACAATTTAAGCATGTTGAGGTTTCCTGTTGATCAGGGCAGTCAGAGGCTGTGACACAACAGGCAATCCTGACCCTTCCAGAGCTACGCTTTTCTGTATGTGAGCAAGTGGTGACAGCCACTTGGCACAGGAGCAGCTGGCTGGTGTCCTGGAGATGGCATGGCACTTTGGAGGCTATGAAGCTGAACAGCCCAGCTTTTGATCACACAGACCTTCCCTGGGTTCAGTGTTCGCAAAGCCATACCACCTTTGAGCTGCTATTATCATAGTGGACACCAGAAAAATGGCTGAAGAGGAAGCTTGCTCCTAGCTCTCTTCAGTAAGTTCACTCACTTTACCTTTTCCTCTCATTTCTTTTCAACAGTCATAGACTGCTTTATAGATGTAGACCACATGACTTAGACGTGTTTATAAACGTGTTCTAGACTGGGCTGTGTTCAGTGCTGTGGAGGATTCCTGGTGAGCCCAAGAGTTCCCCAAAATGGAAGAGGCTACTGCTTACTGGTTGCGTTTTTATTTCTTCTCCATTAAAATGTTTTAAAATTAACATATAAAATAGTGGGTTCCATTGTAGGAATTTGAATAATACATGTTTTCTATTACCCCTCCTCCTACCTAAGACTCCTTTTCCCCTTCCATAGTCCCTCTTCTAATTTCATGACCCACAATATGTATGTGTATTATGTATGAGTGTGTGTGTGTGTGTGTGTGTGTGTGTGTGTGTGTGTGTGTGTGTGTGTGTAAGTAAACCTTAGATCTGATTATGAGAAAAATCATGTGGTTCTATATCTGGGTCACTTTGCTTAGTAAAAGAATTTGAAACAAAGCCAACAACAAAAATATCAAGCCAGGTATGGTGGTACACACCTTTATTCCCAGCACTCAGGTGGGCAGACCTCTGTGAATTTAAGGCCAGCCTGGTCTACAGAGTAAGTTCTACAACAGCCAGGGCTCTGTCACATAGTGGAATCCTATCTCAAAAGACAAAGAACAACAACAAAAAGAATTTCTAATTCCATCGATTTTCCTGCAGATATCATGATTTAATTTTTCTTTATGGCTGAGTAAAACCCTATTTTGTGTGTGTGTGTGTGTGTGTGTGTGTATGTGTATCACATTACTTTAGTCTAGTCATCAATGGATATCTAGGGTATTTCTATTTTTTAGTTATTATAAATAGTGAAGCATAAGCATGGGTCTTTGCGCTAGGGTGTGTAGCCCTCTGGTACTGTTTTCGCTTTAGAAGCAACATGCTGTAGTGTAAATTCATACTGTGGCTTCACTACTTAGATCTGAGTAACCTGGGGTGAGTCTAACTAAGTCTTTGTGTCACTTTATTTGCAGCATGAAGATAATAATACAGAATAATGACCTAATAGCATTTTCATGAAGGTAAAATGAGTCCGTGTATATAGGAGTGCTTGCTGAGATCTGTGTATGGATTTCAAGCTGGCTTGTGGGATACAAAGCCACTCTTACAGGGTGGAGCTGTGTAAAGAGCCCTCGGAGAGAATGGAAAGGACTCTTTCTTGAGGGGTCTGTCTAACCTTTGTGAGGCCCTTGGGGACCCTAATTCTGGTCAGGATAGTAGAATCTTGTATCAGTAACACAGTCTCAGGGGAGACAGCCAAGGGTTTAAAGGCCACAAGGCATTTGAGAATATGTGTTGGACCTGTTTTGCTGCAGTTCAAGAAAGTTGGTCGTTACCATCTCTTCCCATCTGCACATTCATTGATATCATATTGATAGTTCAGGAATACTTATAATGCAAATGCAGTGTTACAGGGCCGGGCGTGGTGGCGCACGCCTTTAATCCCAGCACTCGGGAGGCAGAGGCAGGTGGATCACTGTGAGTTCGAAGCCAGCCTGGTCTACAAAGTGAGTCCAGAATGGCCAAGGCTACACAGAGAAACCCTGTCTCGAAAAACCAAAAAAAAAAAAAATGTAAAAAAACCCAGTTGGCCATGTGGCAGGCAGTACGTCACTGGTCTTACTTTTCTCTGGCTGACAGATTCTGAGTCCTGGGACTTTCTAGTCTGTTGTAGAACAGGCTCTGCTTCATACATTACTCAGGTCTCTGAAGATGAGCTAGACAGAAAGGTCCCTGGAGGTTGGCCTGCCATGGCTGAAAGAGCTGTTCTTTATTTGAGGACATTGGGACACACTATTCCAGGCTGTCCTCAGACTCACCGTGTAGCCAGTGATGACCTTGAACTCATGACCCTGCTGTCTCCATCTCTCAAGTGATGGGATTAGTGGTGGTTGGGGGCCGGAGGGGGGGCACTTGCAGAGTAGTTTTGAGACTTCTACAGAAACAGAACATGAAATATGACCAGTCTGGTGTTTAGACCACTCACCACCATTTTCTTTTCTTTTTTCTCCTCTTTGCTCTTAGGTCTCAGTCAGTCTCTCCACCTCCAGTTTTGTACCCACCAAGAAGTCCCATCTACCCACTCAGTGATAGTGAAACCTCAGCTTGCAGGTACCCCAGCCACTCTAATTCCCAGGGGCTCCTCAAGGACCGGCATTCTCGCAATCCTTCACCCCTGGGTCCTCAAGATCCCTCCCCAGAGACTTCACCACCCACCTTTACCCTCAAGTCTACCGGCTTCAGCTGCTTGGACAGAACCCCTTCAGTGCACAAAAGAGAGGACCAGAAGGAGACTGTCCAGGGTGCGGCCCAGGATGTAGAGGGTGTGGCTGCTTGCCTTCTTCTTGCCCAGAGCACCCCATTCCTAGGGCCAGCAGCTGGCCCTCGGAGTGTCTTGCAGAGTTGCACTGGTACCCGAGCCCATAGCCTGGGTATCCGGGAGAAGATCTCAGCATGGGAAGGTCGCCACCGAGAGGCTTCACCCAGGATGAATCTGTGTGGGGAGAAGCGGGAGGGCTCTGGGAGCGAGTGGGTGGCCAGTGAGGGCTGCCCCAGTGTGGGCTGCCCCAGCGTGCTGCCATCCCCCTGTAGCTCAGAAAAGACCTTTGATTTCAAAGGCCTCCGGAGGATGAGCAGAACCTTCTCTGAGTGTTCCTACCCCGAGACAGAGGAGGAGGGAGAGGCACTCCCTGTACGGGACTCTTCATACCGGCTGGAGAAGCGGCCAAGCCGGACTGAGCCTAGTGCCTTGCTCAGGGGTCATGGCAGCAGGAAAGAGAGCTCAGCAGTGCTGAGCCGAATCCAGAAAATTGAACAAGCCCTAAAGGAGCAGCCTGGCCGGGGTCTCCCCCAGCTCCCCAGCAGCTGCTACAGCGTAGACCGTGGGAGGAGGAAGACTGGAACTTTGGGAACCTTGGAGGAGCCAACAGGGACTTCAAGTGTGAGCTCCAGCAGCAGCAGAGCAGGAGTGGCTGGAGTTCTTGGGGAGGCAGGCCCACCCCTGGACAGGGAAGACAGTGGTTCCATGACATCAGGGACCCCTGGAAATAGCCCTAGCACCCAGCTGCTACCTTTGAAGAGCTCCCCCGATCCCGCTGTGAACCCTGTTCCCAAGCCCAAACGTACCTTTGAATACGAGGCTGACAAGAACCCCAAGACTAAGCCAAGCAATGGTCTACCTCCTTCGCCCACACCTGCTGCTCCACCCCCCTTGCCTTCCACCCCAGCCCCTCCAGTCACCCGGAGACCAAAGAAGGATATGCGTGGTCACCGGAAGTCACAGAACAGGTAAGGCATGCCCTCCTGTGTCAGGAAATGGGACCCAATGGCAGTCTTTTAAATACAAGAAGCAAGAGCAGATTGCACGTGGGTCACAGGAGTGTGCTATAAGCTCTGAAGCATTGAATGAGTATTAGTTTGGCTGTTGTGGCAGAGAAATGGTTCCCCTGCTCTTTCTCCCTCTCCATCTGTCTCTGTCTCCCTTGCTGCACACCTCCCACACCATTTTGTATCTGGCCTGAACTTGCTATAGACCAGGCTGGCCTTGAACTTACAGAGATCGATCCTCTTGCCTTGGCCTCCTAAGTGCTGTGTTTAAAATCATGTGCCACCACCAGACTTGTTCTCCTGCTCTTCAGTGGAAGAAAGAGGATGAAAGCCATTCTTGCCAGTGCTGGGTACTGAAGGTGTTGACTAGTTTTGTTGGTGTAGAGCCAGCTACATTAACGATTCCTTAATCCATCATTAAAAGGTCAAAGCCGCCTTCATTTTAGGTCTTCTAGAGAAGACAGTCTGTTGAAGGACTGGTAGGATATTAGTCTCATAATCACATGAAGTACCTGCACTGAAAATTAATTTTTTTAAAGTGAAACTTTACCAGAAGATTATACTTTATCATTAACACAAGAATGTTGACAATGTCAGTATGATTCCTCTATCTTGAGGGCCTGCAGCCTGCACAGGTGCTCTGGTGCTGTTTCAAAGGGTGGTTCTTGGGTCTTGAAAAAGAGACATATGGAAAAATATCTCACCAGCTTCTTGGCGAAATCCAAGTACTACCTTTTCTGGGAACTTCGATTGGTTCCTCATTAGTTTTGGCACTTTTGACCCTGACCAAACAGGGACAGCTCCTAGGTGTGACTCAGCAGCTGGAGTTGGTGAAAGATGAAAGGTACTGTTAGCCCGAGTCTCTGTCAGGCTGGAGGCAAACTTTCTTTGGAATCCTTACCATTAACCTATGTATCCCAAGATTGGGTGGACATTCAGCTTGCTTCCCTTCTGGGAATCTTCTAGTGTGTTACCAGTCTTAGCACTTCACCCAGCATACCCCATCTCAAATACAGACTTGTCCATATGTAGGGGAAGAATCAAAAAGTTTCAGACTCCTGAGCCAGAGCACCTCATGGCTATATACAGTCTTATGGTTTGGCCTACCCTAAGAATGCCTACTGGCTCCTTAATTTATTTACTATCCTGCCAAGTGTGCTTTGTCTGTATTTATACATTTCTGCTAACATCCATCTAAAGCCTGCTGTGCACCTAGCCTTGTGCTTGTCCAAAAGACACAGAGGCAAATGAGACATGGGTCTCCCTTGAAGGACTTGAAAATGTGATTCATAGATAAATCGTAGATACCATGGCATGCACCATGATCCCTGGCAATGCAGAAACCACTGCAGAGACTTGGAGTAGAAGCATCTAAATTGAGCTCAGAAGTGAGGGGAGGCCACTCCTGGAGGTAATTACTGAGACAGATTTAGAACAACAAAAGACAGTTGGCTAGGTAGCAAGAGTGAATAGGAGAGAGTTGATCACACTTTCATGTAATGTACATATATTATATATGGTGGGATCTCATCAAGAATTTAGCAGACTTTAGCCTGTGCATTTGGAGAAAGTGTAAGCTGTTGTGTTCCTTTTGAGGAGTCCATGATGGTAAGTTTATTTTTGTTATATCAGCTGTGTTTCTTACAAACTTGTTTTAAAGAAATGAAAACCAGATATTTATTGTACCCAACCAAGCAGGGGTGATGGAGGCATTAAAATGTCTGAGGAAGAGATGCTAGGGAGCTGGCTCAGTACTCAGTCAGTTACATGCTTTCCACTCAAGCATGAAGACTGGAGTTCATGTTTCTACCACCCATGTAAGAACTGGGCATGGTACATGGCAGCCCCAGGTGGTAGGGATGGAGTCAGAATGGGCAGATCCCCTGGAATGTGTTGGTGAGCCAGCCTAGCTGAGTCAGTGAGCTCCAGAAACAAGGCACATGAGAGTGGTGCTCACCTTTACTTAATCCCAGCACTTGGGAGGCAGGCAGATGTCTCAGTCTGAGGCCAATCTGGTCTACATATAGAGTTTCAAGCCAGCCAAGGCCACAGAGAGTGAGACCCTGTCTCAAAAACAAACAAACAACGTGGAGAATAATCAAGGAAGTTAACCATGTGTAGCTTAACCATGTCTGATTCCTCACCTACATGAACATGTACATACATGCACACATAACAAAATAGTAGAAAGAAATAGACTATATTTATCTTGATGAGAGGCAATGTGTTGGCCTTCAACATGGTACCTGCATAAGATGTCAAATCTACTCTTACACTAGTGAAGGCTTGATCTTACGCAGTATTTGATTATTTAGTTGGGAAGTCTTGGCCCAAGACAGAAATTATGAGGCATCAGGAATAAAGTACTTGGCCATGGATATTTGTACATATGAGGAAAGGAGATCAAAAGACAGAATTCTGAGAAATCCTGGCATTTAGAGGTGGGCATGGTAACACGCCTTTAATCCTAGAAGGGTATAGGCAGGCAATCTCTGGTCTATATAGTTGAGTTCTAGGCCAGCTAGGCTACAAAGAGAGACCCTGTCTGAAAATAATAAATGTTAAGAATAGCCTTAAAAAAATCCTTGAACCAGGCATAGTGGGACACACCTTTAATCCCAGCACTAGGGAGGCAGAGGCAGGTGGATCAATGTGTGTTTGAGGCCAGCCTGGTCTACAAAGTGAGTCCAAGACAGCCAAGGCTACGCAGAGAGAGACCCTGTCCTAAACAAACAAACAAACAAACAACAACAACAACCCCAACAAGCAAAAAAAGAATCCTTCATTCAATCCTGAAAAATAATTGCCAGGGGTATATGAAAACTGGAGCTGATTTGTCATGAGAGTGCAAGAGGAGTGTGCCAGGATAAAGGGTTGTGTTGGTTGAATGCTGCAGCGGGGCCAGGTGAGCTTAAGAGGACTGTGTAGCTCCTGGACAGGCAACCCAGGGCTCTCAAGATGAGATTTCAATAAAGAAAGAAAAGATGTCATTGAAAGAGGAAGATACTCATGGGTAAGAAGGGTTCTGCCATGCTGCTCTTCTTTCCCCAGGAGACATGAAGGGGAAATTTAGAGGACCGAGTAATGGAAAGACAACCAATAAGTTGTCTTCTGACTCCACATTCATTGCTAAAATAAGTAAACATAATTAATAAAAGACAAAACCTGGCCAGATGCCATGTCAAGTGTACTTCCTTATGTGTCATCTCCTTGGCCTTCACTGGGAGGGACATGCCTTAGAGGACTCAGCCAACATCCCAACTTATATGGGGGGAGAGGAAGAAGAGGTGCTGTGGGCTAAGAACCCAAGAAGCTGTGGTTGCAGTTCTGCAGTGTAGGATGCTGAAGAAGAGGTCTGACCTTTTTTTGAGGGTTCAGCCCATCTTGTGTCAACAACCCATCCTGTACCATTTCCTCTACCCTTCTAACAGCCCTGGAGATGCCCTTCCAGTGTTGAGATCTTATTGCCTGCTCAGAGTCCTTGATAGGAGACTGTTTGTACTCTCTGTTCCTTTGGAAATGCTAGACTTCTCTCAAGAAGGATGCTTTCTAGGTCTGAGAGACCAGAGTTGTATTGGAAGCCTAGACTCTGGAAGCAGGCAGCCTTGGAAAGTCCTGCCTCTGTCCCTTCAGTCTTCTTGTTTGTAAATGGCACAGTACCTGCCATCACTACCTGAAGGCCAATGAGATGACGCAAAAACAGGTATATTTGACATGGCATCTAACCACATTTTTGTTTTGTTTTTGTTTTTTAACTGATTACATTTATTTATTTTAGGCAGAGGACAATTTATCAGAGTTGGTTCTTAACTGGGCATTGGTGGTACGTGCCTTTAAACTAAGCAGTCCAGAGGCAGAGACAGGCAGATCTCTGAGTTCGAGGCCAGCCTGGTCTACAGAGAGTTCTAGGACAGCCAGGACTACATAGAGAGAACCTGTTTTGGAAAACAAAAACAAACCTAAATAAATAGAAAGAAAAAAAAAGTTATTTTTCTATACATGGGTCCTGGGGATTGAACTTAGATCATTAGGTTTGGTGGCAAATGCCTTTTCCACCATTTTGTTTGTTTTTCGAGACAGGGTTTCTCTGTGTAGCCTTGGCTGTCCTGGACTCGCTTTGTAGACCAGGCTGGCCTGGAACTCACAATGTTCTGTGTGCCTCTGCCTCCCTGAATGCTGGGATTAAAGACATGCTCCACCAAGCCATGTCAGACAGGCTGTTTTTAAACTGTGGAAGTTAATTACCTCATACTGGTATTATAAAGGTTAATTAAGCACATTACAGTCACTCGGACTGGCGCTCTTCAGACTTACTTGGCAGTACAGCAACAGATCGGAAGAGCAGGGCCTCTGACCTTTATTTACTGTTTCCCATGGCCGTTACCTGCAACACAGAGGGATCTGGTCCAGCCAAAATGACTCTTGGTGTTGTTATCCACAGAAAATCCTTTGAGTTTGAGGATGCATCCAGCCTCCAATCCTTGTATCCCTCTTCTCCCACTGAGAACGGTACTGAGAGTCAGCGCAAGTGCGGATCCAAAAGCACTTCAGAAGAGAATGCCTATGAAGATGTTGTGGGTAAGCAATGGAGGAAGTGGGAGAGGCGGGCATTCCCTGGGTAAGCAATGGCGGAAGTGGGAGAGGCGGGCCTTCCCTGGGTAAGCAATGGCGGAAACAGCTACTAGGAGAGATGCTCATAGGCTCACTGGTTAAGAGCACTGAACTCCTTTCCAAGTGGACTCAAGGTCAGTTCCCAGCAACCCTATGGCATCCCACAACTCTCTGTAACTCCAGTCTTAGGCGATCTTATGCTTTCTTCTGTCCTCCGTGAGTACTGTACACACATGGTACACAGATATGCATTCAGGCAAACACTCCTGAAATACAAATCAAATCTCAAAAAAATTGTTGTTAGGATTAAATGAGCTAAGAATATGACACTGACAGATTGGGTGTTCGGTATAAGCCTATTTTCAGTGTCCTCACATGGCTGAGGAGAAGTGAGGGAGTTAATGGGATTGTACTGAGATGGTGACTGATCCTCTCTGAGAGCTCGGCCATCTTGACCTAGTTGCCTTCCAGAGACTACTCACACGGCTTTCTGGTATGATTTTTGAGGAGACATGGGCATTCTGAGGTGTATCTCAGTTTCATAGATTCTAGAAAAAGACAGAAGATTGCTATGTCACAAAGAACCTTGTTACTTACGGCACAGCAGGCAGCATGAGCCCCATTTCCCTCAGGCTCCCTCTCCTTGGCCACAGTGGCATGAGGCTTTGTGAAGGGGCCTTGTTAAAGGTTTCAAGCACTGAGTCTGTGTTCCCACATTTAGAAGGTACTGGTTTTTTTTTTTTTTTTTTTTCAAGGACTTCTAGTAACTCTGTTCAGTCTTTGTCTTTCTGGTCAGGAAACAGATTGCTGGGCCACACGCTGTCTTCACCTTCTAGGGTTGCTTTCCATATGGCACCTGAAGAGTATAGAGTCACAGTGCAGCCCTGTCAAGAGTTGCCTTTCAGGGTGGAGTAAGCATGGTGTTAGCAGCTTCACTTCAGGGTCTGCAAAGGAGTGGACAACACAGCCTTGTGTTTGGTTTATTCGGGGTATTTTTGTTTGTGAGACAGGTCTTTTGCTGTGCAGCTCAGGTTGTTAACCTGGAACTCTAAATCCTGCCTTAGCATTTCAAGTACCAGGCTTATAGGCAAGTGCTACCATCTGGCTATTTTTTATATTAATTTTAGTTCTTTCCTTATCCTCTTCTGGGACAGGGGAGGCGTTGATTCTGTGTAAAATTTGTCTCTGAACAGATGTACAAAGCAGGGAGAAACAGTGAGCTGTCCTCATTTTAGTGTTGTCTTGTTCTATCTCAGGCCTTGAATTAGGAGAACGTGATCTTAATTAACATTAGAGAGAGTAGTGGCCACAGTACAGAGAACCTTCCAGAGTCTTAGGATAAGACAGTCTTATGAAGAAGGGACCATCTGGCTCCCTATTTGATCTGTGCCATTTCTTTATAGTTTTCTCCTCAATATTTTAGTTTTATTTGTTTTATGTGTCTTAGTGCTCTGCCTGTATGTGTGTGTGTGTGTGTGCACCATGTGCGTGCCTGGTGCTTCTGGAAGTCAGCAGAGGGTATCAGATTCCTTGCTAGGAACAGAGCTCTTGCTTTCTGCAAGAGCAGCAAGAGCTCTTAACCACTGAGCTATTTCACTAGCTCCTGTTTCTTCTTTACCAGTTACTGGGCTAGTGGTTTTTGTAATTTAGTAGCCAAATTCAGACCCATAAACATATTGCTTGCCTAAGTATGGGGCATATAACATGGAAAAGTGCACTGCAGCGAGACTGCAGGAATAAGTGCCTCTGACAACAGGAAAGACTGGGGAGTGAAGCCTTTTCTCTACTACTTGCGAAGTGGCAGCGCTGTACAACTTTCATCTCCAGTTCATCTATCAGAGAAGCATCTTATCTTCTCACATAGATACAGTATCCTAGAATGGAAGAAAATTTCTAGTGAGTAAGGAGACAGCTCTGTTGCTCCATCTTTCCGTCCTCATCCCACTTCCTTGCCTCCTATCACAGGGTCTTTTCCAATTGGCAGAAATTGTACTGTTATCAATTCTGCTCAGGCCTCTTGGTAGTGTCCACTATGATGGCAGAAAGCTGTAGTTTTCCTATTATCCTTATAGCACAACTGGCAGGAAGAACTGTGATCCTTACTGTTCTCTTGCAAGCTTTGGGAGGCCTTTCTGTGCTGCCCAGGATTCCAGGGATATGTATGTTCTTACAGCAACTCGACTAAGAAGAGACAGGTGGTCCCCCCAAGCCTTCCCACCCCTCCCACACACCAGTTCATGATTCAAGACCCTGTTTGGGGGGAAAGTTTTAGAGACAGTATCTTGGGCACAGACATAGTTCCTGGGCCTTCCTAGAAGAGGAGGGTGTCTGCCTCTCATGTGTTCAGGAGACTCTTTTCTACTTTGGGATATTACATGAGGAGACAAGAAATATGGGGGCTGCTTGGTTACTTCTCGGATGGATGCAGTGAAGCTAGGGGAAGTGCCGTACATGGAGAAGTTGGGACTGTACATCTTCCTTAATCATGCACCTAACTTTTTAATTCTTGGAGCCTTAGGAAGAAGGAAGGAGGGTACATAGGAAAGAGGGTAAGACAGTGACCCAGACACTGATTTGGGGTGGAGGTGGCTTTAAGAGACTGTTAAGACGATGCCCTGGGTGTTTTGTTTGCAGCTAAGTCTTATGACCTAACCAGATGGATAGAGGCAAAAAATAAAAGGGAGAATAGTTCTGTTAGATTCTGGTTCATTTTACCTCCACTTTCTTCAAAGAGATTCAAGAATGTGAGAACCTTCCAGAGCTCTCTTGTTGCTGAACTTTGAAGGTCATTTTCATTTTTTGCCTAGGATTGATCAGTGGTTCTTGACTTACAGGAACCTTGGTCTTACCCAGCCTCTGCTTTGTAGGATTAAGGCTCTTTCTGGTTCCAACTGGATTATCCAGCTTTGTGGTGTTTCAGGTCAACTGCGATAAAGGAAGCTGTATTCTGGGTATATGATGGTGGATCCATGAGGGAAGCAGAGAGCACCCATGCTAAATCTATCTTGGGGACCGCTCTTTGGGCTGGCATTGCTGGACTGTTAGAGATTGTAGTCCAGAGGCCCAGAAGAACAGGGCATCTCTGTTAGCAGCAAACATGAGCAGGTCACTTTGGAGAATTTACTGGCCTCCTGCCCACAGCAGGTGTGATGCCTACAGAATACTGGGTGGGATACTCCAGAAAGTTGATGTCTCAAAGCCTACTAATTTTCAGTAGTGGGGTTCAAAAAGAAAGCTGTTGCCTTGCTTCCTGAGGCTGTTAACTTTTGTCTGTCTGACTTGGCATTTGCTCTTAGGACATGTGTGTTGCTCTATACAGCCAGCTGACTTCTGAGCCTGACACTGGAAAGTGCACCTTAGAAAGCGGCTTGCTAAGGAGTGATGGAGGGTGGCCCTGCCTGACCAAGGAGATTCTCACTAGGCCTCAGTTACCTCACCTGAGGCCTAGTGAGAGCTTCCAGGATATTGGGACTTCAGTGGGATACAAGTCAGAAGAGAGCCAGCGGGTCTTGCCAGTAAAGCCTCTTCAGCTTCTTCCGCCATTCACCCAGAGGCTGGGCAACAGAGGGAACCTGCTAGCATGGATGGTGCAGTAGGAAGCAAAGCAGCCAAGAGGCGTGGCGTAGAGAATGGTGCTGCGGGCTGTGGGGGAATGTCGGTAACATCAGTCCCCAAGGGAACTAGCCTGCAAGCCTATTTTCCCTCCTGTGTGAGGGAGCGAGAAAGGCAGACCCAGAAGAAACAGCTAATTGGAGCCAGAGGATGGCTAGGAAGGGAAGCTACAGACCTGAGGGGTGTGTGCAGTCCAGGAAGCTTGGAGTGTTATGGATACCCTGGATAGATGCACTCCTTTCTAAACTACTATTCTAGGTTATGAAAGAATGAGGAATGAAGAAAGCAGTTTTCCTGTGTGACAGCCCACAGAGCGGTAGGGAGGAGTGGGGCTAGGACCTGATGGCTCTCTGAAAAGAGCACAAAGCAGCAGTGAGTAAGGATGCCTCTGGTCCTTACCTCGTCAGCCAAGCTTGGTGAAATAGGGCTGCTCCGAAACAGTCTTGGCTTACCACCCTGTCACCCTTTAAATGCTCCGGGGATGTCTTAGGGAAGCCACGTGGCCAGGGTTGCAAGTGAAAGCCTGTGATCTGCCCAGATCCTCATCTCACAGAAGTACCTGGCAGATTGTCACCTTAGGTCTCCACTCAGCTCTGACCTCTTCAGCTTTCACTGTAGGGTGCTCTGAGCACTTTGTCCCAGTCTCTGCTTTAGTGCTTACTTGCTTTCGGCAAGTTCCATTTATTGGCTCTAGAACTCACCATCTCCTTGCTGTCTGTCCATCCATACCTCTAGGCATCTTTCCTGCCTGCAGAGATGATTTAGAGTTCGTCAGTGAAACAGTTCAAGTCACCGGAGTGGATGGCAAGTGGGTTTGGACTGGGAGGCACAGCATAGTGATTAGCGGGTTACTTAGGTTAGAGAAGACAGAAGCTGGCACCGGGGCTGGACAGGAAGAACAGGCACCTGAGCCCTCCCCACAGGGGCGGTTCCAGTGTACAGAAGCTGGTGCTTTCCAACTGTCCTTCCCTAGGCCGTCACCAACATGCAGCACGCTGTGCACCCCCTGTTTCTCTGGGCCTCCTCTCATACCTTTTTCTTGGAGCTCTGATTCTGGGGAAAGAAAGAAGGAGAAAGAGAATAGAAGGATTGAGAGGGAAGAAAGAATTAGACTTAAGACTCAGACCTCAGACACTATTAGGAAGCTTAAAAAGACCTGAAGCTCAAGCCGGGCGTGGTGGCGCACGCCTTTAATCCCAGCACTCGGGAGGCAGAGGCAGGCGGATCGCTGTGAGTTCGAGGCCAGCCTGGTCTACAAAGCGAGTCCATGATGGCCAAGGCTACACAGAGAAACCCTGTCTCGAAAAACAAACAAACAAACAAACAAACAAACAAACAAACAAACAAAAAAGACCTGAAGCTCAATTGTAGGAGTTAGGGAAACAGTTCCATCTGTTTCTCTTGCTGTGCCCATTCTCCCTCTCTGCCTGCCTCGCTCCCTTGTTCCCTCGGTCCCTCCCTCCTCATCTTTGTGGTCATTTGATAATGTATAGCAGTTTTGGTTATAACTGAGGGAGGCTAATACCAAGCTCGTATTAAAAGGCCATAATTGTAGTAAATGTCCTATAAACAGTCAGGTCAGCTCATCAACCCCAAATGTCAGTTGCTCAGAGAACCTTTGATGGAAAGGGATTGAGATGGATCTTCCTATAGCTTGGAGAGAATGAGGATTCTGGCCAGTCACTTAGTCCAAGACAATTTGAATGAATATGAAATATATATAAACAAGTATTTCTCCTGCCCCGATCTGGACAGCAATATGCTAGTCCTATTTTACAGATGAGGAATAATTGTGTCCTGGCATTCTTCTATTCTTTGTCCCCTTCACCTCTCAACCTTGTAAGATATTTGTTAGGTAGGGACCAAGAAGTAGTAAATTACCCCACTCCCTGCTGAAGTATTCATCACGGTGGAGTGGGCTGGGAAAAACACACAGGGGATGCTGGGCTAGAGATCTGGCTTCTCAGGCAGGGCCCCTGGGCCAGCTTCACTTAGTCAGGGCCCTGGAATGGAGAAGAGTCATTTTAATGGCATGGCTGTTACAGGAAAAGGTCTGTTCCATCGCTGGGGACCATGTGGTGTTGGGAATCATTTAGTCCAGTCCCAACTCTCTTCTTGACCTATCCTTGACTCATAAGTTTACAGAGATTTGTACTGCTCCTGCTGCAGTCTGTTTCCTCACTCCCCCACGTCTGTAAAGGCATTTCCTAAATCCGTTGTGGTTTCTTATTTAATAAATAGATGCTACAGTTTAGGAGAACCTTAGGTTCTTGAAGAATCTAAGCATGCTGGGTTTGGTTTTTCTCCTGTTCCTTGTTTAGGGGAATTGTAATCCCAGCAGTCTCTGCTTCCAGTCCTGTAGGAGTGGGGGCAAGACATGTGCAGGCCTCTATAGGATAGGCTAGGGACTCAGCATTCGCCCAAGCTCAGTCCTGTTTGCACTGCAGGAGCAAATCCTTCCCTAGGCGTGCTAACTGCCATAGAGACCCCAAACCATGGCACTGGGACTAAGGCAAGAGTACAGAAAGACAAAGGGAGGGGAAGTCAGGGTTGTATTTGTAAGGAGCCTCTTTGGAGCTTGTTACCACCATGATTTTATTGCTCGGATTAAGCTTAGACTGATGAGGCAACATGACTCCTTGGTATTACTGTATGCTAGAGACGCCTCGTGGATGGGAGAGAGGAAGCTGCGGGAGGGTGTAACCAAGGGTGTGTCTCAAAAGTCTTATCATCTTTATGGGCAGGGACTGTGTTTGGGGCTTTCCTGAACTTTCTGGTAGTATCAGTATAGTGCCAGTGATTTTAGAAACTGGCCCTAAGACACAAACTCTCCTCCTTTCTTTTGGCCTAGACTCCTTCCAAGCCTTTCCCACTCCCATGTCGCTGCAGGACAGTCTGCCAAATGGGGGAATCATGAGGATTGTCTTTTTGCTGAGCTTAGCAATAGAGAGGGAGCCGCCATTAGGCTGAGGGAGACGGATGGAGCCAAGTGTCACTGAACACTTGCTGTGGCTGTTAGGCCCTCTGGTTGCCTGAGACAAGGTCTCTTTCCAAAAGACTTGGAGAACGGAGGAGTAGGTTAGAGGAGGAGCTGGCAAAGCTCTGATCCCTAGAGGTCACGGAGTCCTTTCATGCTCACCCCGGAAGCTGGATCCCGAGGGATCCCCCAGAGGGTTGGGTCAAGGACAGCTGTGGGATCTCTGAAGGCCTTTCTAGATGTGCTGATCTCCGGGGGCGTTACAACGCCCCAGCAAACAGCAGGGCTAGAGCCGGGGACAGACTTGTGTCAGCTTTGTCCTCTGCCAGTCTTGTGCAGTCCCTAAATGTATAAAGCAGGGGCTAGACAAGGCTGAGCTGGGCTGAACTGGAGGTGGAGTGGGGGTTGGGGGCTGGGGATTGGGAGGTGGGCCTGGCTTCTGGCCTTGGAGCCGGGATCTGTTTGTAGCCTCCCGCTGCGGATGGGCAGCTGCATGACTCATAAGCTGAAGAGCCAGGCAGAAGTTACTCTGTGTGGGTTCATGGGAATTATGCTGTGTCTCTCACTCTCTCACTGTCTCCGGCCTTCTCTGACTTTGCCTCCTCTGCAGGAGAGCTTCCCAAGGAGAATCCCTATGAGGATGTAGACTTAAAGAACCGAAGAGCTGGACGAAAATCCCAGCAGCTGTCTGAGAACTCGGTGGACTCTTTGCACAGGATGTGGAGTCCCCAGGACAGGAAGTACAACAACACCCCGATGCAGGTAATGCAGTTCCGGCCTAGGCAGTGTGAAGGCCTGTCCTCAGGGCATAGGGTCAGCCTTTACTTACGTTCTTGTCCTGTGTAGCAGTTGACAGAGGAGGTTGCCTCAGCAAGGAGCTATGCACTCAGGGTTTTCTGCCATGTTGAAAAGGCTGTGGACAATTGCAGTGTGCCCTTAGGGCATCCTGTTTTGCCTTCTTTTTTTTTTCCCCCTCACTGTCTGGAGTTCTAGCAACACAAACCAGGGCCTCACACAGACTCCTATCAGTATTCCTTCCTTCGGAGGCAAACAGGAAGACTGGGCCTTCCTTACAGCCTTGACATTCTGCAGCTCTGCCACAAATTATCTTAGGCCTGGGATTTGAGGGTCCACGGCCAGACTTCGAGAGCCAGCCAGTATCAGGAGCCTCTCAGTGCGAGGGCCGTGCTCTCAAGGCGAGTTTGAGCTTTTCTTAGTCTCTGTTCTCATTAGCACTTGGAAAAAAGGGGTTGCCTCAGGAAAGAGTTGTGTACTTAGGGACTTCCACCATGTGGAGACCCTTGTGGACAGGCAGATAGGATATCCTCAAGGACGCTTGCCTTCCCAGCAATATGTGGAATCTAACACCAGTTAGGCTTTATACTGACAAGCCTCGGTGTTTATAGGGAAGGGGGTGGGTATATAGATCGGGGCTGAAGAGAAGAGCGACCCAGGACATTAGAGAGAGGGAGCTGCTTGGGTATATGAGGCCCACCTTGCTGAGCCCTGGTGGCCAGAGCCTAGAACCCCGTAGTCTCCCTGGAACAAGTGAGTGCAGCCAGGCTCGCAGAATCACAAAGCAGAGTAGATTGGCAGGAGGAAATAAGGAGTGTTTGGGATTGGGGAGATGGCACCGTGGCTAACATGCTTACTGTACAATGTGAAAACCTGAGTGCAGATTCCGCAGAACACACGTAAGGCCAAGTGCAGTAGCCTTTGTTTATAGTTCCAGTGTCCTATGGCAACATAGGAAGTGGAGAGGAATGTGCAGCAGCTTGCGTCACCTAGCCTGACAGACCGTATTCTTCAGACCACAAGACGCACTTCCCCCACCCCCAAAAATGGGGGGGGGATTAGGGTGCACCTTATGGTCTGATTGCTGTCCATCGGGCATCAACAAAGAGGTCACTTACTGATGTCTTCAATGTGCCAACGGAGGAATGTGCGTAGGGTTCAGTGTGTCCGCAGGAATAGAAAGAGGCGTGGGTGGTGTCGCCAAACTCCCTTGTCACACAGAGCTTGGTCTCCCCACCCCTGCTATACGTGATGATCTGAGCCGAATGCCGATCTTAGCCTGCCAGGTAAGCAGGTGCGTGTCAGCTTGCTGCAGGGAGCAGGGTAGGGGGAGTGCAGTAAACTGTGTAGCAATAAGGAAGCTCTAGCTACCATTTGTGCCCCCTTTGACTCTACTGGGGCCACATTTTGGCTTTCCAGAAAACTAGAAAAGTGATTGAGTCTCTAAATCTTTCCTCCTGTTGAGTTAACACTGTTTAATATTACCTTATTTTGTTATATTTTAATAAATATTTTATTATACTAGTACTAATTTGGTTCAGAATATTTTTTCTTGTTTTATGCTCTAAAAACTGGGTGCCTCTTATGGTCAGGTGTGCCTGAAAAATACGGTATGCAGAAGCAAGCAAGAGACCCTGGCTCAAACAAAGTGGAAGGTGAAGATCAACACCTAAAACTGTCCTCAGCCTGCACATGTGTACACACCCACATTCAAACAGACATGCACACATTTCTGCACGCGCGCGCACACACACACACACACACACACACACTTTCAAAACAACAAAAACAGGCTAGAGAGCGGTTAAGAGCACTTACTATTTTTTCAGAGGATCCAGGTTGGGTTTTCAGTACCCACATGGCAGCTCACAACCATTTCTTACTCCCAGTTTGAGGGAATTTGATGCCCTCTTCTGACTTCTACAGATGGCAGACACACATATGGTGCCCATATGCACATAAAATAAATAACTCTTTGAAAAAACAGCAACAACAATAAAGAAGTGTTTTAGTAATGGAGTGAAGGGAGAGAGAGAGAGAAGAAAACTGAAAGGCCCAAAGAAAATTTTGAGACAAGCTTATTATGGTCTTGTCCGGAGTGCCAGGATTCAGGAAAAGCAAGGACAGTAGGGAAACAGGCTGTCTCTGACCTCTCCAAGTAACTCTTTAAGTGGACAGATGCAAGGACCCAGATATTGTATAATGTTGGACAGAAAAATACATGAATATTTTTTCTGACTTTGAACTCATGTAGTGGTTTTGATAAAGCATCTATCTTTCTGGTGTACTCTTCCATTGGATAGGCTTCCATTGGATTTTTATTGATAGACTGATTGGTTTGGAAAAGATGTTGGCAGTAGAAGGGAAAAGGGATTTGCTGAAAAGTGAGGAGAGGCAGATTGAGACAAAACTTGGGGGCCCTCAGGAGGTTCCAGCAGTCCCACTATCAATTAGCCAGTTAGGATTTCTATTCTAAAGATCACGAGCTGTTTATTGGGGATACACGGGGCCAGAGAACGAGGCAGCCCAGGATGGCATTGGTGAGAGGGAGCCACTTGAGTGTGACATGTGCCTTACTCTACTTTGGTGGCCACAGCCCCGGATCCCTGTTCACTGGAGGAAGGAAGCATGGCCAGGCTGGCGGATCACATAGCAGAGCAGGCTAGCGGGTAGGTTGTGGCCTCTTCAAGCAAAAGGCTTCAGGACTGCAGAGGTGGAAAGACTGGTTCTCTCATCCACAGTCACTAATCTTCCTGATTTGTCTCCTCTTTCTACTTAATAAATGATCTCAAAAGCCTTTGTTTTATTCTTTTCTGGAAGAAGTAGGAAAGCTTTCTTTGGGGAAGCAAATATTTAATTTAGCCCTTACCTGAACAGTGAACAGCTAAGGCCTTAAAAGAGGAAAGCCTAGTATATTGAATTTCCAGGAGGGAACTGGTGAAAGCTGAGGACGCCAGTCTTATAGCTTCTGTTCCCAGCAGATGGATACTGACATTTATGGTAGCCCCTCTCTCATATCCTGTCTCCCATGCCAGCTGTCCCTGAAACCCAGCAGCCAGTCCCTGCGCAGTGGGAACTGGTCAGAAAGGAAGAGCCATCGTTTGCCACGATTACCCAAGAGGCATAGCCATGATGAGATGATGCTGCTGGCCCAGCTGAGCCTGCCGTCTTCACCCTCCAGCCTCAATGAGGACAGCCTCAGCACCACAAGTGAGCTGCTGTCCAGCCGCAGGGCCCGTCGCATTCCCAAGGTATCCTTCCCACATTAAGCCCAGGGAGCTAGGCAGGTGCGCGGGCAGGCAACTAGCTCTGTTCTGGCCTTCCTTCCTTCCTCCTCTAATCTGGGCTGCTTCCTCAGTTCCCCTGAATAACCGAGGACCTCCTTTCCCCTGCTCTCTTCCTTATCAATAAGAGTGCACTAACTCCTCAGTCCTGAGATGTTAGGGGGAAGGAAAAGACTAGCTGAGATTCCATTACCCAGTGTGATGGGTGAGTTTGGGCTTTTGTGCACAGAAACATCTTTAGCCTTTCAGGGACCAAAAGATTCAGTTCTTTATGTGTCTTGAAATCAAACAGCTTTCAGCAATGATTTGCACATGTGTCCATGTGGCCGGTCCTCGGCCCAGAGCAGCAGGATTTAGCTAAATGGTATTTTTAGCTTACAAACAATGCTTGGGTATATTGAGAATTTAGCTTCTTCCTGCCAGGCCCCAGGTTATGGCCCAGAGAGGAAAAGCTAGAATCCTTGTTCCTGTTTTTATATCTGAGAAGCTCTTTGTCTCAGTTGGTTTGATGGCTCTTGGGACCCAGGAGCTCCCATCCTGTCTAGGTTGATCACAGTTCCTTCCTTTGGGGAGCTAAGTTTAGTGCCCTTGTCTTGGGGCAGGAGCCCACTCCTGGGGCACAGGGTAAATGGAGACTCGCCATGCATGGCTGGTAAGCCTCCCCTGGTGTCATTTCAATGGGAAGAGCAATGCTGGACCCAGCTGGACCAGGGCAGAAAGCTCTTGCACACCTGTAAGGGAAAGAACGGCCTCATAATTTACTTCCATGGAAGAAGGGGCAGCTGGCATTAGAATTACCTCACCTTCTCTGGTTTTTTCCCCCCCACCAGCTTGTCCAAAGAATTAACTCTATCTATAATGCCAAGAGAGGAAAGAAGAGGTTAAAAAAGCTGTCAATGTCCAGCCTTGAGACAGCATCATTGAGAGGTAGGTGCTGTTATCTAAGCTGGGTCACCTTTGGGGGCATTCATAGACATGAAGAATGGGGAGAGATTGACTTTTATTTACCTCACATGGATAGTAATGGGATCCATCTACCTTCCAGAAGGGTAGCATTCTTCCAGAAAATGGCCACATAAGTGGGAGGGCCCAAGAGGAAATTAGCTCTGGGATGGTTTCCTTCAGACTTCAGGCTGTGAGGCCTTGAGTTAGGACATGTGGAATCTGCTTTGGGCAAAAGAAAAGGCCAAACTTACTGAGCACTGTGGTCTGTTTTCCATTTCAAATCTTGGACTGTGTGAGACAGGGCCTTTGTATTACAGTCATTTAGGCCTCTCTGCTGGCTCAGCCTTCAACTCAGGCCCTCAGCTTTACCCAGAACAGCCCTGGGTAGGTGTTTGCATACAGATTAGCACCTGAGGCCTGATCTCTGAGGTATCCTGGTCACCAGCCACTCACTTCCTAACCTCATAGTAGCCCAGACTAGGTTAAGATCTGTTCCTTGTGAGAAAAGTTGGGAGACAGGCAAGATAACTCAGCAGATAAATGCACTTGCTGCCAAGCCTGGTGACCTAAGTTTGAACCACAAAACGTGTGAGGTAGAAGGAGAGACTCAACCCCTGCAAGCTGCCCTCTGACCTCCATATGAACATGGCTACATGTAGAACCCCCCCCCCCCCACACACACACACTGAATGTTAAAAAAAAACAACTTTTTTACAATTTGGGAGGTAGAGTCACCAGGGTCTCAGCCAGTGTCTATGCCTACTGTTACTTTTCCAGATGAGAACAGTGAAAGTGAGAGTGACTCTGATGACAGGTTCAAAGGTAAGTCAGATACCCTTCCCAAGCCCCAGGGAATCAGCCCTTCCTTCTGCATGCCTGGGCCCTGGGGGATGGAGAAAGATTAGCAGGAAGGCCAGCGAGCATACCACCGAGTAGGGGGTTGTGGAGAAACTCCTTCAGGCTCAGCCCTTCAGTGTTAATCTGAAAGCTGGTCTCCCAACGCCAAACTTAAAGCTGTTGACTTTGTCCACTCTTCCCAAGCCATTGTCCATGGAAACTGGCTACTAGATTTGCTTCATAAATATTGTGAATCTAGGGGGGCCAGGGGTGAGTTCAGATTATGATCAACTCTTTTGGTTGCAAGAATTGTGCCATAAACTGAGGAAATTGTCCTGGAAACCGTGAGGCCACCTGTCTTTCCTGTGTCTAGAGAAGAGACTGAGTAAGTTCCTGGACCATCAGTGTTTCAGATAACTTGGCCAGTCACTGTGTTTTCTCTGCTGGGAAACCCTGCTTAGATCTTCCTTGCATGAGGAGAGAATGTGGGAGCTTGCTCCCTCCTCCCTCCACGGGTACCCACGCAAGTTGACTTTGGACTTCGAGACAGAGACATGAGATCTAACTATAAGGACTCCAATTAGGGGTTCAGTGATAAAGACATTTTTGTTTTCTGTACTTCATGGTCACGCCTTCTGTGCCAAACAGGAACAGGTATCTGCTAGTGGTACATCTGAAGGCAAGCCTGGCCTAGGCAGTCCTGTAGCCCCATCTTAGCTTCCAGAGGAACCAGGACCATCAGGGCACTAGCTCCTTGCATTAGTACAGCCATTATGTAGGTTCAGGTACCAGTACTCACGTTCTAGACCTACCTTTGGGAGAATGTCAGATAAGACTTAGGCACGTAGAAGTCATCCAGAGATGGAGCCACAAGCCAGGGGGATGGGGCTGACGGGGAGGTCTTTGAGTGGCCAATCTAATGTGAGATCTGCCCCAGCCCACACACAGCGCCTGGTCCACATCCAGTCCATGCTGAAGCGAGCACCCAGCTATCGGACGCTGGAGCTGGAGCTGCTTGAATGGCAGGAACGAGAGCTCTTTGAGTACTTTGTGGTTGTGTCTCTCAAGAAGAAGCCATCTCGGAATACCTACCTCCCTGAAGTGTCTTACCAGTTTCCTAAAGTGAGCATGCCTGCCTGCCCTGCCTCCCTTCCCTGCCCTCTTCTGCTTGCTGGCCCATCTGGGAGGAGGAAATATTCCTTCCTTAGTTCCCCCGATGACTGTACCCCTGAGCCCATTATTGTTGTTATTGTTATTTATTTATTTATTTTTGGTTTTCTGAGGCAGGGTCTCTGTGTAGCCTTGGCTGTTCTGGACTCGCTTTGTAGACCAAGCTGGCCTCAAACTTACAGAGATCTGCCTGCCTCTGCTTCCCTGAATGCTGTCAGCAGCTTTGTTAATGGATAATTCATACATTCAGGTTTACAATTCACTAGCCTTTAGTGTGTTCTCGGAGTCGCAGCCATCCTACACAGTTTGAGAACACTTTTATCATCTCTTAAAGAATTCCCCCTACTCATAGCAGGTGGTCCTTGGCCTCGCCCACTACTTTGTGTCTTAGTGCCCCTCTGCTCAGCAGCAGTCTGGCCTCCTTGTAAGCCACAGGTACAGGTGTCTCTGCTCTTCATGTTTTCAGTGTTCTGTCTCCTGCGGTCTTCCTGGCTGCTGGCTCCTTTGCACTTTCAGGCAGCAGAAATGTGACCCCTTGCTGAGGTCTTTTCAGAAGCCCGGTGCAGTTTTTCTCTTGCACACTTCTCTTTCACTTCTCTTTGCTTATCTCATTGGAAGCACCCTCTGAAGTGTTGGTTCCCTCACTCTCCTGACCAGAACGTGCAGGGTCCGAGATGGACCTTGTCCACTTTGTTTGCATCCATAGTGCTAGCACACAAGAAGAGATGCTTCTAGGCCCCTCTGTCCCTACTACTCCCTGGGTCCTTGTCACCTTTCAGTTACGTCTACCCATATTCCTCTTCCCTGCAGCTGGACCGACCCACCAAGCAGATGCGGGAAGCAGAAGAAAGGCTCAAAGCTATTCCCCAGTTCTGCTTTCCAGATGCCAAGGACTGGCTCCCTGTGTCAGAATACAGCAGGTGAGGTCTAGCCTGGTCTAGCTGTAGGAGGGAAGAAGACATAGACTCATTCGGGGCTTGCCCTAGTCTCTGTCTACTTTTTTTTTTTCTTCTTCTTCTTTTTTCAGCCCACTTTCTTAAAGTAACCTGAGTCTCTATCTCACACCTGAGATGGCAGTCCCTGTTTTGGGAGCTGTGTCCTGAGCCCTCTTCATAACTTCTTTGATGCCAGACCTCTCCCTTTTTCCTATTTCAGTGAGACCTTTTCTTTCATGCTGACTGGAGAAGATGGTAGCAGGCGCTTTGGCTATTGTAGGCGCTTACTGGTAAGTATGACCGTTCAGTTCTCAGAGGTTGGGGGCGGGGCAGGCATTTGTCTAGCTCTATGTACCCTTCTGCAGCATTAGCCTGTGATCTGCCAAGCCTGCTGCCACTACATGGACTTGCTCAGTTGAGGGACTCCTGGGTTCAGAGTAGCCTGTCTGATTGGACCCTGGGACCTAAGGTTATACGGAATAACAGAAGGGATGGATCACGTTGTGCTTGGCTCTTACATCAGTTCAGCTTTCTGGACTTTTCTTTGTATTCTTTTTCCGTGGCTTGTCAGCTTAGATTGTTGATCTCTTAGTTATAATCATGTCACCCCACAGTTTATATTTGCTTATTCATCCAAGTAGGTACAGCACAACCTTGCTCACCCCACACCTGACCAACCCCATGTTGGGAAGAACCCCTGTCCATGGTCTGGTAGTGCTGCGGTGAGCAGGGGCAGGGATGCACAACGCCTCTGGGATTCTTGAGGAAATATTTTGAACTTAGGGGAAAGACACTGGGTTTTGAAAATAGAAACTTTTTTTCCACCAAAGAACAATCTCTGCTTCTGTCATTCCTGGGAAAGGGGTTGCTATAGGGCCACAAAGAACCAGAAAGAGAACAGAGCTCAGGGCCTGTCTTCCATTTCATTCGCCTCAGAGGCCATTCACTGGGTTTCCGACAATGTTCTTGGTTTCCAGACATTAGTAGGAGAAGGTCTTGTAAGCTAACAGCCTAGGTATAGATGGGGGAGTCCTAAAAGAAGAGTCTGTCCGTCCACAAGCATGCATCGTACCCCTGTTGTAGGTCAGACCATACACTAAAGTACACAAACACAAGTGCAGCACATCTCCTACCCTCAGAGTCAGGAGCTGCTCTAATAGAGGAGGCGAGCCTTCAGCGGTGAAGGGAAGGGCTGTGGAAGTTTGCTTAGGGTCTGTCATGTTCCAGGAGAGATGCTTCATTGAACTTATGTCCCTTCTTTTTAAGTCTTCCTGATAGCCTGACCTGTAGATTAAGACATTGAAACCGCAAAGTGGAATGACTTGCCCAAGGCCACATAGCGGTGAGGCGCGAGCCGGAGCTGACTCCCAAGTCCTTTATCACAAGCCTGGCGTTCTTGGCTCAGCCGCCCCCACTCCCCCAGAGGGTGATCTAGGGAGAAAAGGATATTTGGATATTAAAGGCCTAGTGTACTGAGGGACAAGGGAGGGGTCCAGATGCCAGGCTGGGAGCCAGGCAGAGGCCAACATGTGCCTGGGTCCCCAGGGCCTAGGGAAGAACATTCTGAAGGCTGCCGTGGACAGCACATGGATGGAACAGAGCTGTGCTCTTTTGCAGGGGGCCTGCTGCCCCCAGGGAAGAGCATGTTTGTCCTGGCGCACTCCGAGAGGGCCTGGGCTGGGTCCCTGCCAAGGGGGCTGGCACTGGCTCGGCATTCCTGCAGATTGGACACAATGATTCTAACCCAAATCCCACATACTTGATTTAATCACTTGGGCTTTAGGGGAGGTGGGGAGTGGGGGAGGGAAAGAGAGAGGAGTAAGTTTCCAACCTAATATGGACAAAACAGATTCTGCCTTCTCTTTAGATCTGTGACTGTGGCCAGCAGGTCTGGAGACTGAAATAGCGCCATCTGCATTTGCTTAGCAGCCTGCGTGCGGGGCCAGCACCTGCTATTCCGCTCCCCCCTCGCTGGGCCTTGCCAAGCACGCGGGCCTCTGAACCCAGAGGCAGCCATGGGGTCCTGCCAGCTTTCTGCTGGAGAATGGACTAACCCTAGTCTCCTTAATGGGGCTGCAGCCCTGGGGTGCTCACAGTACCTGCCTCTTTCTTGTGTCTTTTAAAGCCCTGTCCTTTTTTGTTCTCTTTCACGTCATAGCGTGCCTCTCTCCCGTGTCTCTGTGTTCCTTTCCTTCCTTCCTATCAGAAAACAACATGCTTTGGAGGTGAGACAGCACGAGAAAGGGCAGCACAGACTCCCGGCTACAGCTCTCTGCCTGTGCACGCTTAGGCAATGGCTTACGCTTCACGAACTCAGCTGTGTCTGCTGTAAATTGGGCGGTAACGCTGCTCTCATACTCTCTGTGCATATAGTACCTAGGCAGGGGTCTCTGTTACAGGAAACATTCAATAAATAGTCATTTTCTTCTCCTGTCTGTTTACATTTTGCCTTCCTTGGGCATGTATCAAGGGAAGAAAAGACGTATTTTTGCAGAGTGTCCCTTGGGATGGTGGGAAGGGGGACATAAGATCACATGTCTTGTTCCTAAGGGTGTCCATAAGCCCTTATTGGAGGCTGGCAGTTAAGAGCACTTGTTGCTCTTGCAGAGGCCTCAGACTTGATTCCCAACACTTACGTGATGGTTCACAACCATCTGAAACCCCAGTTTCAGGGGATCCAGTGCCCTCTTTTGGCCTTCCTGGGCACCAGGAACACATACGAACATGCAGCAGAACAAACATTAAATAAAATGAGTAAGTCAAAAAAAGACTGAAACTTTAAAAAATGTCACAAGCCCTTCTTATCATCGCATTCTTAGGGATGTAAATCCACAAATCACCCTGGAACCTCTGCCCTCTGCTGGGTCCTCTGCCAGTCACTGTCTGCTTTCCTAGGATAAAGGATGAAGCCTACCTGGAGATTGGCAGGAGATAGGGTCTGCCCCTGGGAGTGGTGCCCTTTCTTTGGGGTTCTGGTTGAGTTTAGAAGATATTTAGAGTCATACTTGGAGGGACTGCACTTAATGCTCAGTTCCTAGGTAAAAGGAGCCAGATGTGGTATTCATACATTTTCTGTCTCTCCCTCTCTCCTCTTCCTCTCTAGCCAAGTGGGAAAGGGCCTCGGTTGCCAGAGGTATATTGTGTCATCAGCCGCCTAGGCTGTTTCGGCTTGTTTTCCAAGGTAAGAGATGCTGTCTTCCTCCCCCATCCCACAGTGACAGCTCTCATGGGAGCATCTGCAGCTAGCCTAGATGAGAAAACCACCTGTGTGAGAGACGGCACAAGAAAGGGTGTGCAGAGCAAGTAAAAGCGGGCTCTCAGATTCCTGTGTTCCCAAGTCTCGCTTACTGCCCAGCTGCTTGGCATTTCCCCACTGCTGTGTCGATAGTGTCTGCTCTGTAGCAGCCCAGCCTGGGCCACGGACACTGGAGTCCTTGGAGAAGCCAGGGGTGCCCAGGAAATGGTTTCACGGGTGCTTTTTTTTTTTTTTTTTTTGCCCCACTGTTCCCTTCTTAGAGACTAAAGCAGTGAGGGAACTGAATGGTCACGGAGGGCCAAGAGAAACAGGAAGGGTACAGAGATCCTGGCGGGGCAGCTTTCCTGTCTCCAGGCTTCTACCCCAACCCAGCGAGAGCCCAGGCTGCCCTCTTCTGTCACAGAGGTGGGGAAGGCAGCTCCCAACACTTTGTCTCTGGGCTGCCGGTGATGGGCACAGGTCCTGGATGAGGTGGAGCGCCGGCGTGGGATCTCAGCTGCACTGGTCTACCCCTTTATGAGAAGTCTCATGGAGTCACCCTTCCCAGCCCCAGGGAAAACCATCAAAGTGAAGACATTCCTGCCTGGTGCTGGCAATGAGGTAGGGAATCGCGGTTGCTTTCATCTCTGGCCCTGAGCTGGGGCTAGAGGAGAGCCTGGCCCTGAGCTGGGGCTAGAGGAGAGCCTGGCCAGCCTCTGGGAGGTGTAGAACACGCTCCTTCCTTGCTTATCTTGTCTGTACCCCTAACCAGCAGGAATAAAAATGTGAGCCCTGGAGCTGTAAGTGTTGCTCAATTCTCTTCTGCTAAGGACTTAGCTGACCTGCACCCTGGATTAACTGTGCCCACTATTCATCTACTAAGTACTAGTTATGAGCTTTCACAACTGGAGGTTATCCCAGACCTTGGGTGTAGTCATGAAGATAAAGAGTGACACAGTTCTCTCCTCCAGGAGATTTTTTTGTTTTGTTTTGTTTTGTTTTTTGTTTTTTAACCTAGAAGGGGACCTGTTGTTGAATGCTTATATTTATAAATGGTTAGTTCCTAAGTGTGTGTGAAAAGAAAGAACAGGAGCCTATTAGAATGTATAACAGGGTTCTGCTTTAGGTTAGGGGGCCAGAGAAGGCCTTCCCCCAAGAAAGTGCCATTTTACCTGGAGCCCCAGCAATGCATGGGAGGTGGCCAGATGAACTGGCGGAGGGAGAGTGATGGAGGTAGAGGAAGGTTACTGCAAGTGTGGGGACAGCAGGTGCAAGACAACAGCTGAGGCAGGCACGTGCTGCTCAAGAAACAAGATCAAGATGACCAGAAGTTTGATGAGCAGCCTAGGTGTGGAGGCGAGGACCCAATCTCAGGGTTTGTGTCTGCATGGCCAGATGAAGAATTTGGGGTTTTAGCTGGGTGGTGGTGGTGGTGGTGGCCGCGCACGCCTTTAATCCCAGCACTTGGGAGGCAGAGGCAGATGGATCTCTGTGAGTTTGAGGCCAGCCTGGTCTACAAGGCAAGTCCAGGACAGCCAAGGCTACACAGAGAAACCTTGTATCCAAAACAACAACAACAACAAAACCAAATAAAACAAAAAACAAAACAAAAAAACAAAGCAAAACAGAATTGGAGGTTTTAACTAAAAGAGGATTAAGATTGACTCGGGTGTGTCTTTAGATTCTCCTGTTGTGCAGAAAATGGGCACGAATGAAAACAGGGAAACAGGGCACAATTGAGCAGTAACATGAAGTTGGAAGACAAGAAAAGAGAGGTGGCTGGAGAGATGGCTCAGCGGTTAAGAGCACTGTCTGCTCTTCCAGAGATCATGAGTTCAATTCCTGGCAACCACATGGTGGCTCACAACCATCTATCTATATTGGAATCTGATGCCCTCTTCTGGTATGTAGGTGTACATGCAGATAGAGACTCATACACATAAAATAAATCTTAAAAAGAAATGAGGAGAGGGGGCTGGAGAGATGGCTCAGAGGTTAAGAGCACTGACTGTTCTTCCAGAGGTCCAACCACATGGTGGCTCACAACCATCTGTAATGCAATCTAATGCCCTCTTCTGGCCAGTAGCAATAGATGTAAATATAATAATAATAATAATAATAGAAACGAGGAGAGGAAGTGGCTGAGATGCCAAAGAAAGGGAACCCTGAGGAATAAGGAGTAATGGACCAGTCAGGTGCTCCCCGAGATGCAGCAAGGTGTGCCGACAAAGAGCAGACCGCAGATGGAACCCGTGGTGGCCGGGGTGAGTGCAGAAGTAGGGGGTGAGTGGCTCAAGTAGCTAGCTCCTCAAGGGGGCGTGGTTCCTCAAGGGGGCGTGGCTTTGACGAGAACAAGGAAGCAGACCGAAGGTGAAAGTAAACCTAAGTGTGGAGCTGATGAGGAGACCAGGGTTCCAGGGTGTAGGAAGATGGCTGTTTGCGTGCTGATGGAGTTGGCCCTGCACGAAGGCATTAATAATGCAGGAGGAGGGACAGCCCGCTGTCACCGTGGAGCATGCAGGTGGTGGTCTGCATGGAAGCTGTCTTCTGTTAGGAGAGGATGGCGGAGATGGTCGCTTGTACACTCGGGTTCTCATGAGATGGCTCTTAATTTCCTCAGAAAAAGAAAAGAAGGGAGCATCTCAGAGCAAGAGGTGGGAAGATAAAAACACCTAGCTGCAACAGAGTGCAAGGACTGACCTAGGAAACGCAGAGATGTGCAGGCAGTGGCACATACCTGTTGACAATTTTCCCGAGAGTCTCTACATGTCCTAGCATGAGAGAGCTGAGTTGGATGAGTTGCCTGGGGCAGGATAGCTGACCCTTCCTTGACACGCTCGCAGCATCCCTGGAGTTCTTCCGTTCTACTCCGACCATTTCCTAGGCCTGGCTGCCTCTCCCTGACCTGGGCTACTTCCTATTATCCGAGTCCTGGTTTTGCCTGAGAAGCGTTTCCTTCTGGAATCCAAGTCTCTCATGCTACAAGACACCTCAGACTCTCTCTAGAAGTGAGCAAGTGCCAGCCTCTCTTTATACATGTCCTGCCAGCCTCTTGCCGGCCTCCACTGTGACCTTCTTTCCTGTTGCCAGCCCCGGGCAGCCACACTAGGCCATGGTCTGATTCCCAGCTCCTAGAGGCAGAGGCTGCATGGGACCAGGGCCTGGAGGCCGGAAGATGAAGAGCAGCATTTATTGGGGCTACTTGCAGGGCTCTCAGGAGACAAGGCTACAGAGTGTTGTTGTGTCTTCTTTTATGGTAGACACAGATACCAGGCAGGATTAAAAGTCTCTCTGACATAACTATGCTATGGCATGCCTTCAGTCCACACCCACTGATCACCTGGGGTATTCCTGGGGTTCACCACTGTTGGGAAAGGCAGTGCATACAAGTCCTGCAGCCCCCTGTATCCCTGTTGATGTTTTTCAGAACCCAAGGTAGTGAACACTGAGCTAAGAATTCCTTCACTTGCAAAAGCAATGGTGCTTAGGGGGAACTGGAAGTAACCCAAGTCAGAGAGATGGGAGCTGAGGCCCTATAGGTGACGGGAACAGATCCGAAGCAAGAACAGTTGAGGCCCCTGGAGGCCAGCCCCTTGAGGAGGCTTAGCTATGGAGCCACAAGGCCCTAAGGGATAGTTTGTTTCTTCTCCCCAGTTCTCAGGAGGCCTGCATATCATTGCTGCTCTACAGATGCTGAGAGTCAGCATTCCTCCTCCTGGCACTGCTGGGGTCACTTGCAAACCCTACCGCCCACCCCATGCCTCCAGGGAAGGGCTTTGGGAGCTGCCATGTATACCTTGGAATAGTTCTTAGATGGGATACTTCTAGGCCTGGCTTCATAAAGACAATCCAGGATCCTTGCAAGAGTTTTAGAATAGCCAGATCTTTCCTAATCCTTGGCACAGGGCTTAGGGTGGTAGAGATAAGGGACAGGATAGCAGGACAGCCTTTGGAAAGAAACTCTTCACAGCAGGAAAAACAGCGGCCATGGCAACAAGAACAGCAGCACTGCCTCCCCAGAGATGGACGAGGCCAGAGTCCCTAGCATTCTCCCTGTGGCCTAGAAAGCAGTGGTAGGTTGTGGGGTCCGGTCAGCGTGCTGAAAGAAATGGGAAAGAAGGCAGGAGACTCGTGTAAATGGGGCTGTGTGACTCCCTGCTTCTCCTTATTCGTGGGAACAGTTAACCATTCTTGCTTTCCTCAGAATCTATGTCTGGCCCTGCAGCCCTCCTGTCCATAGGCTGGTGTTTACTGTGGGAGCAGAACTAGAGTTCAAGGGAAGTGGACACTGGGTCTCCTGCATCATGAGAGGGTTGGGGAGCCTGGAAGGGGAAGCAGCCTGCAGGTGCTGTGCGTGCAGTCATGGGCTCTCACCTAGCTCCCTTCTGCCACTGCCTTCACTTCCCTACAGGTGTTGGAGCTGCGTCGGCCCATGGACTCCCGGCTAGAGCATGTGGACTTCGAATGCCTTTTCACCTGCCTCAGTGTGCGACAACTTATCCGAATCTTTGCCTCCTTGCTGTTGGAGCGCAGAGTTATTTTTGTAGCAGATAAGCTCAGGTAGGACCCAGAGGGCAAGGGAGGAGAGGGAGGGGGGCCACACCCATTAATGAATTCAGCAAGTTTTTACAAGTCTTGGTGTATCCCACACATTGTGGTATTAGTGCCTGCTTATGCGTGTGCGCGTGTTGAGGGAAAGATCACGTAAAGAAGGGTTAGCAGACCGATGGGGAGAGCTGGATAGTAGGATTGAGGACCCAGTTGAGGACTTGGCCCGAGGAAGAAGAGGGATACTTCCTGTTCAATAGCCACGTATGAAGACGGTAGGTGGCAAGTAACTTCAGCCAAGCTGCCTGTTGAGGATGCTAAGTTTCAGGGGTGATGCACTCCAGGAAGGGCCCTGCTGTGTGAGGGCTGCTAAGCTCTTTTGTAGGGGTTATAGCTGAGGGAACCTTGGAGAAGTGGGGGGCAGAAATAATCCAAGGCTGGTTCCAGGGAGCTGTGGAGAAAGACAAGATGGGCCCTTGAGAATGTGAGTAGGACAGAGGTTACAATCTACTGAGAGAGAGAGAGAGAGAGACAGACAGACAGACAGACAGACAGACAGACAGACAGAGGAGGCCCAAAGTGTGGATGTATGGGGAGCTGGGGCAGTTCATTTCAGAAGGCCAAGAAAAGAGCCTTGGTTCAACAGGTAGGCACTTTGAGTTTTACAGGTAGAGATTGTGACTGTTGGGAGTGGTAGAAGCGATGATCATTGGACCTGAGACATCTGGGAAGAGAAAAGTGAGTTCTCAGTAGCTGAGTGAGGTGTCTTGTTTAGTATGTAGGGTGGGTGCAGGGGGAGAGAGGAATGTTGGTAGTACGTGTCATTTATTCTTGTCAAAGACGCCACCAAGAAGCTGACGCAGTGGTTTCTCTAGCGTGGTGTTTATCCTGTCATGTAGCCATTAAGCTGCATGCTGGGTTCTGTGTCTTGCTTGTGTCAAGTGCTAAGAGGAGGGCAGTAAAAGCTCTTTTGGCTTGTCCTCTAGTGAGTACCAAAGCCCTGGTGTATTTTCTTCTGGCTTGTTTTGTTTGGTTGGTTGGTTGGTTGGTTTGGTATTGGTTTTGGTTTTTTTGAGACAGGTTTTTTCTGTGTAGTCCTGGCTATCCTGAACTCACTCTAGACCAGGCTGGCCTCGAACTCACAGCGATCCATCTGCCTCTGCCTCCCGAGTGCTGGGATCACAGGCGTGCACCACCACGCCCAGCGTATTTTCTTCTGTATGCAAGGGGAGGTAGCAGAGAAGAGGAACTCTTCTAATTGCTCTCTCAGGCAATGGAGCAGGAATTCAAGCCAGTGCTCAGCTCAGGGCAAGGAGAAGGAAACGCTAGAATAGCTGGGTTTCTTTGGTGGTTGCTGTTTGGAGACAGGATCTCACTGTGTAGCCCAAGCTGGCCTTGAACTTGCAGCCCTCCTGCTTCATTCCTGGGTGCTGATGCTCTAGGTGGGTGCGACCACCCCTAGCTGAGCTAGCAACCTCTCCAGAGATGGTGAGAGTTTAGAAATAAAGATTGCTTCTCTCATATTCCTCTCAGAGCTGTGGAGCTGTGTGCCAACAGACTAGGTCAGTGGTTTTCAACTTAAGGGTCTGACCCCCGTGGGGAGTCAATCCCTTTCACAGGGGTCACCTAAGACCATAAGGAAATACAGATATTTACATTATGATTATTAACAGTAGCAAAATTACAGTTATGAAGTAGCAATGAAGATAATTTTAGGGTTGGGGTACACCACAGTATGAGGGATTAACTGTATTAAAGGGTCGCAGGAAGGTTGAGAAACACTGCTCTAGCTGGTTCAAGGCCTAAGGCCTACCTTGCTATTGTCAAGGGGCCCAGTGTGGCAGCTAAGACTAGCCATGAGAGGCAGCTATGGTATTCTGCCTAGCATGGCCTAGCCAGATTGGAGTGGCCCCAGACTGTACCTGGACCCTGAGTTTTCTATTCCAGAAGGTGTCACACACAGACACCCACACCTATACCCCTCCTACTCCATGCTGAACTTCTTTTTCCACCCACACCACAGTCCCGCTCCTGCAGGACTACTGAATACAGCTACTATCTCCTGTGGTTGCAGCTACCTCTATGCACATTCCAGAAGGAAAATACCTCGCGGTCCTAGTTTTTGGCCCGCTTGGCATTCAAATTTTGGTGGGTTTGGGGTTTGTTTGTTTGTTTGTTTGCGAGACAGTGTTTCTCTGTGTAGCCTTAACTGTGCTGGAACTTACTCTATAGACCAGGCTGGCCTTGGACTCAGAGATCTGCCTGCCCCTGCCTCCTGAGTGCTTGGATCAAAGTCGTGTGCCCACCACTGCCTGGCTGGCATTCAAGTTTGACCATTCCTGGGTCTTAGGAAAAAAGCTTTCCTTTTCATGGGAGTGTGCCTGCCTGGAGAGCCTCTGTGCTGGAACATGGACCAGAACTGTGGTAGTTCTGGCACAGCTCATGCCCCTTATGCCTTCTTTTAAGGTTTTCATAAATCCTTTCTTGGTGGTGGTGGCAGAACTCCGCCTTGGTTAGCCCTGGAGGCTTAACGACACCTCCTGCCTCCCCACCCCTAGCACATTGGAAGGGATTGTGGAGATCAGTGTGTCCCTTGATCTGAAGCAGCCCTTTTCCAGATCTTTCCCAGATTACTTTTCTTGCTGTCCTCAGGAGGATGGCTCTCAGGGTCAGGTCTCCAGGTCCAGCAGTATTTTAGGTGCCCATTAGATGACAAGTTAGTGACACCCGGCCTGGCTGACAGCTACATGTGACCGTCATAGTCCTTAGAGAAAAGGAGCAGGGGTTGGCTTTTGTCATAGATAGATCCCACATTTTCTCACCATTGGGGCATTAGGTATAAGCTTAAGTCCATGCTACAGCACCCCAGGGAGAACACAGATACTTTTTGGGTATGGGGTAGACTTCACAACATAACCAAGAATGATCTCAAATGAGTTATGTTATATAGCTCAGGCTAACCTGGAACTCACCCAAACGTTAGTGTGACAGCTAGGTATCAGTAGGCCTAGGGGACCCTAGGCTTTTCTGGATGATGGCTGAGGACCAGTGACGCAAAAGGAAAGTCAGGGTTAAAGTGAGCTGAGCTCTAGGCCTTTGTGTCCTTAGCTGTAATATGGTCCCTAGGGGAAGATCTTTTCTTTAAGAGATTTTGCTGTGCTGCTCAGGCAGGTTTCAAATGATCATGTGTTGTAAGCCTTCTAGCTAGCTGCTTCTAAGGTGCTTGTCGCAGCACTTGGCTCATTTAGAGGTCTTCTGGCTTTTCTCCTGGTGGACAGGGGTTCCTCAGGCCAGCTGTGGCTCCTCACAGCAGGCCTCTGCACAAGCTGGGTATGTGCACTCAGTTTTGCCTGTGAACTTCAGGATTGCACCGATGTGATTGTTTTCCTAGTTTCCCTTTGCTGATTAGGCTCCCGTAGCCAGCCCTATGTGTTCCTAGGTCTGGAGGCCTGGAGCCCCCTCCAGGACGAGGAAGGGATGACCCGAGTGAGACCTGAAAGGAAAGAAGAGTGGCACACTTCCCATTCCTGAGAGTGACTTGGGCCACCACACCCCCTCTGGTTTCCGCACTCTCCCTTTAGTCCTACCTTTGTTAGCAGCTAAGGAGAATGAAATGGAAACCCAGAGGGCAGAGCAGTACTGCGTTAGAAGATGGCAAAACTAGTTGTGTCCTAACTACCACTTATGACCAAGATGAGTGTTCCACAGACCACAGTGTGAAGAGGAACAGATCGAGGGGCTTCTGCAGCACTTGCAACAGTGCAGCTTTGCGATAAGCTCCTACTGGCGTACCTTTGTTCTTCCTAGCCTGAGGTGCTACTCCCACTAACCCAGGCCTGTCTGTACATGTGGGCTGAGTGTAGACTTGTGTATGTGTGAGAGACATAGACACACATATGCATACAGAATACTTTGTATGTTCAAGTGTGCTGCTCACATATTTTCATGGCTGTTTCTTGGTAGAGTCTCTAAAAGTGCAACACATCAAAGGATGTCCAGAATCCCTGTAGTTTCTAACTGTGTGTCCCTGAGGGTGTCGGCCCTGGGCTTAGGTGCAGGCCTGGGCTCAGGTGCCCTGTCTCTCTGTCTGTCCATCAGTACCCTATCCAGCTGCTCTCACGCGGTGGTGGCCTTGCTCTACCCCTTCTCCTGGCAGCACACCTTCATTCCTGTCCTCCCAGCCTCCATGATTGACATCGTCTGCTGTCCCACCCCCTTCCTGGTTGGCCTGCTCTCAAGCTCCCTTCCCAAATTGAAGGAGTTACCTGTGGAAGAGGTAGGCCGCCTGGGGAGCCAGCTGAGGGCTGGGGGAGGAAGAGAGAAAGGCTGTTGGGATCTTTTTACTTACCTCATGTTTCTGGTCTTAAACATCTTCTGTCCTTTTTCCTGGGAGGTTTATCTCTGGCTGATTCTTTACTGTCATCTGTCCCTGGGAACATGGGGGTCTGGTCCCTGTCAAAGGGCACTGCAAGGCTCAGTCCCCGATCCACCCCCTCTGATTCTTTCTCAGGCACTGATGGTGAATCTGGGATCCGACCGATTCATCCGACAGGTAAGAGCAGCGTGCAACAGTGCCCTGGACTCTCAGTCACCAATCAGCCTGCTTTTTGAACTCTGAGTTTCAAACCCACAGAATAGACAGGGGTGGAGAAAAGCTGACTTGAGAACCCTTCTCCTCATCGTACTGTCTAGTTTGTGTTGGTTTGTCTTCGATCTAGGGTCTCACTCTCCAGCTCTGGCTGGCCTGGAACTGGTGATGGTTCCCCTGCTGGGTGCTGAGATTGCAGGCGTGTTTTTACCACTCTCAGCTTTTCTGGGTAGGAACGTTAAAAAAAAAAAAAAAATAGGACCTGAATGTGTGAAGACTCACCTCAGGGATTTGAGTGATGTGGGGTTTTTTAGTGTTTGGTTGGTTGGTTGCTTGGTTGGTTTTTCAAGACAAGATTTCTCTATGTAGTCTTGGCTATCCTGGACTCACTTTGTAGACCATGCTGGCCTTGAACTCACAGAGATCTCCCTGCCTCTGCTTCCTAAGTACTGGGATTAAAGGCATACACCAGGCTGGAGTGATGGCTCAGTGGTTAAGAGCATTGCCTGCTCTTCCAAAGGTCCTGAGTTCAATTCCTAGCAACCACATGGTGGCTCACAACCATCTATAAGGAGATAGGATGCCTTCTTCTGGCCTGCAGGTCTACATGTACTGTATACTTAATAAATAAATATTAAAAAAATAAAGACATGTGCCACCACACTTGGCTTGGTTTTGTTTGTTTGTGAGGTAGGGTCTCTGTGTTTGAGCACATGGTCTAAAAACAGATAAGGGGCCTCCAAATTTCCCTGAGCCAGTGCTCTCATCAGACAACACCTTTCAAGAGATACTCTGGGGATTTTAAACACTACTAAAATGTGCTTCGTAATATAAAAGTGTACAGTCATTGTCTGCTGCAAAAAGCCTTCCTTAGTCGTGGGATTTTCTTGGCTTCCCAAATAGGAGCATGACCCAGCATGTCCTCCTTGGGAGGTACTACATACCACTGACAGAGCTAAGGGCTCCCAAGTTTAAGGCACCAGGATGCAGCCAACTCAGGAACAGCAGCTGGGATACAGGCTCGGCCAGTCTTCCTGCTCCAAGCTCACTGTACTTTCCACCTGGGGTGAAAGTAGATGAATAAAGGAAATAGGGTAGGAGCTTCCGATTGGTCCAGGCTACAGTGCGCAGTAAATCGGCTCTTCTTCGGCCTGTGTAACCTTGGGCACATTTCTAACTTATCTGTGCTTCAGTTCCCTCACCATAAAATGAGGATGATAACAATGTCAATGCTTTGGACCAGGGCCTAGCACCCTGTGCTCGTCAGTGTGAGCTGTGATCATCCCTGCTGCCTTTTCCTTCTACAGATGGATGATGAGGACACATTGTTACCTAGGAAGTTACAAGCTGCTCTGGAGCAGGCTCTAGAGAGGAAGAATGAGCTCATCTCCCAGGATTCTGACAGTGACTCTGATGATGGTGAGGACAGAATCCTTCTGCTCCGAGCCTGGGCTTCACGGGCCTAGAGCCCTGCCTAGGCAGTGGCCTCTTCTGCTGGTGGGGGGTAGGCATAGGAACTGGGTCCCTCTAGTTAGGCCTATTGATTTTTCTGCCCACAGACTTCTTGCTGACAGTCTTCCCTCTTAGGCCTTGTTTCAGGCCGTTGTAGGCGATGGAGGGACCTTCCTCACTTGTGAGGAAAGTGGGAAAAGGGGGTGCTTTGGTCTCCAATTTCCCTGCTTAGAACAGTTTCTGACCTCCAGGAGCTCATGGGCTAGGTAACAGCTCTTGAGCACAGCAGATGGTCTCAAGGACAGTATGTGTACTGGCTGCAAGTATGTGAGACTAACGCAGTGGGAGGTTGGAGATGGCCTCACAGGGTTGTGAGCTCAATGTTAGTGACTTTTCTTTTCCCTTCTAGAATGTAATACCCTCAATGGACTGGTGTCAGAAGTATTTATCCGGTTCTTTGTGGAGACTGTGGGGCACTACTCCCTCTTCCTGACCCACAGTGAGAAGGGGGAAAGGGCTTTTCAGCGAGAGGCCTTCCGCAAGTCTGTGGCCTCCAAAAGCATCCGCCGTTTTCTTGAGGTTTTTATGGAGTCTCAGATGTTTGCTGGCTTCATCCAAGACAGGGAGCTAAGAAAGTGTCGGGCAAAGGGTAAGGCCACAGAAACTGGGATGGGGAGCTGAGGGCTGTCTTCAGAGTTCTATATAACTGGGCTTTGCAGGGCATCAAGGGCCAGGCTTCTTAACTGCCTTCTTCTTCTGTTAGAACCTTGTAAAGTAGTTCTTTTTATTTATTTATTTATTTTTAAATTTGGTTTTTCATCACAAGGTTTCTCTGTGTATCTCTGACTGTCCTAGAACTCACTCTATAGACCAGGCTAGCTTTGTCTCAGAGATCTGTCTACCTTTGCCTCTGGAGTGCTGGGATTAAAGATGTGGGGGCCACCATGCCTGGCTATGCTTCTATTTTTGAATAAGGATCTTCTGTAGCCTGGCTGGTCTTTTTTTGTTTTTGCTTTTTGTTTGTTTGTTTTTCGAGACAGGGTTTCCCTGTGTAGCGTTGTCTGTCCTGGACTCACTTTGTAGACCAGGCTGGCCTCGAACTCACATCGATCTGCCTGCCACTGCCTCCCGAGTGCTGGGATTAAAGGCGTGCGCCACCAAGCCCGGCTGCCTGGTTGATCTTGAACTCTAGGGAATTCTCTGTCTTAGGCCCCCAGGTTTGGGGGCTACAGATGTGCAGTACTACAGCTGGCCTGGAGCTCTGTTCCTTCTTGTCACAGTAAACCTTCATAAGACATAACAGCTGGGTGTGGTGGCCATGCCTGGAATCCTAGTACTTGGGAGGTGGAGGCAGGAGTTCAAGATCATCCTCAGCTATGTATTAAGTTTTGGACCAGCATGGGCTGCATGCAATCATTAAAAAAAAAAAACAAGAAGAAAAAAAAGAAGAAAGAAGGCAGGCATTGGGTTAGGTTTTTTGGTTTTGTTTTGTTTGTTTTTCAAGACAAACAAGCTCTGGCTGTCCTGGAACTCACTTCGTAGACTAGACTGGCCTTGAACTCACAAAGATCTGCCTGCCTTTGCCTCCCAAGTGCTGGGATTAAAGGTACCTTTAAAAGGATTAAAGTTAAGTCCCTGTCTCAAACAAAACAACAACAAAAAGAGGCAGCATGAGACCTCTCCAGTTGACAGCAGCTGGTGTTGGTTGCCCATTCTTGTATCACATGTCTTTATTCCTGGAAAAGGACCAGACTGAACACTCTGGAGGGTTCTGAGGACCCAGGAGTTGGGAAGTCCCTTGGAAAGGACTGGACCAGCTGCCTTGGGTTGCTGCAGTTCATTTAAGGCTGCTGGTTAGCTTGTCTCTGGGTAATATACCAGCTCCCCTCATCAAGAGCCTTACATCTAGCCTTTTTCTTTCCCCACTACTATTAACCATTTAGCTTAACAAAGCTTTTTGGAACAGCATGGTGAAAGCAGTCTAAAAGAGTAGAGGCTCCACAGAGGGCCACCCTGAAGCACAGAGCAGCCTTATCCCTGCAGTGCAGCTCTCAGGCATGGGCAGCTGTGGGAGTCAGGCTGTAGAACTCGTCTTGCTCTCATTAGTGAGCACCTGTGAGCTGTGTCGCTAACAGTCATTGTCCTGAGCCAGGCAGAGTTCTGACCCGGTATTCCCACCACATGTTAGACTAGATGTCTACCTTCTCCCTTCCGTACTGCACTTCGCGGCCCATCACACAGTCATGGCTGTTGTTCTGTCCTCACCCCTGCTGTCCATCGTTCTCAGGCCTCTTTGAGCAGCGGGTGGAGCAGTATCTAGAGGAGCTCCCCGACACTGAGCAGAGCGGGATGAACAAGTTTCTCCGTGGCTTGGGTAAGTTGGTACTGATGGAGATCGTCAGGGGTGCTGTCCCCTGAAATTCTGTGAGTCTATGCCAGCAAATATGATAGCGAGGACTGTAGACAGAGCAAGAGGAGATCGTGTGAGGAAGAGGAGGTGCCCGGCTATGACTTTAAGAGCATTTAGCGCAAGAGTCACAAAAGGAGCCACAGATTTGATCATGTCATTTCTCTTTTGGTACATGCCTTCCTCTGTTCACATGTGAGCTGTGAATGATGGTCATCTTTGTTCTAGGCTGTAAGGTCCGTAAGTCTCAATGCCAGAGTGCTAATTCTGCAAAGTACCACTCCTTCAGGGAGCTCAGCCAGTGTGATCCCGGGACCATAGCAGGTCTTTAAATGAAACAAGCCAGAGGTGCAGTGTGGTGCCCAAAGTCACAGTGGCTGATCAGTGTCCTAAGTAGTGTTTCCCTACCTTTATCAAAGCTATTGCTTTAATCTCTCTAATTCTTTTTGCAGCGAGAGGAAGGGGGGGTCGGGGTGAAGCAAGGAGAGAGCATGGAGCTATCATCAACCATCATCTTTGCCTTCTCTGGCTTGTCCCCACAGGCAACAAGATGAAGTTCCTCCACAAGAAGAATTAAATGCCTTTTCCGGTAGCAGAATCTAGTGCTTTGCAGGGCCTGGGTGAGGGCTCAGCCTGGGACCCTGTGGGCTGCTGTGGCCACTCTCAATCCTACAGACCCCACCTCCAAGCCACTCAACCTCTGCCTTTACCATATCCCAGGATACTGTTTGTAAATAATCTGCTGTAAGCTTTCTTAACTGTTTTTGTAATAAGCAAAGAGAACCTGTTAAATGTTTGTATATTCCCGAGGGCCAGGTGCTTTCCTGCCTTGCCTGAGCATGGAGTCTGCTGGGTGCTTGTGACTGGCCGGTTATGTGCGGCTGACTGTCTCAGCCAAACCCCTGCTGTCCTGAAGACGGCTGGCCTGCCTGCCTGCCTGCCTGCCTATGGCCCCTGCTGCCGGTCTCAGGCCCTGGGGAGCAGGTGCTGTCTCAATTACGTACAAGAGGACTGGTTGTTTTAAATCCTAGAGTTTCTTTTTTCTTTTTAGTAGTTCCCGTCTTCCAAGCCTGTTTCTGAAAGGCAAGAACCACTCTGCCCCTACTTGCACGTAGAGCCTGGCACTTAGGCCGGGCCCTGTCTTGTTTCTTCTACCCTCTGACATGGTCAGTGAGTCATGCGAAGTGCAGCTTCCAGTCAGTGGTGGCCATGATGCGGTACAGGGCATTTCTCCTTACACGATCCACAGATGTTCTCAATAAACTGTACATCCATTTGGGCCCAAGAGTCCCATGTGTTCTTTGGTTTCATTATCTAGTTCTCTCCAAAATAGGTGAATCTGGATGAAACCCCATCCTACAGGGCATGTGGTAAATGGGTTAATTTCATGTGGGTTGCCTGGCCATCCCTGAACTTGAGTTCTCAAGGTAGAAGACACCTGCCACAGCTCTCCTTCAGCCTCCTTCTCTGGTAGCCTGCTGTTTGGGTGTCTCCAGTGATGGAAATGGTGACTGAGTGATATTATTGGGTAGCCTGACTCAGTGAATTCCAGCCCAAGCACTGCTAACACTGGGCTTAAACTCAGCCCTCACACACTGCCACTGACTCCTCCATATGACTCTCAAGTTTCTTCCACTAGAACCCTGAGTGTACACCCAGAAAACTCAATTACATTTTTTTTTTAAGGAAAACTTGGAATAAGAATGCTTTACTTTAGGTTTCCAACACACCAAGGCCTTTGTAGAACAGACCTTGAAAACTCCTGAGATAAGGGACATGTTGTTAATACTGCATTTAGCAGGATGTGAACTGTCCTTGTATCCTAACCTATTTATGATGCCTGTGCAGGCCTTAGCCTGTCCACAGTTGTGGCCTGCTACTTAGAAAATATGCAGAGGGTTTGTCTTCTGGGAAGGCAAAATTATCTTTTGAGAAAGCCTCTTACATAGTTGGCTTTATGTCAAGAATAAAAGGATTGTGGCCACAAGTGTGGGTTTCCAACTGAGGCCAGAGAATTGAGTTGGGTGTAGTGGCCTCCAGCCCTATAGTTAGCTCAGCCTGGGATTCCTGACAGTAGATTCCTTAGGAAAATCACCCAGTTCCCCAAAGGTGCTTTTGCTATCTCTGCACGTCCCCGTTCCCATTTCCTTCCTCTTTTGTGTGTGCACAAAGAACCTTCAGATATAAATCAGACTGCAAACTGGAGTTGTAAACTTTTGTTGAGTTTTAAAACTTTTACCTATTTTAAAATATAGTGCATTTGGGGGTTGGAGAGGGAGCCAGGTAAGAGCATTGTCCATTTTTCAGAGGATTCAGGTTCAATTCCCAGCACTCAGATGGTGGCTCACTGCCTCACACGGATCGGTAACTCTAGCTCCAGAAGATCCAGTGCCCATCTGGCCTCTAAGGGCTCAGACACACAGGCTTATAGGGCAAAATACCTTTAAGCATAACCTAAATCTTCAGCTCTCCTCTTAATTTAGAAAATCCATACTGGCACTTGGCTTGCTTAGATGGGCTGGCAGAATGTATTAAGGATCTCCAGGTTCTGCTTTCATGGACGACCTTGACTCCCTAATTCAGGAATTCTCAATCCTATCAGATTCAACTTGTTTAACAGAAACATTTTACTATCATAACATGAAATTCATAGCTATCATGACTTACACAAATACCTGAATATAAGTGTTTTGTTGGGAGCTGGAGAGATAGCTCAGTGGTTAAGAGCACTGTCTGCTCTTCCAGAAGTCTTGAGTTCCATTCCCCGCAACTGCACAGTGGCTTATAACCATCTATAATGAGATCTGGTGCCCAGGGATACATGAAGGCAGAACTATTATAAAGAAGTGTTTTTGTTATAAATGGCTGTGTTTGCTGAGAGCAGTGGCGCACACCTGTAATCCCAGCACTTGGGGAGGCAGAAAAAGGCAGATGACTGTGAGTTTGAGGCCACTAAATAACAAAATACCTGTCTTTTAACTATGTACACTATAGGTAATAATTAAGCCACATGCCTAAAACCTTTTCATAGAATTATTGTGAATGTGATGGTTACATACATAAATGTCATGTTACAGATCCTACTTTACAGTTACCCTACCACACATGCATATATGCATCACCCCTCCCCATCAGGACCCGTGTTCTTACTAGAGGTGACATACGTATTTCCAGAGTCATAGTGGTTTATGCTACAAAACATTTTAAATGTAATTTTCCAGTGAAGCTGTGTTTATCACTAGTACGCTTCTGACAAGCCTTTTCCCTGGGAAGTTCCCCCTCCCAACTTACACTGCCTCAGTTTGTACCTGGCAACTAAAGCAGTTTGGGGTATCAAGCATACAGTCTCCCTTACCCTCTAAAAGTCAAGAGTAAATTTTGTCAATTTAATGTCCCAGAGATTTACAGATGCAGATTATCGGGCATTTTTTGTTTTTTTAACAGCAGAGTACTCTGAACATAAGCTGTCATCCTTCTAAAGTATTCTCAGACCAGTGTTTGCACTGCTGTGTGTTCACTCCTTGGGCCTCTGCACATCTTAACTCTGGGAACACAAGTGCTTTCTATGCTTGTACAAAACAGCAAGCCATGCAAGGAAAATGGAGACAGCCACATTTCCTGAAGGATGGGCTGGTAGAATTCCACTCCACTGTGGATGGCTTAGGTACCAAAGGCCTACAGATCTCAAGACAGCACACAGTAAGGAAACACATGTACTTTAACTTGGCTAGTTCTAATGCCTTCTACAAACCCTACTGCAAACATCTTCCATACACTAGTATCTACAGGTAATTTCAATTTATATTATGAAGCCAGTGTCTACAACTTAAAACTTCTAAGGCAAGGCCTGGCTCAAACCCCAGTATGTGATAAGATCTGTGGGTGAAAACTCAGCCAAGGCAGGCTGAGATGTAGCTTTCCCAAGAATCTCACAGAAATTATGGGCAGCATGCCAATTCCCTGCTTTTCTGAGGTATTCAAATTGAAGAGTGGAAAGGATTGTAAGCTTTGTCCCAGGTAAAAGCAGTCTTGGTGGGCTTTGCCCCATGGAAACACCACGGATACATTGCTATAGACTGGATGGAGCCATCCTGGGTCTGGAATTCAGGAAGTGGATTGGGGGACTCCAGCCAGGCTATTGTTTTGATCAAACATTGAAGAGGGCAGGGATCCTGACCCAGACGGGCCATTGCATGCCTGAAACGCAGGCAGAAGAGAGAAGGCTGCAGTTTTGGGGGCAGGAGCCCATGTAGAATTGGGGAGACCAACTTACAGGCCTGAGACACCTGGGGGTCTGTCCTGTGGAACAGATACTCAGTTTCCCTTTAATCCTTTCCCCCCTCTTGTGTAGCATAGTTGGATTGCATAATAAAGTCTAAAAAAATTTTAAGAAACAGAGCCAACAGTCAGGCTGTGGCTAAGTACAGGTTCCTCATTGACATTTTTTCAAGATTCATTTATTAAATACAGTGCTCTTCTGCCTGCACATCTGCAGGCCAGAGGGCATCAGTTCACATTACAGATGGTTGTGAGCCACCCTGTGATTGCTGGGAATTGAACTCATGACCTCTGAAAGAGCAATCAGTGCTCTTAACCGCTGAGGCATCTCTCCAGCCCCCCTGGCTGATATTTATGTCTGGTCACAATCATTTCATAAAGACTGCTCTCTATGCTAAGTATGGTGTATTTTGTGTTATGGTACACTGAACTATGTGCTGTCAATTTTTAAAGCTTTGCTGTTGACCCTGCATTGACAATTTTTTAGGTTTTCTTTTGTAAGACGATACAAACTCAGATGTACAAGTAAAACCAGCTAGAATCACAGCCATGCTTCCTAAAGGACATTTCCAAGTAGGCATGCTCCCTACAAACCACACATGGACAAGAAAATCGAGATTGGGCAGGGTGTGGTGGTAGACATCTTTAATCCCAGCACTTGGGAGGCAGGCAGATTCTTATGAGTTGGAGGCCAGCCTGATCTACAAGAGTCCAGGACAGCCCAAGGACACACAGGACCCTGTCCAGAAAAACCAACTCTTTCCTAAAACTTCCCATGCCAATCTGTCCAGTAGCTCAGTCCCCAAGCCACCTGTCTACTGTAGTATGCTTACAAACCCAGACAAATAATTCTGGTCTCAATCTTTTCAGACAGGTTATCTGCTATGTGGCTGTCCTAAAACTGCACAGCACAGGCTGGCCTTGAACAATAGACCAACATGCCTCTGCCTCCAGAGTGCTGGGATTACTAAGGCATGTGTCCACCATGCTCAATTAGGAATTTTTGCATTTGATGGCTCAAAGTCACAGCATTCATCAGTTCTTTTAAGATCAAGACCCATACAGCATACACAGGAACCCATGAATTTATAGTCGTGTGAAGTTGGGCAACATCTATTACAGACCGACCAGCCCACATCTCCTCACATCTTAGATCTGTTAGGCAGGTTCCCAGCATATAGACAAGGATACATAGAAATGTCACTGAAGGAACTACTCAGACCACATGGAAAATGTTAATATTTAATTAACCTCCCCAGGCAGCTTTAAGCCACCAGGACACAGGCACCTCCAACACCCTTAATCTTCTCTTCAGCTCTTCTGCTAAAGAATTTGGCCTTCACAATGACTGGCTGCTTAGGGAGCTTGCCCTTCCCCAGAACTTTGTAGTAACCCTAAAAAAAACGGGGGAGGGGGGGGAGAAAGTCATATTACACAGCAGATACTCAACACCCCAAAATTAAGGCTGGACTTGTCCTTTTTCAGATGGCCTATGTACCCTTGGCTGTGCTAGAACTCAACAAGGATCAACATCACCTCACAGACCCACCAACAGCATCTCCATAGCGCTACAAGCAAAGCATGCACGACCCCAGTAGGACATGTATCTGATCTGGGCACTAATAGGGACACTGAAGGACACCTACCAGTGAATCAAGACAGCAGTTACTCTTCGAGAACTCTAGCACACCAAGACAAGGACCATGTCAGGATGTGACTCTAGTCTCGGCTGAGCATAAACCTTCTGACCAGCTACTGCCTCCACTAAATGTGGACCAGGCGGGAAATGGCGACTAAACAGAAAGCTCTGCTATGGTTTGGGTCTCTTCACTTAGGCAGCATGGGCTCTCTTTACAGAGAATTTAGGGCCTTAAATAACTTTTAACCAGCAAGGGCCAAGCTTTGCCACAAGACCATTTCTGTATCAATACAGCTCAACAGTCTTTTTTTTTTTTTTTTTTTAAAGGCAACCCTGCCCGAAATGAAAACTATTTGGTAGATGCATTCTCTGAATTCTTACTCCACAAGTGGGGACCAAAGGGAAGGGAAAGTTCTATTTAGGACCAATCCAATTACCTGCAACAATTCTACTAAAATGTTTAATTCTCTAACAGGTAATGACTAGATAATTTTGTTTGACAGAGTAGATTAAATTATAGGCCCATCAAGAATAATGGACTAGTCAGTTCACTCACCGATCGCACAACATCAATGATGGGAGCAACCCCAGTCTTGTTTTTTGCAGCATTGACCCGTGTCTGCTCACTGACCAGTGTCCACAGCTTATCCAGGTTGACAGTTGGGCAGAAGCTCTGGTTCCTCTTTAAATGGTAGTGCCTCATACCGACTTTTCCAAAGTAACCTGGGTGACTGGGAAGGGAGGACAACTGTCTTCAGAGCCTGGCTCCAAGTACACTGATCTCTGTAGTTACCTCATCTTCACTGTTGTAAACTGGTAGCGCAGGCACCTGATACAATTTCTGAACTCTTAAGTCCCTGAAGAAGTTAGGTCACTCACTAGCACCCCTCTTTTAAAGAGGTTCCCTGAATAGGAATAATATACCATCCTCTAATTGGTAGACAGAAGGCAACCCAGGTAAATCTGATGTGTGTCTCTAACCTGGTGACTGGCTGTGCCAGAAAGTCCACAGCCAGTGAATAAGGTCAGCAGTTTTTCTTCGAGGACTCTAGCACACTAAGGCAACAAGCAATACCTGAGCGTGACTCTAGCCTCGGATATGTCCCCTCGAGCCTGCTTTATAAAGGACCTTTATCGGTACTTGGTAAAGCTACCAATAACCAAGGTTAAGAAACCAGTTTCCAGAGGTGTTCTCGAGTTCTCTCTTCCGCCTCTACTTCCAAAGAACTCACTATTTGTCGAAGTTGATCCTGTGGTGGTGCATGCCTCCAGCATTCCCGCGGCCTCCAGGGTGCTTGCGGTGCTTACCTGCAGGCACACAAAGACACGCGGCTATCAGCCTTCTCCGAGTGCCCTGGCTTTCTGTTCCCAGTCTACGATCCATTTTTTTTAATCATGACTATTCTCCAAGTCGCAGGGATAAAAGCGTTTCCGGCGTTCCACATCACAGCGCTATGTGTTCATCGTCCACCCACCACCTGCGTAAAATCATCTTAAAACTGGACTCGAGGGTCTTCAGCCTCGGAAACTGCTGTCCAATCTGACTGGCAAGGTAAATTATTTCTCCATCGTCTCTTCCGACACAGCCCAAAGCCTACCGCCAGAGTCCCACACTTACCGATGCGGCCGTGCCCGTGGCTTACGTGGCCCCGGAGTTTTCGGGTCTTCCTCAGTCTGGATGGCTGTATGGAGGAAACAGCACACTGGTTAGGCCGAAGGAAAGGAAGGGGGGCTGGGGCTGGGGCAGGGGCAGCAACGCTTGCCAGCCTGAAACATGCCTGCAAACAAGGACTCGCCTTCTGGAGCACTTGGGCAAGGTTGAGATTACAGACCGGGACGGCACGCGGACGCCCAGACCCGCGTGTCTCAGCGATCCGAGCTCCGGTCGGAACACGCGGGCCCAGGCTCCTTGCCCCACACCCACACGAGCCATCCCGCCCCGCAGGCTACGTGCAGCCACGGAGCCCCACTGGAGCCAGGGCAGGCAACTGAGAGACAGAGAGGTAGAGAGGCAGAGCTCCGAGCCGCCGCGAGCAAGCGGAGGCCACGAGAGAGACACCTACCATGGCGGCGGCAGAAAGGAAAGAGGGAGGGACCCGCGAAGTCTCGCGAGGTAGCCGGCGCGGGGGCGGGATCAATTTGCATCATTTCCGGCCAGGACCCCGGCCTCGGAGGGGCTTCCGGCGCCCGCCGGCCGCTTCCTTTCCGCCTAGGTGGGCGGGGCGTCCCGGTGGCGCATCTCCGGCAGGAAGGCTTTGTACGTCGGAGCTAATGGAGCGCCGCGGCAGGGCGGGCGTGTCCAGAGGACCCCGCTCTCTTCCGGTGCTGTAGGTTGCTGTCCCCGACCGCCATGGTTGTTGCCCAAAGCATTTGCGTAACTCCTTCACGGCCTCTGCCCTTCTGTTTTGGTCTTGTCCTGTCTTCATGGGCATCCTGTCAAGAATGAACAGCCTGTTGTGCTTCAAGGATGTGGGTTTTATATTTTCTATAAACGCCACTTCGGAGTTTTCTCCAGAGTCTGCCTGGCATGCTCTTAGTCCCCTAGCCCCGAGGTTCCCAGTGCAGTGTGCTCCTGGTGGAAGCATTTCCTGTGTGGGCCTTCTTAACCCTGTAACCGCCCCTCAGTCTGGCATGCAGTTCCTAATCGCCAAGTGATGCTTGGCTTCCCGATTCAGCCCACGTTGTTTAAGGGTTCAAGGATAACCGTTTTTGTATTTTCCCTTTAAATCCATGAGTTCTTGCCTTGTAGTATGTTTGCTAAGAGTTCAAAAGTATCCCACATGTGCACAAGATCCTATCCCTTAAGTCTATTTTTTCTGGCTTGTTCTGTTAAAGAATATTTTAGCCAAATACCCTCCTAAAGTCTCATCTCCATTAGGACCCGTTCCTTTTCTTTCTTTCTTTTTTTTTTTTTCTTTTTTAGCCAAGCTTCCCAAAAGCAGAGTCTGCAAATTCTGTCCATTTGCTAGCTTTTTTTGTTTGTTTGTTTATTGTATTGTCTTTGCTTTTTTTTTTTTTTTTTTTTTTGGTTTTTTTCTTTCTGAGTCAGGGTTTCTCCTTGGAGCCCTGGCTGTTCTGGAACTCACTCTGTACACCAGGCTGATCTTGAACTCAGCGTACTTCCTACCTCTGCCTCCTGAGGGCACGGCCCATTCGGTAGCTAGCTCCGCGCCGCCCCCCCCCCCCCCCCCCCCCCCCCCCCCCCCCCAAGTATTTAATCCATTACAGTCTGGGCAGTTTGATTTTAGCCACACCATTTCCTCAAGATTATTCTTTGTTTTGAGACGGGGTCTTACTGTGTAGCCAAGACTGGCCAGCTTGGGCCTCCTGATTGCTGGAATTACACTCTTAGTTGGCTTGATAGGCATATATGGTGTCCTTACATGGATTGTAATAGCACTTTTTTTTTTCTGTTGTTCCTGTTCAGCTCCCATTTAAGCAGTCACGTTGGTGAGACTTTATGGGCGTGGCTTCTGACATTCCCAGGAGACACAATCTCAGCAGTGAACCCTCTGATGTCTGGTTCTTAGTCTTTCTCTCCCTCTTCTGCAATGGTCCCTGAGTCTTAGCTGCAGGAATTGTTCTATAGATGTATCCAGTGGGCCTGGATTCCACAACTGTGCATTTTGATTGGTTGTGGCTTGCTGCATTGGTCTCTCTCTGCCTGTTGCAAGAGAAGGTTCTTTGATGAGGCCTGAGGCCTGTACTTACCTGTGAGCATAAGGACAACTATTTAACTATTTAACTATCGACATTTTCACTAGCCCTGGCTGGTATTCCAGTACCAGTCATGATCTCCCTAGCCCTAAACTTTTGATCTTCCAGTCTCAACTTCCCATGATCTGCGATTTTAAGCATGTACCACCATGGCCAACTCTTCCTGAACTCTTTTTTTTTTTTTTTTTTTTTTTTTGGTTTTTCAAGACAGGGTTTCTCTGTGTAGCCTTGGCTGTCCTGAACTTGCTTTGTACACCAGGCTGGCCTCGAGCTCACAGCGATCCGCCTGCCTCTGCCTCCTGAGTCCTGGGATTAAAAGCGTGCATCACCACTGCCTGGCTCTCTTCCTGAACTCTCAAGGAACACCTTAATATTCTAGTACTTCCACCAGCACTCCAGGCCATGATGGTGAAAGCCCCAACATCTTCAGAGTGCTTTGGAAATTACAAAACGCTTTAGTCTGAGCACTCAGGGCTGCTAGCTTCATTGTATGCATAAGACAAGAGACACGGAAGAACTGTGGGTCTTGTCGAAGGTTATACAGTTGGTAAGATGCAGGGCCTGGGCCTAGTCTTGCCCTTCCCTTCTCTCTCCAGACCTCCTGTTTTTACCTCAGTGATCACTCCCTTTCTGACTTCACAACATTGTGATTTTCGTCTCTCCGTCTCACAGGCATATACTGTCTATTACCAGCAGAAGGGGGGGGGGGGGCGCGGTTGAGAGTAGGGATCAAGATTTAAGACCTGCTGTCCAATATGTTCAAGTAACGAGCCAAACTACCATTGGGTAGATACTCTGTGGATGGAGGTAAGCTGGGAAGAGCCTTGGGAATGGAAGGTAGCATCGAGGCATTTTTATGGGATCTGGAACAAGGATCAAGTTGCGGCAAAGGACAGAAACAGAATCCAGTTTCTGAATAGTTTGCAAAATTCTTTGCTTATGAGGAGCTGCATCCTCTCCTTGGGACATCTGGCTGAACGGCACCTAATAGTCTTAGTGACATTTGATCTCTGGAGTAGCTGGAGTATTTGGGGAACTTGTTCAGCTCCCTTTCTTCCTCACAGTGTAACTGGCTGCGTCAGGGTCCTGTGTTTCTTCAGTAAAGTCAGCTTCTTCAGCTTTACCACCTCTGACAAAATAGAAAGGGCTCAGTTCTGTATCTGCAAAGTTGAATAGCAGCCAGATGTTAAGACATTAGGTCACCTTTCTCCACTGGGCAGATGGGACACGACCTTGAACATGACCTGTAAGAATTGTCCTTTGTGACAGTTCTGTGAAGTACAGCATGGTTTGTGACATCATAAGCACCCGAGTTACTTCAGAGAATCAAAGTGCACAAAACACTTGTAAAATGAAGGGAGATGACACAGGCAGCAGCCACCTGGCGAGGCAGGAAACCTCAGACTTCCTCCATGTGATTTCGGGAACACACTGCCCTTTGACAGAGTGCCCTTGTGGCCTCTTTCCTGTTCTCTCCTCTCTGGGTTCCTGGTTTTACTTAGTACTTCAGACAGCAGCTGTTCTTAGGAGTATGAGCACTTCTAGAGCTGTCGCCTTCTTCCTTTTTTTAAAGATACACTTTTATTTATGTGTGTGTGTGGTTGTTGGTGTGAGTGTATAGTGTGTGTGCGGGACCTGCTGAGAGGCCAGATGAAGATGCTGGATGCCCTGGAGCTGGAGTCCAGGTGGTTGGGAGCCACTCGGTGAGTGCATTGGCTGCTGAGCTTGAGTCCTCTGGAAGAGCGGCCAGTTCTCTCAAGCACTGAGGCATCTCCCAAGCCCCAAACCTTGTCTTCTTGCTCTTCACATTTAATTGGATAATTTGGGAAGAATATGTTGTTAGCCTTTTAAAAGGAGACTGCTAGCCTGGCACATACCACAAGTCTTTAGTCCCAGTCCTGCGGAGGCAAAAACATGTGATCTTTATGCATTTGAGGCCAGACGAGACTATGTAGTGAGATCCTGTCTCAAAACAAACCAAAACAAAAACAATTAATTCAAGGTAGGAAGAGCCAGAGTTTCTTGTAATTTTTGTTTGTTTGTTTGTTTGTTTGAGACAGGGTTTCTTTGTATAGCCCTGACTGTCCTAGACTCACTTTGTAGACCAGGCTGGCCTCAAACTCACAAGAGATCCACCTGCCTCTGCCTTGAGAGTGCTTAAAGGGGGAGGGATTTTATATCTCCCAAGGGATTAAAGGTGTGTATCACCCCACCCCCTCATCATTTTTTAAAATTTCATTTATTGTGTATACAGTGGTCTGTCTGCATGTACACCTGCAGATCAGAAGGAGGCACCAGATCACATTATAGATGGTTGTGAGCCACCATGTGGTTGCTGGGAATTGAACTCAGGATCGCTGGAAGAGCAGTCAGTGCTCTTAACCTCATCATTTTTATTTTAATATGAAAAGGAATTTGTGGGGGGGGGGGAGTGAGATAGGGTTTCTCTGTGTAGCCCGGGCAGTCCTTGAGTTGCTGTATAGACCAGATGGCCTCAAACTCAGAGATCCACCTGCCTCTGCCTCCAGAGTGATGGGATTACAGGCATGCACCACTGTGCCCAACTGGCCAGATTTATCCTGTTAGGACTTTTAAAATGCCTTTACATATGTAATGGGGGAAAAAACATTAAAAGAAGTTCTGAAAAAAATATAAACATCTCAAATCATACGACCTCACAAAGCTTTATATTAATTTTCAGGTCATGTTTAGATGGAAGTGTGGCTATCTGCAGAGCTGAAGATCACATACGTTAATCCTTGTGCATGTGTGTGCATGAATGGACTGTATGCACATAAGTAGACGTATATGCATACTCGTGCAGGCCAAAGGAGGAGTTCACCTCTTGCTGTCTTTCCGCTTGATTCCCTTGAGACAAAGTCTCTCACTGGACCTGAAGCTTGAGCTTTTCACTAGGCTTGGCTGGCCGTCAGGCTCCCGGGATTCACCCCTCCTCGTCTGCTAACCCTGTGGTTGTGGCCATGCATAGTCATTTATGGTTGTTATTAATATGTGGGTGCTAGGGAGTCGAACTCCAGTCTGCAAGCTCTCACAACAAGTTTTCTTACCCACTGAGCCATCTCCGGGTCCCCACGTTGATCCTTCTGTAGTCATATTTTATTTAATTTCATGACGTCTGTATCAATGCCCAATGATAAGGATTTGTCCTTTTGTTTCGTGTGGTGCTGGCAGTGGAACCAGGCACCTTGAGCGTCCTAGGTAAGCAGTGCTACTGAGCTGCCACCTCAGCCCTTCAGATTTATTTTCAACAGCTGAAGAGTAATTTGCCTTCAGCATGTGCTGTAATGTACTAAGTCATGTTCTTGTGTACTTTGTTTTCCTGTTTTGGTTCTTACTATATTTGTTGTTAGAGACAAAGCTGCAGTGAAAAAAAAAAAAGCCGCTGTGAACACTTTGTTTAGTGGACTTTTGTTCTTTGGGCCAATATCTTGTCTAGAGTAAAATCCCAGGAGAGAGATTGCTGGATTATAGAGTATGAACATTTTTATGATTCATCTTATGTTGCTATTTTTTTTTTTCAGATGGATTGTACCAATTTGTACACCAGCAGTATATACAGCTTCTGATCCATTTCAACTTCCTGATGCTCAGAGCTTTGATATGCCCTTTCAGGAGTTGGTTTTGGTTTTGTTTTTGTTTTTTTCCTGGTTTTTGTTTTTTGGTTTTGTTGTTGTTGTTGTTGTTGTTGCCTTTTCAAGACAGAGTTTTTCTATGTAGCTTTAGACTCACTCTGTAGACCAGGCTGGCCTTGAACTCACAGAGATTCGCTTGCCTCTCAGAGTGCTGGGATTGCAGGCGTGCACCACTGTGCCTGGCTCTTTCAGTAGTCACTGTGCCTGGCTCTTTCAGTAGTTTTTGATATATAGCATTTGGGGGAAGTCTATAGGCTAACAGGTAGAGTTTTCTAAAGCATAAGCCAAGCAAACAGACCAACAAAGTAATTTGAGGGTTATTGATTTCTAGTCACCTTTCATTCCCATGTTAGATGGAGTTTGTTTTAACTCTTACTGCACTGCCTGACAATGCCAGCCCTACAAGCTTGTAGAAAGCTGAGATGGAACACCTTGCACCTCAAATCCCCAACAGTAAACTGTGACGAGAGGAACCCTCATACCTTAGAGACCAGTTTACCAAGCTGTACAAACAAGAGAGCTTTAAATATCTAGGTTTTAATCTAATTTCGCAGGGCTTAGTTACTGAGAGCACAGAAGCGCACGGGTTCGTTTCCCTGCTCTGTGTTCGCTGGCTGAATTCTAGTGAAGAAAGAGCATTTCTCCTTGAGTCTGTTTTTTGTTTTTGTTCTTTTTAATCTTTGAATGAAAAAAATAATTATTATTTACTCAGTCATTCATTTTACAAGTATTAGTTACATGTGTGCTCTATACTAACACTACACATAGATGCCAGGTTCTTCGGGGAAGATAGAATAGTGGACAAAGATGACAAAGTTGTGCTACTGACTGGGACTGCAGGACTGTGTAAGACAGCGATCAAATGGGAAATGTGTGCTCTGCAGTCTAGCACAGTAGGTTCTCACTCATTTTCCCGCTCACAAAAACATTGTTTTGATGATAACTTGAACTTATTTATCCAAGCAAACAGTCTTTGAGAGTCTCTTCCCAGTGTGCTGTGGAGTGGTTTGCAACAGCATTCCTTGAAAGGTTAAAGATGTCCAGTAACTGTTTCCCTTACCACAGATGTCCAGATGTGGTGAGATGTTAAAAAGCAGGTGGCTTGTGGCAAGGTAGTGTTGTTTGCGAGGGTCCCCATCCCATACTATTTAGGTGAAGTTTTATTTAGCTCAGGTCTCCCCAAGGCAGAAAGCACGGACCATAAGCTGAATGCTGCTGGTGTATGTTGTTTGAGTCATGGTGTTTTCTTATCCTTTTACTTAATTTGTTGCTTCTTTATCTTGGATCTTTGTTGTTATTGTTGCTGTTGTTTGTGGGGAGAGTCTCATCATGTAGCTCTGGTTGGCCTGGAACTTTCTCTATAGACCAGGCTGCCCTGCCTCTGCCTCCCAAGTGCTGAGATTAGAGGTTTGCACCACCACACCCAGCACTGTATGTTCCATAGCTTGTGCTTTTGCGGGTGTGATGGGACCTTTGGGATGTGGAGCCTCATGGGGCCTTTATGTCATTAGAGGTGTGCTCCTGCCAGACTCCTGTCCACCTGATCACACTCTGAAATTGTTGCTAACACTGGGAATCAAAGTAAACACTCTCCCTTTATAATTAGATTATTTTAGGTTCCAAAGATAGGAGATGACTAAAATAGTTCCTGATATTTGTCTGTCTGTGTATACATTAAGTGTGTGCGTGTGTTTCATCAATGGCTTCTCCACCTCATTTTTGTTTGCCAGTGAGCTACAGGGCCTGCTTGTCTCTGCCTCCCAGTACTTGGGAAGGCACAGTCCTCTCTGCCCAGCTATTTCATGGGCTCTGGGGGATTTGAACTCAGGCCCTCATGCTTGCATAGCAGTGGCTTTATACACTGAGCCACCTTCCCAGTCTCAGCTTTCTAAAGTGCAAATAAAAACCTAGATTCTGGTATTTTGAAAAATGACAGCTAAGCCGGCCCATGGTGGTACATGCCTTTAATCCCAGCACGCAGGAGGCAGACGCAGGCAGATCACTGTGAGTTCAAGGCCAGCCTGGTCTACAAAGTGAGTCCAAGGCTACACAGAGAAACCTTGTCTCAAAGAACCAAAGCTGGGCAGAAGGACAGGAAGTGGAAGATGGGACTTTCTAGAGAGGGGGCGGAGCCAAGAATTGACAGTTGTGGGAGGGGGTGGAGGAGGAGGAAGAAGCCTCTGAGGATCAGATTGGCAAGTGCTTGGGATATATGTATGTTATGAGGTTTAGAGTAGTTCCTTTTAATTTATGAGTAGATTAGAATCAGTTTAGATTATGCCTGGCCTAGTGCTTGCAGCTTTAAAGTACGTTTCAGACTCTGTATCAGTTATTGGCTTCCTAGGCCAAATTCATACATTTTATTGTAATAGCCTTGAGAAACCCTGTCTCAGAAAAAGAAAAAAAAAAAAAAAATGGAAAAAAGAAAAATGACAGCCAGGCAGCGGTGGCGCATGCCTTTATCCCAGCAGTCAGGAAGCAGAGGCAGGTGGATCTCTGAGTTCCATTTCAGCCTGGTCTACAGTGTGAGTTCCAGGACAGCTAAAGCTGCACAAAGAAACACTGTCTAGAAAAAAACAAAAAGAAAATGAAGATTTGGTAGCACTGGACACAAATTCATTGTTCTCTCTTTTTTTAACTTTTATTATCTATGATTTACAATCATGCACTGCAGTCCCACTAATCTCCCCATCCCCTCATATCTGCCCTCTGCCCTTGCAACCTCCCCCCAGTAAAATAAAACAAACAAAAATCTTGTCACAGAAGCTGTAGTGTATCATGCAGTATAGCCTTTTGTCCTCACATGTTTACTTTCAGATGTTCATTGTGACAAGTCATGGGTCTGGTTTGAGGCCTACACCATCAGTACCGGATCCTCACTGGGACTCTCTCGGATATCCTGTTGTTGCCGTTTGTCATAGAGATTCCTAAGCTTTGGATCCGCAGGACCAGCCTCTTCACGTGTTCCAGCAGATCATACATGGGGTAGATGTTGGGGTGAGGCTGACTTAGAACTCTGCATCAAGGCCTGGAAGTAGCTGAGTTAGTCCATCTGCCAGCTCTCCTGCTCCCATGTCCTCAGGGCAGGGCCAGCTTTCCTGCTCTTGCATGGATGGCATTATTGCCTGTAGTCAGGAGTCAGAGAGGTGAGTCTGATACTCAGTCACGTTCTCTCTTATTCAGTCCAGGCCCCCAGTCCATTGCATGGTATGACCCATGTTCAGGAAGGCTTCTCTGCTCAGCTAACCCTTTCTGAAAACACTCAGCTAAGAAGTGTGTTTCCACAGGAATTTTCAATCTCATCAAGGGAACAAAGATTTAACTGCAGCAGTTCCACACCTTGGCCTTTTGATGCCCAACCAAAGCATTTAAGCTTTCATCTTCATCTCATAATGCAACATTTACTCTATCCCCACATATCCCCATAGCCCTTAACAGCCCCAACATAGTTCAGTAGCCAAAGGCCAGTCTCTGCTGAGACCTAGGGCCAACTCTTCAACGTGAGCTCTTCAAGATCAAACAAGATGCTTCTGTGATTCCAATGTGCAGTGACACAGAACACACATTTCCATTCCAAAGGGAAGAAATGGAGCATACCAAGCAAAGGTCAGACCAAAGCTGAACCCAGCAGGACTAACCCCTCACCCCGTGGCTCTGTGTCCAGGATCTAAAGCCTCTGTTGGAATCATCTTGGCTCCAGAGGGCCTGGGTAGTCCTGTCCTTCCAGCTGCTATAGCACTTGCACCTCTTCACCCCACGCCTACAACTTTCCTAGGCTCTGGAATCCCCAACGTCCTGGGATTTCCATTATAAATTCGGCTTCACCTTTACAACTTCATGCAGTGGCCTCTCAGGGCCTCCTCTCAGGAACGCCGACCTCAGCACACACTGCTTGGCTTCTGCCCTTCAGTGGCCTTGGCGCAAGCCTCCCCGGCTCCCCACTCCGCCTGCCATTCTCCATGCCTGCAAAGCCAGTATCGCACGGACAGAGCTGCCAGGTACTGCTGCCAAATTAGCCGCCTCCTTGAAGCACAACTGTCTTCAGTGTGCCTCAGTGTGATGACCCTGGGAGAAGACTTCTCTGGGCAGCTGTACTGATCAGGGAACCCCTTCTGCATCATTCTCAGCTCAGGGCCTTTCCACAAGCCGGGGCCTTTCATGGCTGCAGTCTTGTCTATTGTCAGCACAGAGTTTCTCTAATGGTGCTAATCTTGTCAACAATTACAATTGCCTCCTAGCGTCCACTTTATAACTTTTATGACACCTCTCCCAGCAGCAGTTCTGCATAGTTTGTCGCACTCTCTCTTTGTCTCTGTCTCTGTGTCTGTGTCTTTCTGGTTAAAAACAGGAAACAGCAGCTGGGAATGGTGGCACATATCTTTAATCACAAGCCTTTGAAGGCAGAGGCAGGCAATCCCTCTGAATTTGAGGCTACCTTGCTTTACACAGTTCTAGGCCAGCCAGAGCTACAAAATGAGGCACTGTCTTTAAAAAAAAAAACAAAAAACAAAAAAACAAACAAACCAAAAAACCAAAGAACTGTCTTGTCAGGGCCCACAGATCTGAAGTGAAAGTCCATCCTGGCCAGGCGTGGTGGTACACGCCTTTAAGCCCAGCACTCGGGAGGCAGAGGCAGGCGGATCGCTGTGAGTCAAGGACAGCCAAGGCTACACAGAGAAACCCTGTCCCAAAACAAATAAACAAACAAACAATCACCTACAAAACCCGAACAGCCACATTAGCAACATTAATTTCATATGCAGATGAAGTTTTGTCAAATCAAATTTGCCACTGCAATTTAAATATGCTATTCCCTTATGTGGCTAAGTTTGGTAAATACACAATAATGTAATGTCCTATGGTGTCATTTAAACTCTATGTGGCAAGAATGCATGGTTATCATGTCTGCCCTTCTCATTAATCTCATATAAGTAATGCTGTTTGCTGTGAGACAGATCATAAGTTCAGTACTGCCCCTAAAATCTTTGGGTGGACATGTGAATGATCTAGAATAGCTATACCCGTAAAAACACTATTAGAGCAAAATAGTAATTAAACAAATGATTAGAGGGCCAGAGAGATGGTTCAGTGGTAAGGAGGACTGGCTGCTTTTCCAGAGGGCCTGGTCATTTCCCATCACCCATATGACAGCTCATAACCCTTTGTTACTTCAGTCCCAGGGGATTAAAGACCATCTTCTGGGTTCTGTGGGCACCAGGTGTATGCCTGGTGCACAGACATACATGTGGACAAAAATCTGTACATATAAAAGTTTTAAAAACTTGAAACAAACAAACAAACAAAAAATGGAGCTGGAGAGATATCTCTCATAGGGGACCGAGGGTTTGGTTGCCAGCACTCATATCAGGTAGCTTTTAAGAATATGTTAACTCGAAGCCAGGCGGTGGTGGCGCACCTTTAATCCCAGAACTCAATCCCAGACAATCAAGGATACACAGAGAAACCCTGTCTTCAAAACAAAAAACAAAAACCAACCAACCAAAAAAAAAAACAAAAAAAAAAACCCAAAGAATATGTTAACTCCAGCTTCGGAGAGTCTGTTGCCGTTTTCTGGCCTTTGCAGGCAACTGCACTTACACACACACACACACACACACACACACACACACACACACACACACACACACTTTAAAAATAAAATATGTTCAGATCTAGCCAATGGACAGCTCATTTTCCATGGTTATGGGGAGAGCGGGGACCGCTTCTGACATGAACTCTGGTGCCCCCAATTTGATCACTTCCCTTTTGTGGTGAGGCACACAGAGAAAAGGGAAGCAGGCTACTTGGATGAGACCTGATAGACTGTGGTCATATGGTGGGGGAGGAGGTCCCCTTCTGTCAGAGGTCTAGGGGAGGGAGGGTGGGAACAGGAAGATACAAGGGAGGGCATAACAATCCTATGTAATCTGAATAAATTATAATTTAAAAAAATGAAAAAAAAAAAAAAAGATTATTAGAACTCACCGGAAGTCTGTGAAAGGATCTCAGCCTGAGAACATTCCAGCAACTCAGAGTGTGGTGTCTAGAATCAGGCTAACCTGTATTTGATTTTGAGCTCTGCCATGTTCTATCTTTGTGCTTTATCCTGATCCTGAGAGCCTTGGTTTCCTCACTCTGTACCTCCTGGTCTTAATTTGTGAATATATCATAATCCCTATATCCAAAGGCAGTTGTGAGGGTTGATATAAGTATGTAAACTTGGCACTTAATACATTTTCAACCCCTGTTGCAAAATTAAACTTGGATCACCTTTGTCTACCAGTAAGAAGAGGCAGAGGCTACTTGGAGCACGCTTGAAGCCCATCAAGGCTCGTTAGAAACACAGAATCTAGCAGACACCCCCCAGTACTTATCTTTACAGTGAAGATGCCAGACTCTTTCTGGGCTCAAGTGCAGGGCTAAGGCTGATGGTTATAACCTGGACCGCTGAGGCTTTCTCATACCTGTCCAGGAACGTCTCCCATGCCAAAGAATAAATTGCTCTGCCCTGTGCTTCGCTTGCAGGGAGTGGAGCTTGCTCGCTACACACGCTGCTTCACCGCTGAGGATGTCCGTGGAAAAGCTGAAGCCCCAGGCGCAGGCACAGACATGGGCCCAGGCCTGGGTACGAGCTTTCCCAGGCAGCCAGTCGGCTCTACAGATGGACGCGTGGAGGCCATGCCACCGACCTGCTCTCTGTGCCTACGGGACCTACGAGATGTGTGTTCTCGGCTTCTGCCATGCCAACATTTGTTCTGTAAGGACTGCTTCCAGGGCCTCATGCAGGAGCTATACTGTGTCACCAGAGTTTACGGGACAGTCCCAGATGGTAAGTACAACAGCATCCCGGCTCCCCTCGGTCTACATATAGGTCGGGCCTCTTCCCGTTTGACAGGCGAAGAGAGAGTCAGGGTTTAAATGCCCAAGGGATAGTCATTGCTGGAAGCATCTCTAGGGAACCAAGAGACAAAGCAAACCCTAGGGGACCTTTGTCTCTGGGGTTTCCTCCAGTTGGTGGCAGATGAAGAAGACTATGAAGGTTGTGGTTCAGGGTTTGACTGCCTTCATTCAAAAACGGAGAGAATGTGTCTTGGTGTATGCAAGCCTTCCTGCCAGAGAGAAGGGCTGGTCTCCTAGAGCCGCAGGTCAGGGACGGATTTTGAACAGAACCATGCTGAACTCTCCGCCGGTGCCTTGCTCCACAATGTCAGGTTTCCTAGGAAACAGCTGCACTGTGAAGTCCCCAGAGACCAGAAGCAGGTCCCTTCCTTTCAGTGTTGCTAGCAGGGAGTGTGAGGCACAGCGAGTATGGAGTGAAAGTGTACACTGAGTAAGTAAAAAAAATAAAAATAGATAAATAAACAAATAAATATAAAATAAAAAAATAGTGGCACCTTGGGGCATCATCCTTCGTCTTTACTGTTTATTGTTTCCCACAGTATATCCAAAATGATTTGTAACACACATCTAGGTTTTCTTTGAGGTATCTTGGTTAAAAGTGGATTCTAAACCTGGATTTTGATTCTTCGAACCCATGACAAGAAGCTAATCTCTTTGAGTCCTCTTGGAGTACAGAAAAGATAGGATGTAATAGGGTATAATTTTAATTCTTCTTTCTTTTCTTTTTTTGAGTCTGAATCTTATGTTGTTACTAGGCCTGGGGTTATACCTGTGTCCCAACAAGTCTGATTTGGCCACCCATCTTCCGTTAGCCAAATTAATAGTGAAAAGCAAGAAAAGGAGATTTTTTTTCAATGTGGCCACACTGGGAAGAAGTATAAAGAGATCCAGGCCCCTTCTAACTCCATCTTCTGAGTCCTGATGGGAGGGTAGAGTTTAAATGCCAGGCAAGGGGTATACACAGCTAAGCATTCTGGTCAAGATGTGGGCCCTGCTCACCATGGTCTCAGCTCCTGTCTTCCCCCACCCCCTCTGGCTGCCCCAAGGCTTTGGGATTTTTGTTTGTATTTTTAATCTGGAGATCCCTAGGGAAATTCTAGTTTCTTAGGGTTCACTCTTTCATTAGTCTCATAACCAAAGAGAGGGGCACAAGTGTCTCCTTGGAATATCTTCATTTCTGCCAGACATGCAGTTTACAGAGCTAGGGCCCATGCTGGCCTGCAACTTAATATGGTGGTCAGGATAGTCTAAAACTCATGGCAATCCTCTGGCCCCAGATTCCCAGATGCTGGGATCATGAGAACGAGCTACCACATCTGGCTGTGTACTTTCATTTTTAAAACTAATATATGAGTTTTGAAATTAAACTTTGCTCATTAAACATAAAAAGCATTACGTCAGGTATGGTGGTCCGTGCTGTTACTCTCAAAACTTGGGAGGCTGAGGCAGAGCTCTGTGAATTGGAGGCCAGCCTGGTCTACATAGGGAGTTCCAGGACAGCCAGAGTTACATGGTGAGATTCTGTCTGAAAAGCAAATCACTTTGCATGAGGATATGTGTGTGTGTGTGTGTGTGCCAGTAGATGTGTGTGAATTTGTGTGGAGGAAGAGATTAATATTGGTATACTCCTCCTTTGCTCTCTACCTTGGTGTTTTGAGCGTCTTCCCTTGTTGAACCTGGGGCTATTGACTGGCTAGACTGGCTGGCCAGCAGGCCGAAGGGCTCCCGGTCTCCACGGGTCCCAGGAGTGCACTGTCATGTTCCACTGTCTATGGGGGTGCTGTGGTGCATCTTTAATACTTGATTTCATCCTTAATAAACAGTAAAACCATATGTGTACCAAAGAATTGCTTTAAAAGAATTTTCCTTATAGCCTAGAATCAATAAGTGTTTGATTTATACGCCCACTTTATATCCTCACATACCTGGGATTACATAAACATTTCTCAGATGAAAGGGGGTTGAAAATGGAAGGAATTTAAGATGCCCTCACTTAAACAATTCTGGAAATACAGTAAATTCATAAAAACAGCGACTCTGGACAATGTGCTGCTGTCTAGGCTGTATATAAAGAACCCCTCACAAGGCCGGATGCTGTTGAGTGTGGCACCTAGATTAGAGAGTTTATAGTGACAGAAAACAGAATGGTGGCTCCCACAGCACGAGAGTCACAGGAAGCTGCTGTTTAAGAGAGGTAGCGTCGCAGTTTTGCTGCCTGTTAACTGGGTCTTTCTGGTGTCATTGAATTCCCAGAGTTCAGTATGAATCTGGTTACCAGCCCCTTATCAGGTATGTGATCTGCAAATATTTCCTTCATTCTGTATTTTGCTTCATCTTATGGATGCTCCAGTGATGAATTCTAACTCACTGTTTTTGTTGCTTATGCATTTGATTTCATTTCCAAGAAGTCATTACCATATCCAATGTCATAAAACTTTTTATTTTTCCTCTAAGAATTTTATAGTTTTATTTCCTGGGCCTTTCATTTTATTTAAGGTTCTCAGTGTAAAATGATATGTCTCAATGACTTTTTGAAACTAAAATCAGAGCATTAGACAGGAGTGATGGCATATTACTCTTTAATCCCAGTTCTTGGGAGGCAGAAGCAGATGGGTCTCTGTGAGTTTGAGGACAGCCTGGTCATATAGTGAGTTCCAGGCCAGTCATAGTTACATAGTGAGACCCTGTCTTTAAAAAAAAACCTAAAAATTATAAAATTAGGGCATTAATTCTTGTTAACAATTATTAGAGTCATAATATTGTTTTCCTAATTATTCTAAGTGCTATGAAGAATCACAATATAAGATTTAATGTCAGCATACCTGGCTCCTGATCTGCCTGCCACTTAATGATTGTAAACTTGGGCAGCGTACCCCAATTTCTCTCTTTTTTCTCCTTCTCTTCTTTCTTCTTTCTTCTTCTTCTATTACAATTGTAGGTTTTATTTATTTTTTTATATTTTAAAAATTTTGGGTCCCATTATTTTTCTTTCTAAAAATTATTTTTATTTTATGAGCATTGGCATTTTACCTGCATGTATGTCCGCATGAGGATGTTGCATCTTCTGGAACTGGAGTTACAGACAGTTGTGTTGTAGGCACTGTTCTTAAACTCTATTTGGGGTTCCTCATTCCTCTACCTCCCTGCCAGCCTGCTGCCACCCCCATACCCCCAGGTAGGAGAGAAAGGAGATTAGAAGGGACAGAGGACATAGATCTCTTTAGGCTTAGCTCTGGCTGGTTAGGGTCCTCGGGTTCTTTGAGAAAATATCAATCTCAGTTGTCAGGATATCCAGCAGTCCAGCAACAGCAAATAGCAAACACAGCAGGACAAACACGCAGCCTTCCTCCTCCTCTGTCTTGTCAAAGCCCCTGCCCTTCTCTCTTGGGGCTCTAGTATTTTTATGCCCTCCGAGTCCTCAGAATTAAACTATCTCCAGCTGGCAAAGCCATGCCCCTCTCAGAGCCACATGAGGCAGTTAGCAGCTGTGGATAAACTAAGGCAATGCCATATCCCACACTTGGGATTAAAACAAAAATATATTTACATTACATAACTGAGTTATCAAACCAAAACTTCCACTACAGTTGTGAGCTTCCATGTGGGTGCCAGGAGTTGAACCTGTTTCCTCTGGAAGAGACACAGTGCTGCTAACCGCTGAGCCATCTCTCCACCTCTAATTATTTTTATATATTTAAAAAACTGTTTAAATTAAAATAGAATTACATCATTTCTCCCCTTGTCTTTCCTCCCCTTTAATCACTTCTGTGTACTCTGCTTGTTCCTTCTCAAGCTTATGGACTCTTTCTCTTTAATTATTAGTCTTTCTATCAATAATTCCTAAATATATAAATATAACTTGATTAGTCCATATAATGTTGGTTGTGTGTATATATTTTTAAGGCTGACCTTGGTACTGGATAGCCAACCAGGAGTCTCTTCCCTGGGGAAGAGTATTTCTTCCACTCTTAGCATTCCTTGGTTGCCTGTAGTTTTTGTCTAGGGTTGCGGTCTGGTGAGATTGCCCCTTCATGTTAGCATGTCTGTTGGTGTTATCTTCGTTCAGGTCTCGTTTAGGCATGGCATTGGTCAGACTTCATGGATGTAGCTGCTCTGATAATTTTCAGATGAAATCTCATAGCAAACTCCCTGCTCCTCTGCCTCTTACACTCTTCCCACCCTCTTTTCTGCTGTGATCTCTGAGCTGTAGGTGCAGGAGTGTGCTGTCGCGCTATCAGCTAGGGCTAGGCGCCACAGTCACATGTACACTGCGTAGGTGCAGGAGTGTGTTGTCCGTGTATCAGCTGCGGCTGGGCACCCCACAGCCAGGTGTCGCTGCATTTTGATAGGCTGTGGGTTTTCTGTAGTGGTTTCTATCTGCCACAGAAAGACCTTTCTTGGATGAGGGGTTCTCTGTGCTTGAAGAGGATTTTGGTTTGTTGTTTGTTTTTTTGCTTTTTTGTTTTGGCCTATATGATGACAGTGGAAAATAACCCACAGAATGTTACAAAAATTAAATGAGAGTATGTACATAAAACTTCTATGGTATGCCTAGTATATAGTAAAACACTAAGAAATGTTGATATCTAGGGTGTGTGAACCTAAAACGGAGGGGAAAATACCCATAGATATAAGGACACTTGATTTGGAAACAGAAAGGCATTTGATTATATATGTGGTATCTTAAATTATCTTGAAAATAATTAAAAGTTATGCATGTGTTTGTGTGCCTGAGTGTATGTATGTATTCCACATGTGTGCAGGAGCCTGCAGAGGTCAGAAGAGGGTATCAGAAGTCCTGGAACTAGAATTACATGCAGTCGTGAGCCATCCAAGGAGGGTGCTGGGAACTGAGCCTGGGTCCTCTGTAAAAACAGCCAGTGCTCTTAATCCTTGCGTGTACCATCTTCCAGCCTGCATATTACATTCTTAGGATGTGGTCATTGTTACCTTCCATATTTGCATTTGTCAGTGAAGAATCGAGTAAATGTTCTCTTTATTACATGCAGTCACTGAGATGGTGTGTTGCAGTGTTTGTTGTGTTGTCTGTCTTCTCCTCTACAGATCTCCGTTGACTGCTGTGCACCAGGCACTGCAGCATCTACACTACAGAGATGATAAGAAAGGCCTGCAACATCAAGGGGCCGTTATTCTAATAACGTAAACAGATTGCTTAATGTTCAAGCCAGGGAACAGTAAATTAGGAGGCTCTCTGTGTGCTTGGGACTATCAGGCCTTAAGCTGACCACTGAGTATTTTGTGAAGGACTAAAAGAATGTCATCTAAGCCAGCTTTCTGGGGGGAGGGGGGGGCAGAGAGACAGAGCTGTCATCCCCTCCTGGCAATTCTCATGACAAATGCCATGTTTGAACCTGAGTCCCTGGGTGCAGTTTGCAAAATTATGCTTGAGTGTCTGGTTCTAGTGCTGCTATCTTACCCATCAGGGGCACGCGGCACTCTAGGAGGCTCATGCCCTTTCCTCCAGGTTTGCTTTTAGATAAAACATGAGAACAGCTGGAGGGGTGGTAGGGAGACCAACAGAGGCTGTGAAATAAATAGTTCCCAGTGTCACTGCCGCCAGCCAGATGGTGCCACGTTGTACAGGGACAAATCCATTTTAATGAGTGTTTCTCCCTGTCCCTTAGCAGAGCAAGAAGTTCTCTTGTTGAAAGAAAAAGGGTCTCTGCCTACACTTGGGGGTCTGCCCAGCTGTTTTTCTACTCTGATCCTTCAGTGGCACTTCCTCAGGCCTGCTATTGGGTTCTCGTCCGTCTAGCTCATGATTCTGCCACCCCACAGCCCAGAAAAATGTGCTCTAGCCCAGGACTTAAATGAGCACTCATTAACTGAACAACGTGGCCGTGGCTCCACAGACCTCCCGTGGCTCCAGCCTGTAAAGGAGCATTCTCTTCACTCTTGACATTGCTCCTTTCTGCAGGTGCAAAGCCTCAAGCACCCTGCTACATACTGTACCTGTCATCTGTTCTAAATCTTACCGTTCCATAAGGTGGTTAGGAAAAGCCTGCAGACTAAGAATCCTATATTTTTCTCTGTTGAGACAGGTTGAAGGACAACTCAGACTGTCCCTTAGCTAAGTAGCTAAGGATGACCTTGAGCTCTTATCTCTACCTTCCTGAGTGTTGGGAATAGTGGGGTGTGCTACCGTCCCTGCTGGACAAGATATTTAAAGGCCATTACTGGAGTGCCGAGTAAAGGCAGGCATGTGCTGAGTGTATAATGACCAGGCCATGCACGACGCAGCGGGGCAACTGGTGCTGTAGACGCTGGAGAAAGACTGGGTCCTGGCAAGGTATCTACTCACGCAATGAGAGCGCTGCCTGGGAGTGAAAGAGAGTTCTTTACTATGCATAGTTCAGCTCTGCGAGTATGCAGAAATGCCCACAGACCACTCTCCCTCTTACCCTCAGCACACTGCTCAACGAGTTACTCAAGACACCGAATACTTCATAAAAACAGTGCTAGTGTGAGGTGGTACTGCCCAGCTCAAGGCTGATGCAAGTATCTCAAAGATGTTTGAGGAGGGTTGGGCAAGCTATGATGTTCAGTAGGCTGAAAAAACTGGATGCATTTTCTTTTTTTTTTTTCTTTTTTTTTCTTTTTTCTTTCTTTCTCTTTCTTTCTTTTTTTGAGATGGTTTCTCTGTAGTTCTGGCTGCCCTGGAACTTACTCTGTAGAGCATGCTGGCCTCAGACTCAAAGATCCACCTCCCACTGCCTGCTAAGTGCTGGGACTTGAAGGTGCGGGCCACCTCCCGCTTTGCTTATGATATTCTCAACTTACAATGAGTCACTGGACTTTAAGTCCATGGTAAGTGAAAGAGCATCCACACTTCCTTAAGTCTCTCACTGAAAACAGTCCAGGGACATCCTCCACCTGGAAAGCTGTCCACTGAGCACTAAAGCCAGACTTGGAGTACATTTAGCTGGCTCTGAAAACGGATTGCCACAACTGGCGTTTACCAAGTCCTGGTTCTGACCTCAAGATTCTGAAGGAAGGTTCTGTTGGTGTTAGTTTTGCTTTAGGTTGGGGGTGGGGGTGGGGGTGGGGCATAAGTAACTGGGTATTTCCTTCTCCGTGTGAATAAAAGGAGCACTACCTTTTCTTTTCAAAGAACCGAAGTAACTTGTGACTGCGAGATTATTATTCACACCTAAATTTTAGAATCTGCCCATTCAGAATCTTTCTGATTTTCAAAGTAGAAGACAGCATCAGACAGCATCAGGTGTAGGGAGATCCCTGGTCTGAAATTCACCTCTCAGGAGCTCAGTTAGACTCGAGCACCGATAAACTGAGCACTCCCAGCTCCTGACTGGCTTTCATGGTTAAAATGATGAGCTCTTACAACAGCAAACAACCCCCGCAGATAGCCCCGCAGTTCCTGAAGCTTGTTAAAGGTAACAGCACAGGTCCTGCGAGCTGCTAATGCTGAAAGGGGGGAGTAATCACTGTCCCTTGGTGGGCAGGCCTTGGGGGCTTTGGGAAGACCGAGAGAAAGGGGACTGATGCAAGATGCTACAACCTCGGAGTCAGAGAGGGAAATGGGTCTAACCTTAATGAGCAGCTCAGCTGGAGGGGCTCTAATGGCCTTGGTGAGAACGGGAGCTGCCTGAACTGGCGGCAGGAGCTATGGAGGCAGCCGGCTGCTGCTTGCTCATTTGAGCATGCGCGTTAAGCAGCATGTCCAAACTGATGAGGTCTGAGGTAGACAGTACCCCAGGTCTCCCAGGTGGAGGGTGGGCTGCTGACCTGAATGGAGCCATGGTGTGTGGCAGGTGCAGAAGCTAGCACTTTGGAGCCCCGTCAGCAGGGTGGCTTTTTAGTTCAAGAACAGTTTCCTCACCTTAATTGGCTCTCTAGGGCCTTAGGAGTAGCTGTTGGCACCTCTGAAGGCCCCTGTTACTGGGAGAGCAATTCCCCTGGTGGTTGGAGAGAGGTAGGTTGTGTTTGGGGGGGATGTGTTTGCTGCACCTGGGAAACTGTGGCTATAGAAAGATCTGCAGAGGGAGGGAAGTTCAAGGTAGCTGTGATTGTTAGGCGGTTTTGGTGTGGCTGCTTGTCACTGGATCTTGCATTGAATAGGGGATTAGTCGTGCCTAAGTGCAGTGGAGGCCGGATAGCAGGAAAGTCCTCAGAGTCTATCTCTACCTGTTCACTGCACAAATGGGGCACCAGGCGCCAGGAAGGGCCTAGAAAACTGCCGAGGGTCACATGACTGGCATTTGCAGAGTCAGAGAGTCAGATCCTGCTCCCCTGCTTGATAACCCTGGGCTTGTTTGGCCTGCAGGCTGCAGAAGCTGCAGATCTATATAGGATGCTGCCTTGAACTTGCCACAGACCCCCTTTCAAGGCCCAGTGGGTGGGGTCTGTGGCTTTTTGGGGAGTGTATCCACATATCCTCCTTTGTTTCAACTCTTAAGATTCCGTGTGAAAAGAGACAGGTACTGTCGGGTCTCTGAGAGTCGGCCACATGAGATGAGCCCAGGCTCAGCCCGCATTTGCATCGACTGTGGGTATTTTCTCGGCACACAAAGCTGGCATCACACCCAGGGGCTTTGTCAGACAATGAGGGTATGAAGGCCAAGTGCCAGACACTCATGCATTCACCTCTGCCCCTCAGCAGTCACCTGGCCATCAGCCTCAGTGGCTGGCTCTACCTCCTAGCTCCTGGGTAGTCCTAGTTTACCTTATTCTGTCCTGTAATGATATTTACTCTGCCTTTATGGGCCATGCTTCCAAACCTTCTACTTTAAACCCAGTCAGTCCTTCTAACTCTAGACCTGCACTATTTATTGGCTACCTAAGGACTCTGAATTAGAAGCTGGGCCTAGCGGCTCAGGCCTGTGATCTCAGCTACTCAGGAGACTGACGCAAAGGTATTGAAGATTCAAAGCCTGAATGGGCCACAGGGGGAATTCAAGACGAGTGAAACTCCGTTACAAAATGAAAAGTCAAAAAGAGGCTAGGTATATAGCCCAGTAAAGGGGCTGTCTGTCTGTATGCACAAGGCCCTAGGCTCACCGCCCCACCCCCAGCCTCCCAGTACCACGGGAAGTAGAAAGACAGACAAAAGAGGACTCATCATTGCTTGCAGTTCAAGGGTCTTCCTCGTTTTCCCCCAAATTAAGCTTATAGCCTCATCCCCTATGTTCCTCTCCATGTCCCAGAGCCCCACGTTCCACACTTTTAACTCTGAATTGAGCTCCTTCTTTATCCAATTAGGATTTTTTTTTCACGTACATTGCTGTTTTGCCTGTATGTATGTCTGTGTGAAGGGGTTGGATCCCCTGAATTGGAGTTACAGACAGTTGTGGGCTGCCATATGGTTGCTGGGAATTGAACCCAGGTCCTCTAAAAATGAACCCAGGTCCTCTAAAAGAGCAGCCAGTGTGCGCTCTCTCTCTCTCTCTCTCTCTCTCTCTCTCTCTCTCTCTCTCAAGATTTATTTATTTATTATGTAGATAGATAATGTTCAGCCTGCATGTGTGCCTGTCTGCCAGAGGAGGGCACCAGATCTCATTATAGATGGTTGTGAGCCACCCTGTGGTAGCTGGGAATTGAACTCAGGACCTCTGGAAGAGCTGTTAGTGCTCTTAACCTCTAAGCCATCTCTCCAGCCCCTATAGCCAGTGCTCTTAACCTCTGAACCATCTCTCCAGTCCTCTCCCCCGCTTTTCTTGTTACTAACGTCTTAGTCTTGTTTGAAGGCCTGGATCCTATGTGAACCATCCACTCTACCAGAGACCACAGGGGTGGGAATGGGTTTAGCAATAAGCAGGGCCCCAGGATTGGAACTGTATTCCAGTGTGGAAGGTGGAACCATGTAAGTAGCTGCTGTTTGGACTGAGGATAAGCTTCTTTTAATCTAAAAAGGGCTGATGGCAGTTTTGGCTTTGCCAGTCATAAAGTTTCTTCCACAATTACTCAGCTCTGCTACTGTAGCCTCAAAGCAGCCATGGTCAGTACTGAAACCAATGGCTCTGACTGTGCCCCAAGAAGTCCTTCCTTCCTTCCTTTCTACCTCCCCCACCCCTCTTTTTGAAGTAGGGTCTCATGTAGCTCGGGCTGTTCTCGAACTCACTACGTAGCTGAGGATAACTTTGAACTTCCGGTCTTGCTGCTTCCACCTTCACAGTGCTGGAATTACACCAATGCCTGGGTTACGATGCGCTGGGGACTGAACCCAGGGCCACTTGCACCTTAGGCCACCGCTGATCTATATTCCCCACACCAGGAAGCTTTTCTTGACTGTATCTTTATTAACTAAAACACGTAGGCTATAGATCTGACCTTTGTTTTAGGCCCTGGAAAAGTTGGTCGGTTTGAACCCATTGGTGGCATCAAGTAGAAGTAATAACTATGCAGGAGAGAAAAATATGGATGAAAATTCCAGGTTGGAAGCCGGGCGTGGTGGTGCACGCCTTTAATCCCAGGACTCAGAGGCAGAGGCAGGTAGATCTCTGTGAGTTTGAGGCTAGCCTGGTCTACAAAGTGAGTTCAGAACAGTCAGGGCTACACAGAGAGACCCTGTCTCAAAAAAAAAAAAAAATTCCAGGTTGGACATAATGTTAAAACCAGGCCCGCGGAGGATCAGGCAGATAAGCAGAACTAGAAGGGGGTGAACTTTCTCTCTAGAATAGAGAATGCTTGAAGGGGAGAACACTTTCTGAAGAGTCTTGACAAATTAATGTTACTCTTGCAGCGTGGGAGCCATTGTGATGAGTCAGGCCTGATCTGATCAGATCTATCTATTATCTATACATATATTTTCTTTTCTCTGTGTAATGAACTTTTTTATTTATTTTGTTTGTTTTTTTTGAGACAGGGTTTCTCTGTGTAGCCCTGGCTGTCCCTGAACTTACTCTGTAGACCAGGCTGGCCTTGATCTCAGAGCTCCACCTGCCTCTGTCTCCTGAGTGCTGGGATTGCCGGGTGCAGTGGCGCGCGCCTTTAATCCCAGCACTTGGGAGGCAGAGGCAGATGGATCACTGTGAGTTCAAGGCCAGCCTGGTCTACAGAGTGAGTCCAGGACAGCCAAGGCTAACACAGAGAGACCCTGTCTCAAAAACAAAAAACAAAAAAACAAACAAAAATAAAATAAAGGTGTGCGTCACCACTGCCTCAGGGGCTCAGATCTATATTTTAAAAAGTTATTCAGAGCTGGGTTCAGTGTGGGCTCGCTCCTTTAATCTCCACACTCAGGAGGTTGAGGCAAGTGGGTCTCTGTGAGTTTGAGGCCAGCTTGGCCTATATAGCAAGTTCTAGGGCAGAGAGGGTTACACAGAGACCCTGTCTCAAAACAAACAAATGAACGAACAGTCATTCTGGCTCTCACAGCCTTTAATCCTGGCACTTGGAAATAGAAGCAGGAATATCAGGAGTTCAAGGTCACCCTCAGGTATAGTTGCGAATTTGAGGCTAGCCTGGGCTGAATGAGAACCTGTCTCTAAACACACACACACACACACACACACACACACACACACCTTTTATCTAAACTCATCCAGAACCTACATAATGAGGGCTATTTATTGTGTGCTGGATGACTTCTGGGAGACCACGGTGGCTGTCAAAGCCATTGCTTCCAGACTGTAAGGTCTCTGAGCCAGTGCTGCCTGGAGGTCTAAGAATGGTTTGGGACCCTTGCTGAAGCAACCCAGGAGGTTGGGGTTTGGTAGATTGAGGATTTCTAGAAAGCACTTCAGATTTGGGCATCACTAGTCCAGGTATGCCTGGGTGCTGTCTCATGGTAAGAAGGGTGGATGTCAGAGAAAACACTGTTTACAGAAGGCCCTTTCCCTCTCCCCATCCCTGGAGCAGCCCATCCTCCTGTCTCCTCACACACCACCACTACCCCCATGTCTTCTTCTGCTTATACACCAGTGTTCTCTTTAGAGCAACTCGTTCGACCCATTTGGCACATTCAGGGTCCCCTTAATGCCAACTGGGTAAACTTTCTTTCTGTCTTCCCTGCTCCTAGTTATAAAACCTCGCTCAGTCAGTCTCCGAGAGCCTTTCTGAGCTCTGCCTTTCTTTCAGATCAAGGTCAGGATCTTTTGCTTGGCATTCAAAGGCCCCTCAGAAGCATCTCCTCCTGCCAGGCTCTCCTACCCCTCCCTGCCTCTGATGGATCTGGGCTGCTGTAATCATCCTGTTACTTGCAGTATTGTCTTATCCTGAAGTCTTTCCTCTAACTCACCCCTGTTTTCCTTCCCTCTTCCTCCTGCTGTGTGTGACTGTGTCTCCCCGGGGAACAGAGAGAGCTGCCAGGGGACACCTGCCAGGACCTTTGTGCACCATTAAAATATGTGTCTTCACCATCTGAAGTCCTAATCCTCTGCTTGTGACGGACAATTGGTCACTATGGCAACTGGCTGTGACGTCACAGGATAAGGACTTCAGGTGAAGTATCAGGAGCAGGTGAGTGTTTAGGAGACAGATTTTAGTGTGTGTTGGAGGCTCCCCACCCCCTGCGCTCTCCTGCAGTGCAGGGGGCTTGGAGGGATCTCTCCGACTCCTGCTGTTTTTGAAAATGATGCGGTGAGACTGTGTGCATGGCATCTGCGTTCTGCAGCAGTGTGGGGCTGACAGAGTGTGTCAACTTGAGCTCTGGCTGTGCAGGCACCGCTGCTGCGGGAGCCTGTTATTCCATTCTGGATTGCTATTTTGATACCCAGATTGCATCATTCTTCCTACGTATAAACAGGGGGTCCCCAGGGCCCTGCAGCTACTCACTTCTCCACCAACACTGTTGTTGTGATGAGCTCTATTTAAATGAGCTGCCGGATCGGGGGCAGGATCCAGCCACACATGAGCACTGTCATTTTGGGGAACATGGAGGGCCAAAGGATTTTTGTGGATCGAGTTCTAAGAGGCCGAGAGTGATGGCCTCCCGAGCTGAGCAGAGGGCGACAGAGCTAGTTCCTGAAAGTTGAAAATCTCGTTTTCTTCCTTCTGAGCTGCTTCTATTCGGAGGCACCCAGAGGATTAGGAAGGAGATGCAGCTAGGAAGAGAGGCGCCTCTTTGAGGTCTCCCTCTTGCTGCTCAGTTTGGGAAGATTGCTGCAGAGACTTGAAGATAAACAGGAACAGAAGCAATCAACCTCGCTCTTTCTTGCAGGAGCATCTCAGGTGAGCTAGAGAAGATGCAGCCCTGGCTAAGGATGCATCACAACCAGGAGAGGCTCCAGGATGCTCCCCAAACCCCACCCAGAACCCAGCTCCCTGAGGCTTAGGCCTTGGGCCCAGCTGACTTGCTGCATGTGGGGTGGGTGCTCCTGGGCTCCCGGGGAGCACTGTACTCCAGGGCTGGTGGTGGTCTCACCTGTCGCTCCCCTGACTTCTCTCCCAGGTGTTGCTCCAATTACAGGGCAACAGGGTGACAGGTAAGCCTGCTGGCAGCCAGGGGCAAGATCGGCAGCCAGCTTAGGTGTGTCTTGGATCAGACTCTGTCTTCCTAACAGGTGCTGTCATCCGAAGAGCGGGTGCAGCGCGCTTCTTGAAGGCAGTGCTGCTCTGAGCCAGTGGGGCGGTGGGCGGCTTGAAGGGCTTCAGTGGGGGCCTTACTTGGTGCTCAGCATGCTGAGGCTTCTGAGGGTGGGAGGGCACAGATGATTGGTGAGACTGGCCAGCCTGCCTGAGTGTGGAGTGCATAATTTCCTTGCTTGGTGCCTGGCAGAGGCAGAGTGAAGCAGAGTGTCTTACCTGTGGCTACAGAGGCTATTCAAGGCTGCTCAGTGCTTTGAGGTTTTACAAGGGCGATGTAGTTTTGAACCTATGTCCCTGTGTCTCTTGAGGCTTTCGTGCCATCCTCCGTGTATCTGGGGATTGGGAACCAAGAGGGTCTATCCAGCTTTGGACACTGACAGAGGCACTTCAGGCTGCTCAGGGATCCCACGGCTAGGTCTGATCTGGAGCTCCAGAGGCAGTTTTCAAGGAGGCTCAGACAAGAGATGAAGAGTGAAAAACGTCACAAGCTATGGAGGTTGCTTAGCACTGGGCTCAGGGTAGCATGCTCATCTGATGGCCTGAGCTGACCCATGCCTGATTTCTGGGACCTCCTTGCCATGTCTCTCCTACTCTCACCATCCAAAGCCAAGGTTGCCTTGGCCACATGTTCACGCTGAGGGCTAGTTACCCACACTAGGCCTCATTTCTTTTTCTGGGCTCAGCACACACTCTAGCCCCAGTAACAGGCCACAGACTGTCTTGGTCTCTTAATTGATCTGTGAGTCAGAGGAGATAGATTGTAGCCTCCAAGTCAGTGCCAGCCATAGGATACCCGGGCATGAGGACTTCCTTCTGTGTCAGCACCAGCCATAGGATATCTGGGTACCAGGACTAGCTCCTTCAGTGTGTCGGGAATCTACCCATTTGTCTATCAGAGGGGAAATCCATCATAGCTGCACCTACCCAGATTCTGTTGGACTTTCCTGCCTTCCTCAGCTTCATGACACAGGGGAAGAGTACTGTTCAGAGTGCTGGTCCTCAAAGAGCTAGATGTTGTAATCACGTGAATAATTATTTGTGCATGTTGGTGCCTGGAACTCCTGAAACTGCCGCTCTCTCTACCCACGAGCCACAGCCTTAGCCCATATCAGGACAGTTAAAAGACCGCCTTATAGTTTGTATTTGTAGCAAAGAATGCACCTGTCTCCACATTTGTTTTCTTTAGGCACAAAAGCTTCATTCTGTCTGCTTTTCCTCAAATACTGTATTTCTTTTTTCTTGTCTTTCTTTCTTTTCTTTTTCTTTTGGTTTTTCGAGACAGAGTTTCGCTGTGTAACCTTGTCTGACCTGGACTCGCTTTGTAGACGAGGCTGGCCTTGAACTCATAGATATCCACTTGCCTTTGCCTCCTTGAGTGCTGGGATTACAGATGTGTGCCATCATGCCCAGCTCAAATGTTCAAAGGTTGTATTTCTTAAACCTTTAAGCATATCAGGAGAATTCCAAATTCCAGGGCTGGGTATAGGCTATTAGTCTAGTTGGATCGTAACTGTAGTTTGATCATTATTCTGAAATATTTTGCATATGGTGAAACTGTCTAGTTAATTAAAATAAAAATGTCATTTGTTTATTATTGAATTGGGAAAGAATATAGCATAATGAAAAGGACATTGTTTTATTTGTGTGTGTGTGTGTGTGTGTGTGTGTGTGTGTGTGTGTGCGCGCGCGCGCGCACGCGCCCGTGTGCTGTGGCACATGTGTGGATATCAAAAATCAACTTTGAATGTCTGCCCTCATTTTGAGGCTGTTTGAAGCAGGGTGTTATTGTCACCTGCGACTGTGCTGCATAGTCCAGGTTACCCAGTATGTGGGCTTCTGGGGATGCTATTGTCTCCACCTTCCATCTGCCTGCCGTTGTTCTGAGGTCAGAGGTGCGCAGCAACATGACCAGCGTTCCATGAGTTCTGGATCCTCATGTTTCCATGGCAAGTGCTTTGCCACTCAGCCATCTCCCTGGCCCCAAGGACATGGGTCTAAAGTCAAACAGACTTGGGTTTGAGTTTGCCACAGGCTGCTATAATTTAGCCTCTTGGAGTCTTACTCTCCCCAGTAAAATGGAGACAAGACCTATTGCTCAGACTTGATGATTGAATAAGATATCACATGTGTGGTGCCAGTGCAGAGAGTAGTGAAAAAGCAGATGACAATTTGTATCACACCTCCTAGGGACAGGACTGTTTATTTACTTTTTGAAACAGCCTATCCTGAAACTCACTATGTAGCCCTGTGTGGTCTTGAATTTGAGAATCCCCTGCCTCAGTCTCCTGAGTGCTAGAATTATAGACGTGCGTCATGGCCCTTGCCTCAGTTTCCACTCTCTTAACAGACAGAGTGAATGACTTTGACTCCCAGTGCTGTTCCCCGAGGCCACTAGGCCCCATAGGGAGACCTCTGGTACCTTCTGGAAACAGAAGCCCCGCCTTCTTGTGTCGTGGTTGCCTGTGTTTCAAGAATAATGTGTCTGGTTTTGAAATACATGCTCAAGCCTGATAACTGAACAATTCAAATAGAAATAAGCAGTAAAATAGGTGAGCTTGATGTTGCCCACCTGTAATCCCAGCACTTGGGAGGCATCGGCAGGAGAATTGCTGTCAAGTTCAAGGCTAGCCTGGTCTACATAGAGAAGGCTAAGGCTACACAGTAAGGCCCTGTCATTAAAAGCTCCTCATGTAGTTCATTTGGTAGAGTGTCTCCATAGCATGCATGATGCCCTGGACTTAATCCTTAACACTATATAAGTCAGGCATAGTGTGATACACCTGTAATTTCACCTCCCTAGGGGTTCAAGGTCATTCTTGAATCCATTTTGAGTTCAAGACCAGCTTGAGTTACATGAGACCCTGTCTCAAAAAAAGTCTCTGTTTCAATACAAGCACTGTGTGAAAAACATGTTACATAAGATGATTTCATATGTAAATAGTGAGTCTGATGACTAGTCTTAGTGAGTCTTATGAGCTAATTCTCTTCCGGATGATCCTTTACCACCAGCTTCTCCGCAGCCACAGCCTGTCATTTGACTCTCTGGTTTTTGTTTTGTTTGTTTGACACAGTTTCTCACTGGCAGTCCTCCTGCCTGATCTCTCAAGTGCTGGGATAACAGGTGTGTGCCATTGTGCCTGGTCCGCCTAACTTTCAGACAAGAATGTTGGCTGACTGTCCCTTCTTGTCTTGCCTAGGGGAGTCTTCCTGAAGCTCAGCTGCAGAGGGCATATGGAAAGGGTTGTGTAATTAGCACACTCTGTTATTTCTAGTCCCCTCACTTTAACAACTTAGTAACACTCTGAGAAAGGGGGTGATCACCTGAGGTGACAGACAGATAATAGCAGCAGAGCCTTATCTATACACAGTGTGGTTGTCATCTCAGGATGGCTTTCTCGCACCATCCAGAAACTTCCGGGTGGCTTTCTCTACTAAAAATGGCCATGAGTAAAAAGAGTACACATGGAGTATACCAGCAAAAGAAACAGTTATCCAGTCTTCTAAAATCCATCCTTGAATGCCAAGTATGGGTTATTTCTGCATGCAGACATATGAACAGGTGGTTAAAATGCAGTGGGATGCTTCTTCTGCTGGAGGCACTAATTAACTTATCCTAAGGGACATCAGTCCTGTTTCTCAGAAGTGGGACATTTGAGCAGGTTTGACAGGATGCATAGGAGTTTATCTGAGAAGGACAGAAGCAAGGACAAGTACGTCAAGAAGGAGCAGCACTGTCCCAGACAGAGCCATGCAAAAGCTTGGCAGAGATCCCCGGCATGCCAAAGACATATGGCGCCTGGCAGAGGAAGCTAGAGGTGAGGCTGGAGGGCAGTGACGCCAGGTTGAAAATGAATGCCAGAAAAGGCCAGGACAGACAGGCAGATAAAGTGCCATGAGGCCTTACTTGAACCACCCAGTCCACCCTCCTTTTCCACTCTGCTGTGTTACTGTTGTTGATGTTTGAGTACTTGGTACCAGGAGTTGGAAGTCTTGTGAAAGTAACTTTTAGCACCCAGTGCGCCTTGTAGATGGGAGAGACAGTCACCTGACAGCCAGATGATGTCACCTGTGGAGAGTGTTGACCGGTAGAAAAAATACCCAGGGGATTCAGATGCAATTCTGTCAAAGGCTATTGTTTTATATGATTTTGTGGATTTTCCAGATGGCAACAGTGAGCTTTTGCTACATGATAAGCCACCCCAAAACTTAGTGGTTAAACCAAATTTCTTTGGTGTTTGGCTCTCTAGGTTGGTGATCTGGACTGGAATTCTCGGGGTAGTCTAGGCTGAGTTTGGCTGATCTTGGCTGTACTCCCATGCTGGCATTAGATTGGTGGATCAGTTGGTCTGGCTGGTTTAGGATGGGATTATGAGGAATGTTTGAGACAACTACAGCCTCTTTCCTCAAGGCCTGATGTCCTTCAGCAATCTGAGCACCAGCTTCAACTTTCCACAGAGCAGCTGGAGAGTTGTAGGAGCGAGAGCAGAATCACTCAGGTCCCCGAGGTCTAGTCATGTCTTCTCCTTTCTTCTCTCTCTCTCTCTCTCTCTTCTCCCACCCCACCCCTCTCTTCCCTTAGTGTGTGTACAGTGTTCATGTGTGGGTGTGCATGCACATATGAAGATCATGGGTCAACACGAGGCGTCTACCTCAGTTGCCCTCTACCTTATGATTTGGGACAGGATCTCTCATTGAACCTGGAGCTAACTCAGTTTGGTTAAGCTAGCCGGCCGCAGAGCTCCAGGAACTTGCCTGTCTCTGCCCCTGCTTCTCCCCGCTGAGCCATCTCCCCATTCCAAAGAGTCCTGTTTGATGGTAGGATCACAAGAGGCACAGTGGCAGCCTTCAATCCCAGGACTCGGGAGGCAGAGGCAGATGGACCTCTGTGAACTTAAGGCCAGCCAGGGCTACATAATGAAAGCATGTCTTTAAAAACAAAAGGAACCACGAGGAATTCTTTCAGGAAGAGGACAAGCTTGTGGCCAGCTTCCCAGTGTCCGTTCTTTTTTTTTTTTTTTTAATAGTATTTTCTTTTTTTTTTTTTTTTATTAATTTATTCTTGTTACATCTCAATGGTTATCCCATCCCTTGTATCCTCCCATTCTTCCCCCTCCCTCCCATTTTTCCCTTATTCCCCTCCCCTATGACTGTTCCTGAGGGGGATTTCCTCCCCCTGTATATGCTCATAGAGTATCAAGTCTCTTCTTGGTAACCTTCTGTCCTTCCTCTGAGTGCCACCAGGTCTCCCCCTCCAGGGGACATGGTCAAATGTGAGGCACCAGAGTATGTGAGAAAGTCATATCCCACTCTCCACTCAACTGTGGAGAATGTTCTGACCATTGGCTAGATCTGGGTAGGGGTTTAAAGTTTACCGCCTGTATTGTCCTTGGCTGGTGCCTTAGTTTGAGCGGGACCCCTGGGCCCAAATCTGCCTATCATAATGTTCTACTTGTAGGTTCCAGTGTCCATTCTTTTTTGTTTTGTTTTGTTTTGTTTTTGAGACAGGGTTTCTCTGTGTAGCATTGGCTGTCCTGGACTCACTTTGTAGACCAGGCTGGCCTCGAACTCACAGTGATCCACCTGCCTCAGCCTCCCAAGTGCTGGGATTCAGTGTCCATTCTTTATCTGCTTTTCATCATACCCTGAATAGGATGTGAGAAGTATTTTTAATTCAGTCAGCATTCAAGGAGAACTATGTTTTCTCAAATATTATCTAATTCAATTCTCACAGCAACCCGTGTGTGTGTGTGTGTGTACGTGCAATATTCTATTGCACACACGTAGAGGTCAGAGGACAACTTGAAAGAATTGGTTCTCTCCTTCCACCTGTGGGTTCAGAGGATAGAACTCAGGCTGTCAGGCATCAAGCCTGCGCCTTGCCCTCTCCAAGAGACTCATTCTCTGAGTGTTGGGCATTTTTAGAGTGGGTCTGAAGAGTTACCATAGTCTCCAGGTTGGCAGTCTCTTGTTGCTTATGTAATTTAGAAGCCGGCTCTGCTAAGGAATGTATTGGAAACAGTTGCATTCCTCTGGGAGAGGGAGTGAGTCAGGTTGTTCACTGGTGATGCATATAGTGTACCTGACATGGTCTAGGACTGTAGGTGGAGCCAGCCCAGCAACAGGCTTCTGAGCCCCAGGAGCAGACTTATTGGTATTGGTTAAACCAATAGAATGTGTGCAGGCAGGAGGGGTGGGTGGTTCTTCCTCTCGATAGAGAACTCCTGGAAACTCTACCTTTGAGATCTCCGAAGTAATCTGCGTCACATGGTGACCTTAATGACTGATGCTGCCCTCTGGGTTACACCAACCCTCCAAAGTCCAGGAGCTGGGACTTCAGGGCTGTAGAATGAGGAACTGGCACAGCAGGAGGCACCTGATTGTCAAAAGCAGAGAGGCCTGAGTTTGCAGTGGCTGGCTCCCAGAGGAAGGTAGATTGGGCACAGACAGGGATGGGAGGAGATCTGACGGGTAGTCCGTAGGGCGGGCCTCTGATGGGGTGGTTCATGGTAAGTGCAGGCTGTGTTACTGAGCAGGGATTGCTTTGGCACAAGGGATATTACCATATATCGGTGCTGGGTATTAAAAAGCGTCCTAGGCCTTATTGTAATCTACTCCGTTGCCTAGACTCCGTTGTCTGTCTTTCCTCACTAGAGCTCATCTTCTGTCCTGGATGTCAGCGAGTCTATCTTACCAGAGATGTAACTGAACATATTTTTCTTCAGTGCTTTTCTCCTGGAAAACCCACAATGGCCAGGGTAAGTCAAGACAAGGAAATTGGCAAGAGATGGTTTACAGAAAGTGATGAGGCCCCTGTCTATAGGTCTAGGCTCCTACCACTGACTTGTGACTTCACCATATGTTTTTCCATATCCATGGATCCATTCATCTACCCACCCATCCACCCATCCATCCACCCACCACCCACCCACCCACCCATCCACCCATCCATCCACCTACCTGCATATCCATCCATCTATCTACCCGTCCAGTCATCCACCCACACACTCACCTATCCATTCATCTACCCAGGAGGAAATAAAAAAATGTTTGAATTGGCAGAAGCAGAGTAGTTTTCTACTGGGTGAAAATTACATGCTTCGAGTGGAAGGTAAAAGTATCTTAATGCACATTAAGCATTACTTAATATATTTCAATGTTTTTTTTTTCTCATGGCTCTTACTGAAAATATCAGAACTAGGCTTTTCTTTCCTGTTATCTTCCCCCTGAGTTGAAAATTCACACACCAGCTTAGATTTAATGGGCTCTTTAATCTTGTCTATAACAGCTCTCAACCTTTCCCCCAAGTTTCTGAATTTCACATTACTTACCAACTGTCATGCCTTCTGTTTCTTTCTCCTGGCATATCCTTATCATTATATTTCATTCATTTATGAATTTATTTACTTGTTCCTGCATTTAATTCCTACTGACTATCCTATCCTCTGGGGCTTTTGGTGCTAAGAAGATATTCCTCCTGCATTCTACTTCTAAGACATTCATAGGAAACGTCATAAAGCTTTCTGACTTAGTGGCTTGTGTGAGCTAGGCATGGAATAGGTAGATTTGTTTACATCTCATCTCATGATGGTTCCCACCAGACCCAGCATTATATCTGCTAATGAAACGACCAAACTTTTAGACTAGGTGAGGTGCTAGGCCAGCAGCCTCCAGGTGAAGCGGGCCCTGGATGTGCTCGCTTGGCTCGGTGTATTCATCTCTCTGGGCACTGTGACATCTTAGGCTTTCTCCCCTGTGAAGGAATTGAGTGCTTTGATTTTGCTTGACTTTTCCCTCTGTTGTAACCTTCCCTTCATCCACCGACTTGCCATTCAGCACTCAGCTTAGATGTTTCCTACTGGTGAAAAAGTTCCCACCACTCTTAGGCCTAATTCTTGGAAACCTCTTTTTTTTTTTTTTTGACAAATGTCCCTAGCATGTATCACGTGTTTCTTTGTTGCAGTATTACCCATTTAAAGGGTGTCACCCTGCCCGTGCTGTGCATGCCTCAATGGGGGAGCCTTGGCTTCCTGGGTTTTCTTAGCTTTAGCACAGGATAGCCACTGTCCATTCAGTCACAGAGGGTGCTCTCCTGCACACACCGTGCCATGCAGCCCTCCTGTACACTACATTCCCCAGTCCCCGGAAACAGTTCAGCAGGACCCCATTCCCTAGAGCATGTGCAGCTCCAGGTCACAGATTTTTGGACTCTCTGCTTGCAGAACTGCTCTGAGTGCAAGGAGAAGAGGGCGGCGCACATCCTCTGCACACACTGCAATCGCTGGCTCTGCAGCTCCTGCACAGAGGAACACCGGCATGTCCCAGCCCCAGGGGGCCCACTCTTTTCACGGGCGCAGAAGGGATCCTCAGGTACCAGTCCCTTACCCAGCCTCTGTGCAGAACCCTCAAGTGCCTAGAGAAGAGCTCTTTGACCTGTTTCCTAGCCGAGGGAGACAGTGGGGCTGGTTCCTGTGTCTTTTATAAAGGAAGAATGTCTCTCCCAGTGTCAGAGGGGTGACTCACTCCAGCCGTTCACTGTCAGGCCCGGGGTGGGTAAGTGTGGGTGAGCCGGTGCTGGGAGCATGATCTTGAATCATGGAAGCAAGTTGAACTCCTACCTTCCACTTCTATTTAGAGCAGTATGTCTCACATGCAGAGACCTAACAGTCTGGTCCACTCTTGCCCGTTTGTCCATCCTGCACTGTTTTCAGCCACACTCTTTTAAAAAGCCTTCCTCTAAGGCCTTTGGTTCTTGGGAGGGTTTCATGTTTGCCAGGCCCACAGGAAGCAGGGTTTGTCACATGAACTAGCCTGAAGCCCAGCAAGGCTGAGGAGCTGGTTTTAGCGCCATCAACACAGGATACCAGTCAGTGAAGAGGCTTAGGGTTTTTCAGGAGGCTTTCCCATTGCGCCAGAGACCCATCTGGGGCAGGAGCACGTGCCTTCTCCACCTCTGGCAGGTGGTGGGACACTAGGGCCTGAGAGTGTGGGGTTTCTGGGCAGCTGAGCAAATCTAGCTAGGCTAAGCTTGAATTCTTCCCTGTGTCCCAAGTCTCACCATTCCCAAGAGAGACCTCTCTCTCTCTCGTTTGCATCTCCTCACCCAAGCTCTGTGCCTGTGCTGTGTCCCTCGTGGGCCGGGGCTGTTCAGCAGAACTTAACAGAAAGCTCTGTGTGAACAGAGCCCACATCTTCTATCTTCCCTGACAGGGGTGAATGGTGGCTCTGGGGACTTCGCCCTGTACTGTCCTCTGCACACACAGGAAGTGCTCAAGCTCTTCTGCGAGACGTGCGATGTGCTCACGTGCCACAGCTGCCTAATGGTGGAGCACAAGGAGCACAGGTGGGGGCTGCTAGGCTGCTGGGCTGTCTGAGTGGGTGTGGGAGGCTCTGCCTGGCTCTCTGTGAGAGCCTGCCAAGGTGTCAAGACCCACACTCCCTGCAGCAGGGTAGGGTGACATTCACCTGTAATCCCAGCACTTGGGAGGCTGAGGCAGGATGACGGACAGCCCCCAGGGGACAGGGGATAGCCCAGGCTACATAGTGAGTCAAAGGATAACTTTATTATGTAGGGGGCTGCGGGGAGGGGAAGATGCCTCTCCCTGCTCAAGCCAACCTGCAATGCCTGAATTGAGGTCTTTCCCTTCTCTTGTGGGACGTCTCCAAAAACTTCCCGATGGACCAGGAGACCTCAGTGCCTTTGACTCTCTCAGTGTGTGCCTGATGCCCAGGAGAGGACCTGCCACTCTCAGCTCTTTGTCTCCTCTCTTAGGTGCAGACACGTTGAAGAAGTTCTACAAAACCAGAGGATGCTCCTAGAAAGCGTGACTACGCAGGTGGCACATAAGAAATCCAGCCTACAGACATCCGCAAAGCAAATCGAGGACAGGTAGCCCAGGCCAGATGCTGCCAGTGCTGAAAATGCTCTGCTCTCCCACCTCCAGCAGATAAGCCTGTTGTCCTTCGAGGTCTCAGGGCCAGTGAGGTGTCTTTGGAATATCAGTTGGTGACTAGGGCCAGGCTAGTTCAGGATGACCGGAGTGAGTCTGGGCCAAAATTCTGTGCTTTATGGCTCAGCCAGAAGTGGGTACCCAGAACAAGAGTGACACAGTAAGTAGCTTCTGAGAAGAAAAGGCTGTTTATTGTGAGATAGCAACAAGTTAGTCACAATCTGTCCATTCATGTTTCCCATACAGATATGTAAGTGGCGTGCTAGCACTGCACGCTATCACTGGAATTTTGTATAGGAAGAGGAGGAATTGGGATCCACTGGGCTATTTGGCTCAATTATTATAATTTTTTTCAGCCAAGGCTTCTCTTCATTTTACTGATGAGGAGACAGAGGTTTGGAGAGGTTAGGTGACTTACCGGACCTCACTCACATGGCTAATCAACTCGGAAGCCAGGACTGTGGTGACATCAAAGCTCATATCTTTTAAATATTTTAATGAGATGTAATAAAGATCAAGCCTTTAAAAATGTGTTACTCAGCCTTTAATTCCAGCAGAGGCAGGCAGATCTCTGTGAGTTCAAGGCTAGCCTGTTCTACCAAGAAAACCCAGGACAGCCAGGACTGATACACAGAGAAACCCTGCCTCAAAAACTAAACCAAAACAAAAAAAGGATAATTCATTGGTTTTGGCATTTGACAGACTGTGCAACTGAACATTTTTATCACCCCTAAAATCAGCAGCAAATATGTTATTGATCACTCCCTTCCAGAGACCCTACTAATCTCAGTTCTCAGAAGCTCCTGGTCTGTACTCTATTCTTGTGCTCTCTCTCCCACTTCCTGGAGCATCTTCCTTTTGGATAATGCATCATATGAAATCATAGCCATCTATCTCATAGTACTGTGCCACCTGGTGAGCTACTGGGTGGACTTGGCTGTGGACCTGACGTTTACCCAGAGGAAGCCCAGTTACATCATGGGGGCTGGGAGGGACACCACATGGCTGAGGAGAAGTCTACTTTCTTTTGGTGCCTGCTTGGCCCTGGTCTCAAGGCGGCTCCCAAGCTTGCTGTCGCTCGGCCAGCAGAAAGGCATCACAGTGTTTCGTTCCATCATGTTTCTAGGATTTTTGAAGTGAAGCATCAGCATCGGAAGGTGGAAAACCAGATCAAAATGGCCAAGATGGTCCTCATGAATGAGCTGAACAAGCAGGCCAATGGGCTCATAGAGGAGCTTGAGGTACGTGCACATGGCTGGAACAGGCCAGAAGCCAGGCCTAGGACTCAGATATGCAGCCTTTGTAGCATTTTGCTGTATACTTTATTTTAACATTTCTAGTCTAATTTTGGGAGCGTGGCTTGTTCACGGCTGGAAAACCAGTTCAACTTCTCACTGATGCAATGTCTCTTAGGCAGCTGCTGTCTTTAGCTATGCCAGGCTGAAGTCTAATTGCACCTTCTTTAGAAGGTTATGCACAAGAGATGTAGATGTTCATTCATTCACTCACTCACTCATTCATTCATTCACTCATTTATATTTTTCTATGTACCACCAATCCACATTTGTATGTAAAAATCTCTCACTATCTTGTCCCTTTCTCTATCAGCAAACAGCTCAAGGCTGTTTCCAAAAGTTCTCTTATCAGATGCCATCAGTGTTCATACTAAAGCACTGTGGCCACTGGAATTACCAAATAGGTCCATGAACAGCACCAGGAACGCTGTCTTTTCTCTGCTCCAGGGCATTACTAACGAGAGAAAGCGGAAGCTGGAACAGCAATTACAGAGCATCATGGTTCTCAACCGCCAGTTTGAGCATGTGCAGAATTTCATCAACTGGGCTGTCTGCAGCAAAACCAGCGTTCCTTTCCTTTTCAGCAAAGAGCTGGTAAGAGGAACCCTGTCCCTTCGGCTTGTCTGAAAACTATACAGAACAGGGCATGCATCACAAGGGGAGGGGCAGTCCTTGGAAGTGCATGTTTTGGGGAGGAAAGAGGAGTAAGATTGCAGGTCTAGCTATCCTCCAGACACAGCCATGGTTTTGGGTTAGTAAGTAAATGTCATTTTCCACCAAGTTCCACAGCACAAGGGACCCAGCTGCAGAAATGATCTCATTTCCAGATAACGTGGCCAGAAGGCCTGTAGTTCTCATGGATTCAGATATTGCCCTGGGCAGAGCAGTGTGCAGAGCTCTCACAGGTCCAAGTTGAGGGACGAGAGAAAAGCAGGAGTTGAAGAGGATTGGAAGTCTTTGGCCTGGGAGGATGGTGATGCTTGGGAGAAGGAGGCACTGGGTTTGGCTTTTGACAGGGTCTTGCTAGGTAGCTCACGAAGGCCTCAAACTTGAGGTCCTCCTGTCTCTTCCCTCTGAGTGCAACACTCCAGGCTGGTGGAGGATGAATCTACGGTGCCTGGAGGGTATCTGAAAAGATGTTGAAAGAGCTGGTCTGATAGATGGAAGTCAGAACTTGAGTCAGGGCTGGAGACTAAGATGTTGTGGCATTACTGGGACAATCACATGGGATCTTCATGGAGAAGAGGTCAGCGAATCTGAAACTGAAACTAGGGGGCGCAGTACAGAGAGGAGTGGTCTGAAGAGCACAGCTGGAGTTTAGAGAGCAGAGTTCTAACTGAGGTCTGTGCTGGCCATGCTACAGACAGGAGACAAGGTGGACAAGGGTGAGCTGCCTCGAGGTCCAAGGTCCCTGGTGACCCTATAGGGACACTCCAGCAAAGTAGACAGGGTCAGAAGTCAGAGGAGGAGTGTGAACATGGGAGGAGGGGTAGAGATAGGAGTGAAGAGGAGACACGTAACCTGGGAAGGATGCAAAGTTGGAGGAAACTTCCCCCCCCCCAACTTTTGCACTCCTAAATGGGATAGAGGTTGGCAGTAAGACAGAGAGGTGGGTGAAGTGCATCCTGGGAAAGCTGGTAGAAAGTGAGACCCATAGGGCTTTGGTTGGTCTCAGACAAGGGCAGTGCACATAGTTCAGTGTACAAAGTGAAGGGATCTGTGTTGGGAGAGTTTGGGTTTCTGTTGTTTCTGAAGACAGGGTCCGGGAAGGCCTCTGCATAGCTCAGGGCGACCTGAACTTTTGGCTTTCCTGAATGCTGCTGTTACAGGTATGTACCACCCTGCTGGGTTTGTAGTGCTGGGTATCAGCCCTAGGGCTTCCTGTATGCCAGGCAAACACTCTACTAACTGGGCTACAGCCTCAGTTCCCTGAGCAAACTACAAGGTAGTAGATAATAAGAGGGTTAGAGAGTGGTGGAAGGGCAGGGTGAATGACCTCTCGTGGAAGAGATGGGTGATAAAGGAAGTACCTTAAAGGGGGTCTTGAGGGTTCCTTCCAATGATGGGAAACCTAGAAAGCTGTGGACTGCAGGAGCGGCACTCTCAGAGGTCAGGGAGTTGTAGAACATGTTCTGAGGGAGTAGGCGCACCTTAGAATCCTGAAGCAGGTTGTTTGCATCATGGCCTCATGGCTAGAATGAGTCCAGGTGCTGAATGGGGTGTGGTAGGTATGATGACTGAGCTGACAGCAGATGGAAGTTGATTGACATTGGAGATATGGACCCAACAGCATTACAGAACACATGTATATACAAACACATACATGCATGCAATAACAATGATGAAGAAGGAAGCTGTGGTGGGCAGTGGTGGTGCACACCTTTAATCCCAGCTCTTGGAAGGCAAGGGCAGGCGAATCTTTGTGAGTTCGAGGCTGGCCTGGTCTACAGAGTAGGTTCCAAGACAGAGAAACCCTGTCTCCAAAACAAACAAACAAAAACAAACAAAAAAGCTGTAAATTTGAAGGAAAGCAGGGAGGGGTACGTGGGAGGATTTGGAGGGAGGAAAGGGGAGGGAGAAATTGTGTAATTAAAATATCTCAAAAACAAAAGAAACCAAGGATGGGAACTGTGGATATAACTCAGTCATAGAGCATTTGCTTTGAATGTCCTGAGCCCTGGCTTTGATGATACCTAGCACTCCATAACCCAGATGTGGTGGTGCGCAAAGGAGATGACAAGTTCAAGGCCATCCTTGGAGAGGTAATAGATTTGAAGAATGCCTGGAATATTTGAGACCCTGTCTCAAAAAGAAAGCAAACTAAAAAAAAAAAAAAAAAATCAAGGACTTAAGAGGCCAAGATGCCAATTGAGCCATATGTAGACCCCAGTGATGGCAGGGTTTGATTGGGTGCTTGCCAAAGCCCTGTGGGAGAGTGATGAGGGACAGCAGGTGAGAGCTGTGGCAGGGGGCGATGACAGCTGGGTAGGATGATAGATGCCTTCCATGCTGGCAGAAGCAGAGCCATGACCAGCTCAGAGAAGGTCTGCTCAGCATTTAAAGTGGGTATGGTGGGATTGAATAGGGCTTCCATGCAATTAGAGATCACTTTCAGCCTGGAAGAGATACGAACATAGGAGTTCCAGAGCCCTGGGAAGAGGAAGAGCATTGTCTGGGAAGAGGAAGAGCATTGTCTGGGAAGGTTGGAAGGACCTCGGGATAAGGAACTGAGACTATGGAGGGTGACCAGAAGCCAGAGAGACATGACTCAGGGTCCTTTAGTCTGTCCCAAGCATGAGGAAGTACGACTTGTCAGGCAGACACAGATGCCCAAGTCAGTGACCTTTGGTACTGTTGTCAGATTGTGTTTCAGATGCAGCGGCTGCTGGAGACGAGTTGTAACACAGACCCTGGCTCTCCTTGGAGTATCAGATTCACCTGGGAGCCCAACTTCTGGACCAAGCAGCTGGCTTCCCTTGGTGAGCTGTGACCTTTGACCTGTCAGCTAAGATTAAGCATAGGCAGTCTGCTGTGTTTTTTAGGTGGGCCAGCATATGCCCAAAAGAAAGCGCTCTCAGAGGCTGCCAGGGATCATGGACCCAAGGGGCGGGGGGATGGGCTGAATAATGGCAGCGTGGGACTGTGCAACACCACCTGTGCTTCCTGTTCTGCCTGAGTGTCACTCATCTTACCTCAGCGCTTTCATTGCTGCAGGGTGACAAGACAGTGACCTTCCTCTCCTGAGTGCTGTATGACAGTTCAGGTGAACATGTCTCTGTGTTGACACGGGACATATGTGTGTGGTACAAGCTACACACTCCTTTGGGGCTGAAGTGCAAATGGAAGATTGATGGCTTCTTGTGCATTAATCTTCTCTGCTGTAATTTCTATCAATCAGCCCCCAGGCTGCTCCTGTTGACAGACTAACGGCTTATTTAACTACCTACCGAGCGCCACTTTGATTTGAGGCTGTTAATTTCATTGAGATATTTTTGAACTTGGCAAACCAATGATACTAGGTTTGTTTGTTGTTTGCTTGTTTGTTTGGACAGGTCTCATGTAGCTTAGGCTGGCTTCCAGTTCATTAAGTTACTGAGGGTGGCGTTGAACTTCTGTCTCTGTTGGCTCCAACTCCTCTCTTGGGTGCTGGGGTCACAGGTGTGCACCACTGTACCCAGGTTATGGTTCTGGGGATTGAACCCAGGACTTTGCACGTGCTAGGCCAGTGCTACCAAATGAGCTATATCCTCAGCCCTGGATTTAGATTTTTGCTGCCCTCTCCCATTTGGTTTAGTTCAGCAGTTGGCCTTGGTTGAAGCCCGGTGCTGACCACTAAAGGACCAAAGGTAAATCAGACACGTCATCTGTGTTCTCCTCAACAAGCCTCATCAAAACAATGGGTGAAGGAATGGTAGACAGAGAGCGCACTAGATAAGATCTTCTCAGCACAGGGTGACGGGCAGTGCTGGTGCCTGGTGCTGACCTGGCATGGGATCTTCCATCACACTGCCCAACAGTTTCCCAGATGTGCACTTAGAGGCTCTCTGTGTACCCTTTGCTATTTTCCAACGCTCCCTCCCCAACCCCACGTGGATTCTCTTAGTTAGACTCAGTTGGGCTGTTAGACTAAAAGAATGTAAGGAGCGAGTGGATTTCCCAGTGGGTAGAAAGGCTGATCACTTAGTTAAAGCTGACCCAGTTCCTCAAATACCCATGGTCCTCTAAAGCCAGGGCCTGCTGGTGTTCCTGGCAACGTTCTAGACTGTCTCGGAGGTCAGGGAGGAAAGTTCTTCATCTCCGTAGCTGACCAAGTTTTCTGAATGCTGTGCTTTGGTCCTGGTTGTAGAACATAGCAAAGGGGAGCAACTGTGCTTTGCCTTACCTCTGGGAATCTCTCTATTCTCAATCTCCAGGCTGCATAACCACTGAAGGCGGACAGATGACCCGGGCAGATGCAGCAGCTGCTGCTTATGGGAGTTTACAGAGCCAGTCATCCTTTTATCAGAGTCACCAGGCACCCATGGCTCAGCAGGATGCTCTCAGCCACCCCCCACACAAGTTCCAGCCTCCAGCACTATGCTCCTCCTCTGTCTGCTGCTCCCACTGCTCACCAGTCTCTCCTTCTCTCAAAGGCCAAGTTCCTCCTCCCAGCATCCACCCAGCTCACAGTTTCCGGCAGCCTTCTGAAATGGTGCCCCACCAACTGGGGTCACTGCAGTGTTCCACCCTGCTGCCCAGGGAGAAAGAGCTGGCCTGCAGTCCCCATCCGCCAAAGCTGCTGCAGCCCTGGCTGGAACCACCACCTCCTGCAGAACAGGAGAGTACACCCCAGCGGCCAGCACAGCCGCTGATTTCCCAGCCTGTGTGCATTGTCCCTCCACAAGATGTTCAGCCAGGAGCTCATGCCCCGCCTACCGTACAGACACCCTCCATCCAAGTTCAGCTGGGCCACCACCAGAAGCTAAAGCTCAGCCACTTTCAGCAGCAGCCACAGCAGCAGCCCCCACCCCCCCCCCCTCCACCCCCTGCACCCTCCCAGCATGTACCCCCACCCTTGCCTCCTGCCCAGCATGTGGCTTCCAATCAGCACGAGACGCCCCCTGGGCCTGCCTGTGCCCAGAATGTGGACATTATGCACCACAAGTTTGAGCTGGAGGAGATGCAGAAGGATTTGGAGCTCCTCCTGCAGGCCCAGCAGCCCAGCCTGCAGCTGAGTCAGACCAAGTCCCCTCAGCATCTCCAGCAAACCATCGTGGGGCAGATCAACTACATCGTAAGGCAACCAGCACCCGTGCAGTCCCAAAGCCAGGAGGATACCCTGCAGGTGAGCTGTCTCCCAGGACTTCTCAGGGCATGCAGCATCCAGTTCCTTCATGTAAGAGTGGCCTCTAAAAAATCTTTTAAAAAAGAGTTATTTATTGATACAAGTGCTTTATCTGCAGAAAAGGGCATCAGAACACATTACAGATGGCTATGAGCCACCATGTGGTTTCTGGGAATTGAACTCAGGACCTCGGGAAAAGCAGACGGTGCACTTAACCACTGAGCCATCTCTCCAGCCTAATCTAAGAGTGGTCTTTAGCTTAGCCTTCACACTTTAAAGCTACCCTTGCTCTCTCTTCTCAGCAAAGCTGTGGTGGACATAGCACGTGGTCTCTATAGAGATCTGGCCTGGCTTAGCCCTGTTCCCTGGGATGGCATTGGGGATTTTGTCCATAGATAGTACCATTGAAAACCAAAAGATATTGGGTGGGGGGAATGGGGAAAGGCAGAGAGATACTGGTGGAGGGTGGGGAGAGAGGGGGAGAGGGAGAGAGGGAAAGAGGGAGAGAGAGAGAGAGAGAGAGAGAGAGAGAGAGAGAGAGAGAGAGAGGAGAGAAAAGAGAGGAGAGTCAGTTCATGTAGAAACTAGGTGTTAATTAATATCAGGCATCTTCCTCTATTGCTTTTCACTTTTTCTTTTTTTTTTTAAATTCAAGACAGGGTTTCTCTGTGTAGCCTTGGCTGTCCTGGAACTCACTCTGTAGACCAGATTGGCCTCAAACTCACAGAGATCTGCCTGTCTCTGCTTCCCTGAGTGCTGGAATTAAAGATGTGTGCTACCACCTGGCTTTCACTTTTTTTTTTTTTTTTTTAATAACAGTCTTACTGAACCTGGAGCTTTCCAATTTGGCTCAACTGGCCTGCCAGCAAGGTCCAGGGATTCACCTGTCCACACTCCCAGCATTGAGGTTATAGGCACACACTGATGTCCTTGGCTTCTTTATGTGGGTTCTGGAGGATTGTACTCAGACTCTCATGTACTCATGGAAAGCACCGGTGCCTCTCAAGCTCAATAGATGGAACCATCAGACCTGGACCCCTGCCAGGGCCAGGGTAAAGGGGAGTGATATCTCCTAACTGTGCAACCTTTAAAACTCCCTTGCTGGGGAGCTTAGGCATGTCTAATAGGGCCATGGGAGTAGAATGAGGGTGGCATTAGAGTTTACTGGGTGGTGGCACTCTCAGAACATTCCGAGGATGATTTCAACTTTATTTCATAGCTTCAAAGCTTCATGTGTTTTATGTACACATGAGGAATATCATATCAACAGCCATGTTCTGTAGGTGGTAGGTGTGGAGTGGGATTGGTGAGGACAAGCAGTCTGCCTAGAGACCATGCAGTGTTGAGAAGAGGAGCTAAGACTGGGTTGTGGGTCCTTCTAAATGCCACAGAAAAGGCTCCGATCTCTCCTTAGGAGAATATTGGGGGTACTGGATGCTGATCTTCTGTTTTCTCATTTAAGGCAATTGAGCATGTTTATATCTTTGGGCTCTTTGTGATTCCATATCTCAATTCTTTTCTTTCTAGCTCTCCTGTCCCAGCCTGTCTCCCCATCCCTTCTCACATTTTCACAGTGCTGTCTCCCTTAAAACTGACTACACATCTTCAGAGAGGCTTCAAAGACTTTTGTTTTATTATAGCATAAGGCTTCCCACTCATGCTTGACTATGGATGACTTTAGATAATGCTTCAGGTGTCATCTCCTGAGGCATTGTTCCTTTGAAAAGGTTTGAAACAATTCCTGTGATAGCAGAGCCGAATGCAGGGTCCATAGAGCGCCACAACCTAAATCCAAGTACAAAGTTTTAACAGATTTGAGGGTGTATCTCAGCGGTAGGTTGAAGGCTCGCTATCATGCACAAGACCCTGGGTTAGATTCCTAGCACTGCAGCCATGACAATAATGAAACACACTCAGACCCAAACCAAATTAACCAACCAGATAGTCAAGTAGCCAGCCAAACAAACAAAAAGCCAGATGAGGATCACAGAGCTAGCTCAGAATTATTGGTTTAGGTTCTATTCTAAGGCTATAGTATTAGGATATACTTTCAGAAAGAGCTTGGATAAGGTGTGTGTGTGTCTGTGTGTGTGTGTGTGTGTGTGTGTGTGTGGTGTATGTACATCTTTGTGTGGGTGCGTGGATGTCTGGGGATATGTGAGAGTGTACATGCATTTGTGTGCATGTGTGTATATAGGCTAGAGGTTGACATCAGCTATCTTCTTTGATCACTTTCTGCTTTAGTTTTTGAGCAGAGTCTTTCTTTCAACCCATAATACACAGATTGGCTAGGCTGCCCGGTCAATGAGTCTTTCTCTGCCCACTACCTCAGCTCTGGGGTTCATTCTCAAGTTTTACATGCGTGCTGGGATATGAACTCAGGTCTTCTGCTTTGTATGCCAGCTACTTTACTGACTGTGCCATTTCCCCAACCCAGGTTATTTTCCTTTCGAGAAAAGGAAACAGTGTGTAAACAGTGACAATGGGCAGGGCTCATTAGCCCCTGCTGCTTCTCCCTGTGGAAGCCATCCAGGATTGTTATTTCTTTTCCAGGTTACAGAGGAGCCACCAGCACCTGAGGGCCCAAAGCCAGCTCTACCTGTTGACAAGAACACTGCTGCTGCCTTGTCCCAGACATCTGGGGAAGAAACTCCTCATGGGGTCACTCCAGTGGACAGCACCTCCCAGAACCCCTCTCCAAATGTGGTGAGAAAGGTACTAACACAGTGTAAAGCGGGACTTGTCGGCTCAGACACCAGGCGCCTTGGGTGAGGCCAATGGGATGCAGGGAGGTGTGCTACCCTTATGCCTTTCCCCAACGTGAATCAGCAGTGAAGGTCTTTCCCCATCGCCTTTCGCACTCCCTCATGGTCTTGCTGGCCTTCAGTTAGAGTGGAAGGGGGAAAGAGTCAATGTATTCTGTGCTCAGAATGGTGTGTGGTACTTCATGATCTGACTTCACCTTCCTAATGGCTGTCTGAGGTGGGCATTGCCACCAACCAGCTTAGGAAACTGAAGCCTAGGGCCCTATGGCTGCCAGAAGAGCTGAGTGTTACTTAAGGACCCAAGGAATAGCCTTTATCCTTTCTTCAGTGTAAGAGGGGGAAGATATTTTATGTGGCTCCCACTACCCGAAGTTGTTGGCCTTAGAATCAGAACCAGTGGAATTGGTAGGGTGCATGGTCAGCAGAGATGTCCTTGCAGAGGCAGTTGAGCACCTACGTACACGGAGAGCTCTTGAAAATGAGCTATCAGAGGCCTCTTGTCTAGCCACCCTCTCATTTAATAGGCAGTAACCCAGCTCCCCTTCTTACTACAACCCCTGAGCTGTCTACCTCTGTCTTCCTCTCCACTATATCCTCCTCCTCCTAGATGTGCCATGTTAGCACTGTGCCATGCTCTCTACCCTACACTGTGTCCCAGGGTCCTGTTCCTCTTATTGCCCTCCTGGGCTCTGTACCTTTAGTCTTCCTGGTCCTCCCCAGGTGCTGGCTCTAAGCCCTGTTGGCTAGTCTGTACAACTCCAAGCTTGCCTGGCAGCTCCTTAGCATCCCTCTGTCTTGCAGCCTAGCTCTGCTGGTTGTTCCATGTACAACCCCTCATTTTCCCAGGAGTGCTGTGTTTTAGATCAGTCAGTCTCACTGTGCTCAAGAAGAGAGTTTAGAAGAGGAAGCAGTGGCAGAAATGAAATGTTGACTGGAAGCTTCTGGTGACTCTTAAAGACTAGGAAGACCTCTGATACTAGTGGCCTTTTGTCTGTGCTACCTTTTTTTTTGTCCTGTCCTACCTATTCTATTGAAAATGCTTTGGTCTACAGGTGTTGCAAATAGGCACTTTGTAGGTTTTAGTTGTTAGTTGACATCTAATCTATCCATTTAAACATTTATTTACCTTTATTTTATATGCATTGGTGTTTTGCCTGCATGCAGGTCTATGTGAGAGTGTCAGATCTTGGAGTTAAAGACAGTGAGCTGCCATGCAGGTACTGGGATTTAAACCTGGGTCTTCTGGAAGAGCAGCCAGTACCATAACCGCAGGACCATCTCTCCAGGCCCCACACATTTATTTATTCATTTGACATTAACACATTTTATACACCTTCACACAAGTGCACATGTATGTACTAGAATTTCAAATGTTGTAGATGCTTAGCACATACTGGTGTGTAGGGTGGTCCATCTCACTGTGGAGTTGCAGTCTGGTGAGAGATAAACAGCCACTAACAGTAAGTTGGTTATGATGGAGTTATGATGGAGTGCTAGAACAATCATTGAGGGGCACCTGCCTGGAACACTTACCTCTGAGAGAGAAGGCTGCTCACAGGACCCCTCCTGGAAGTTTATTTCGCACTAAGATGTGAAGAAGTTGGCCTAGTCATGGAGAAAGGGTCTAGTGGGAAGGAGTGGCAGCCTTGGAAGGTCAAAGTGGAGAGAAAGCCCAAGCTTTCTTAGGGGTTTCGGATGAATTGGCTTGGCAGGGACAGGCGATGCACCTGGGAATGAGAGTGATTGGAAAGCCTTGCCTGTTACTCTTGGATTTGGGGTTTAGTGTTGGGGCTGGGGCAGTTGCCTGAAGGATTTTCAGCTGGGAGGGATATGTCTTGAATTAAGTTTGAAAGGTTACTTCAGCTGGAGATTAGTGGCAAGAGAGAGACCGGAATAGTACAGAGGAGAGAGGCTGACTGACATGGTAGCCTTGGGAAGGAAGAGGAAGCCAAGATTTCAAGGTCGACCAGATGGCAAGAACTTTGAATTCAGTGTCTGATTGATGGCAGGAAGTAAGACAGAGAAAGACCTTTGGCTCAATACTGCGGTCTCTCTTGGTCCAGGCACTGAGACGTGGGAAAAGAACATACTGAAGGGGGTGGGGATGCGGTTTTGGATCGCTGATACTCTCCCATGGAAACCACGCTAGAAGATGAGCCAAGGCAACCATTTTCAGTGTCCAGGGACACTGAAGCCTGGGACTTGCTGGTCCTGAAGTCGGGGGGGGGGGTTTGGCAGAACCATGCAGGAAACACTGCTTCCCATTTGGGGTGGGAGTCAGCGATGGGAGACATGCATCTGTGTCCTCACATATAAAGCATGGAGGGAGGGAGGGAGGGAGGGAACCACATTCAAGCAACATAGTCATGTTGCATGTGTGAGTGACTCTAGGACTCTCTGAGTCACAAGGGGACACTGGGGTCATTCTGGGTAGCTGTAGATTGGCAACGGGGTTGCTTAGCTCTGGTAACTCATTTGTTCTGAACTGTTCTTGGTCCTCATGACTGAGGCCGTGTTGTGGATTGGGGCAAGGGGCAGGTGGGTGTTTTTATAAGGCTTCGTATCTGAGGCTCTCAGACAAGAATTCTTATCATGGCCTAGAGGGAGCTGTGGGCTGGCAGAGAGGCCTCCATAAGGAAAAGTGCTTTAACTTGAAGGGATTTATTACTTTAAGATGGGGTTGAGTAGAATACAAGAGAAGAAGCCTGAGGATACCATATATTTTGAGCACCACATTACTGAATAATACTTTATATGCATTTAAAGAAAGAACACATTTCCACGGTTTTTTTTTTTAACATAAGGATTCCACTTTGTGTCTTTGTTTATCCTAGCAATACTATGAGGAAGCCACTTTCTTATTCCCTTTTGAAAGATATGGAAACTGAGACACAGATTAAGGGACCCACCTAAGAGGTATACACCTGCCTGTGGGCAGGGTTAGGACCAGAACACAGGCTCCTGACTCAACTGTGCTCAGTGACTGGGTTCAATGGCTTCTCTGTGTACTGCAGTGGGAGAAAGAGGACTCCATTTTGGCCTCTCACCTACTGGAATTTGTCTCTGAAGTAGCCTGGGGCTTTTCTGGGGAGAGTCCTTAGGATCCAGCCTCCTTTGGTCTTTGTTGTCTTTGGTGAAAATGTTTGGGTCTGCAGCCACTCCTCAGCCTGTGTTGGCCTATGGGTGCCAGAGACTCAGCCTGTGCTGGCCTATGGGTGCCAGGGAAATGAAATGCACATCTGAAGGTCCTAGACCAGAGGGATCAGTGGCACAGGCTCCTTTGTGTGCATCCCATGCCAACTCTATTGCCACTAGGAGGACTTTGATTAGGGCAGACCACCTGTTGCTGCTAAATGGTGAAGACATTGCAGCTGAAGATGAGATGTGAACATTCTAGAGAGAGTTTTCTAGAAGGAGAAGCCCCGCACTCTCAGCTTGTCCTGCCACCTTCCGTGCATCGGACAGGATGTTTTGACTTTAAGCCCCTGGCCCTGGCTCAAGTGCTCAAGCTCCATAGCCTTGGTTTAGGTACTCTGAAAAGCGCCATGGTCACAACTCCCTATATCCCTGGTGAATCTGGAAGACTTTTTAAATGGCTTCTTTTCATACTTTTGAACTAAGAACCCAATGAAGAATACACACAATCAAGGGACCATAGGTACCACAGAGAGCCCAGCTGAGTTCCTCCTCACCCGCAGGTGAGCTCTCGGCTGCATGCTGTGCAGCCCCAATTCTTCCATACAGCACTTTGAGGTCACAGGGTATTGCACATGGCTTAAGAGGAGCCTGGGTTGTGTTTCCTCCAAATGATGCAGAAGCAGCAGGCCTTCCTGTGACCCAGATTATTAAGAGAGATGCAGATGAATGAAGGATAATGGGTGAGAAGGAAAGCAGTGCGTTCAAGGCACATTGACACCTGACCTCCTAATGACTCTTATAACAGCTCCATGAGATTTACACCAGCCCGTGGAAGAGGAGAATCCAGCCCAGAGATGAGAGATAACTCACTTCAACTTCTTACTGTAACCCTGGCATATGTGAGAAAGTACATCTTGCCTTCATACCCCTGAATACACTGGGATCCTGGATACTCAGCCTCAGCAATGATCTTGTAGTCACATAAGATGGCACTGGGAGTAGCCAGAATATCCCCAGGGCCTGGTGAAGCTTCCTTGGGGCACGTCCCAGGCCCTGGTCGGCACCCGAGGAACTGTGCTGCGACCTACTCTTTTCCTTAGGAGTCAAGCCAAATAATTTTCTGTTGCCTCTGAACATGTCCCCTTTAAGAAGCTCTCTTGTGGTGTCTTTCATAGACCAAACCTAAGACCCTTGCCCACATCTCCTAGCCCACCAGGAAACAGGCACTTTGTCATAGGCTGAGGTTTCCTCCAGTCCCCTGACCAGACTCTTCAGAGTTGCCAGGTGTTTTTTGTGAGTTTCACTCTGCTGGCTTTCACTTCAGACTGACTGAATTCCACTTATGCCTTTCCTGTTCCTCCCACCCCAGTCTCCAGGGTCCCCTTTGTTTTTCTCAGATCAAGGCACTAGGCACTTTTCATGACGTTTCTCTTTATCTCCTATGACCATATTCAACTTTGGTCAGTTGGATGTCTATGTGTTCGCCAGAGCAGCCTTCATTCCGGAGCCGCTTGAGGTGGATGAGCACTCACTGACAAGAAGAGCAACAACACTAGGAGTAAAAACCAACAGTTACTAGATGAGGTCTGTTGTTTCCTCACTGCCTTGCTTGGCTGTTTTGCCATCTCCTCTGCTCAGCTAGCCTGCCTATCTGAAGCTGTTGTAACACTCAGATCTTTTGAGGTCTTAATTCATGAGTCAGCTTACCTCTGTAGGGTGAAATTACCTCTCCTTACCTGCATCCTCAGCTAGGGTGAGAGCCCTCAGTGTCTGTTGAGGACCCAATTCCCAAGGCAGTGCTCCCTTTCCTACTGTACATCAGCCCAGTGCTCATTGGTGATATTAACCACTGTGAAACAACATGAAGCCAGGACTGAGCAGGCAAAGCTTTGGAGCAAACCCTGGGCGTCATGTCATGTACGGCATCAGAAACTCACACACGATATAGTTTGATCAAGCAAGTTTAGAAGCATGGATTTTTTTTAAAAAGTTGCTCTTTTCTTTTTCTTTTTCCTTCCTTCTTTCCTTTTTTTTTTTTTTTTTTGGTAGGGAGGTCAGTTTCGAGACAAGATGTCTTTGTGTAGCCCTGGCTGTCCTGGAACACTGTCAGGGCTCAGGGATTCTCCTGCCTCTGCCTTCTGAGAGTGCTGGGGTTAAAGGAGTGTGGCACCATGCCCACCTTAGGAAGTTGCTAATTTTCTACATTCAAGCAATGAGCAGGATAGAATGAGGGAGTTAGGATTTCTATACTGGAAGTTCCCAGGAAAGAAGACCGCAACTTCACCTGAGGAAAGGCCACCATATGAGATTGTTGAAAGACAAGTTAAGCTTTCCACTCTTTCTTCTTCTTCTTTAAAAAAATTTATTATAATTTATCCCCTTGCTTGTATCTTCCCATTCCCACCATCCCTCCCTCTTCTGCCCTCTTCCCCTCCTTAGACCTCTGACAGAGGGGCTCCCCTCCCCCAGTGTCTGACCGCAGTCTATCAGGTCTCATCTGGATAGCCTGCATGCCCTTCCTCTGTGTGCCCGTATGGTGCTGGTCTAACTGGATGTGTACATGCAGAGAATGCAAATAGATGCATATTTATCACCCTGCACAAAACTAAAATTCAAGTGGATTAAAGACCTCAACTAAATAAATCTGTTAGAAGAAAAAGTAGGGAAGAGCCTTAACTCATTGGTACAGAAGACACCTTCCTGAACAGAACACCAACAGCTCAGGCTCTAAGATCAACAATGAATAAATGGGACCTCATGAAATGGAAAGGCTTCTGTAAGGCAAAGGACACCACCTTCCACTCTTAAAAGACTCTGAAGCTATCACTGGACTCAGTCTCAGCTGTTCATTTACATGTTAGGCTCCATTTGTTCTGCTTAATGAGGCTATGTAGAGGCAAAAGTTTAGAAGTCATCCCATCCAAAATCATGGTCTTTGTTTTCAAGACAAGTTTCTCTGTGTAGCTGTGGCTGTCCTGGAACACACTCTGTAGTTTGGGCTGGCCTCGAACTCAGAGATCTACCTGCCTATGCCTCCTGAGTGCTGGGATTAAAGGAGGGCACCGCCATTGTCCAGACAAAATAATGTTATTAAACTGATTCATTTTGTTGTTGAAAGAAGTATGTTTCAGATATCTGGGAATGAGTTGATGAGGAACGCCATGCCATCTTCCCTGCTTTATCCCCAAAACGTTATCTTGCTGGAAGAGCCAGAGGCACAATAAACTCAGGACATGTGTACTCTGTGTCTGTTTATTATTTCACAATTACTTCTCAGTAGGGCACCAGATTTTTATCCAATGGCACAAAATTAAGACCAGCCAGCAGATTTTCCAGGCCAGACCAAGATTCCTACTCTTGGGCCTAGATGGACTTGGGAAATCTGGGTAATCATTCTGTGTCTCAATTTTCCTTCCTGTTAGAGTGAAAGAGCAGTGCTCTCTCTGAATGTTGGGAATACCATGTGGCAAACACTAGAACAGTACTGTCAACACATTAAACTCCAGAAGGAGTTGCAGATGGTGGCGACAGGGTGGGCAGCAGGTTACAAAGGCTGGGTAAAGAGCCGCGTGGGTGACTAACAGAAGAGACAGAGAGTTGGGGGCATCTCAGACAAGGTGGCAAGTCAGGTGGTGGGACAGATGAGCGCTGCTCACACAGGCAGACAGAAAGGAGCTAGGGCCGGGGCAGAGCTCAGATGCCTGCTTAGCATGCACAGCACCCTGAGCTCCATCCTAGTGCCTCAGAGAACTGGGTATAGCAGCCCAGCACTCGAGAGGTGGAGGCAGAGAGATCAGAGGCTCAAGGTCATCCTCAGCTACAGCAAGACCCCGTCTCAACAAACAAGCAATTGAAGCCAGGCCATGCTGGTTAAGGGAGTTAAGAATGGGCTCTTAGGCTCAGGGCGCTCTCCCCTCACCCTCTAAAGACCTGAGTTCAGTAACAGCAAATGGTTTTTGGTGTTTTGACTCTTCCTTTCTGAACTAGAAAACAATTTGCTTTCACTTGCAAACCTCTCACGTGCTTTATGAAGTCTGAAGGGTTTATTTGCGTGGTGAAGTTGAGGAGTCAGAGTCCTGCGAACAGTTCAGATGCTAAGCCGTGATCTTGTGAGGCTGTACGGCAGGGAGTGCACCTTTGCTTTCTTTTGCTTGACCTCTGAACTGCGTGTTGCAGAGGGCAGCCATTCTTCTTCCGCCTCGAGTGAAGCCCTGGCCACAAGACAACACTGCCACGTTGTCAAGCCCTCCTCCAACCCCAGCATGCTCTTTAAAAGCCCTTCCCTCCTTCCTGGCTCTGCTGTAGCCTCTGGTCACTTGGGGAACTGGCAGCAGAGAACCCTGAAGCCTCTTGATGCCCCAGTTTCTTCCTGCACATGAAATAAGCAATTTTTGGTTTAGCGGTTGGTGGTACTACATTCCAGAGAGACAGAAAAGTATCAGAAATATTTAACATGGTGTACATAGGTTCCAGAAATGCCATGTTTGTGCACACATGCATGAGTGTATGTGCGTTATTTATTTTATGTATTGGGTGGTTTGCATATATATATATGTATATATATATGTGTGTGTGTGTGTGTGTATGTGTGTGTGTGTGTGTGTGTGTACCATGTGCATGCCTGCTGCCCATAGAAGCCAGAGAGGGCATTGGATCCCATGGGACTGGGGTTACAGATAGTTGTGAGCTGTCATATGGATGCTAGGATTCAAGCTCAGGTCCTCTGGAAGAGAAGCCAATAGTGCTCTTAGCCACTGAGCCATCTTTCCAGCCCTGCCATCGTGTTTTTATGGCCCTTATAGAAACAGGGTCAATGCTCGACTGCTCATAACACTGTTTCTGAGTTACTTCTTCTTGGAGTTTTCCCAGGTTCGGTGTGCACTAGCAGAGCTTTACTCCTGCTGGCACTGGCTGCCTCATGATTGGCTAGAGATGTGGAGAGGAAGGAGAGGCTATAGGAGCAGATCTCCAGCCGACCTGCTTAAAAATAAACTGTGACAATTTGCATACTTCTTTTGTGGCTCAGTCTGCCCGTCCTCTTCTTAGTCTGTCACTGTATGAACTCATGTGTCACTGCATGAAGTGAGAGAGGTGATGTCCTCTGCAAAAGCCTGCTCTTTGAGACTCGGCTCTGTGCACAACTCAAATGATTACGTCGTTGAGCTAAATGGGTTCTGGATTAGCATCAGGGGTCTCACCCAGAGCTTGCTAGAGCATGCACGAAGCCCTGAGCTCAGTCCTTACCACTTTATAAAATTAGGCCTGGTGGCACATGACTTTAATCCTGACACTTGGGAGGAGGAGGCAGGAGGACCAGAAGTTCAAGGTCACTCAGTTACATGCTTATGCAGTTCTCAGTGTCTGTCATGGGCAGATAAAATGTACATCAGAACTACATTAACTATAATAATGTCATATGGGGGGAAAGGAGGGATAGCCCAGCTGAAACGACTTGTTTGTTCTGTATTATAACGTGCAATGCATCCTTCACCAGATATTCTTGTCTGTAGATAAGGAAGTGCAGGTTACTAGAAAGCTGTGGTAGTGGGCAACCAGGACCACTAGGGGACAGCTCATGCTGCAGTGTCTCTCAGGTCCCACAGGTGGAGGACAAGGCTAGCCATAGTCTCACCAAGGGGCTCACAGAAGGCCCTAATGTGAGCACTCTGGAAGTAGCAGAAAAGAGGAGAAGGCCAAGGCAGAGCCAGCAGACATTCTGGAAGACTCAGTCATTCTCAGTCTCCATCCGGAAAGCCATTGGATTCCGGCCTTGGATCCTTCTGCTGGGCTTCATGCCTAACTTGCTTTGGTTGGAGCATCTTTTCATCCTTGCTCTGTAGCTTTGTTGTTGGGATGTAAAGTACTTGTCGAATTGGGAAGTCTTTACTAAACACTATTGAACTACCAAGCAACACGCACAAAGCCCACACTTTACTATGGAAAAACAAAAAGTGCTTAAGTCATCTTTTTTTTTCTTTTTTCCCCCTCTCTGATACATGGTTTCCTCTGTGTAGCCCTGGATAGCCTGGAAATCACTCTGTAGACCAGGCTGGCCTCAAACTCAGAGATGTAGGTGTGTGCCACCACCGCCTGACTTCATCATCTATTTTTAAAACTGAGAATTAAGAACCAGGAAACATAAAATTTAAAGGCTGTTAACCAATAAGAAACAGGGTTGGTAGGGAGAGAAGAGAAAAAAGTGATAACACCAAACAAAATAAAAATGTGAAGGCGTGAGAGACAGCAAGGGGATGGAAAGGGAGGGAATGCAGCTGAGGGAAGGAGAAAGAAACGATTGCAGAGAGTCAGGTGCTCAGGCCCTGCCTGCGTGGCTCTGAGTGTTACAGACCGGGACTCACAGCTAAGAAAAGCCCCTTGAGTGTCTTAGGTGAAACACTGGAAGGCTCCTCCGCATCAGAGTGTCACCCGATGCCTATGCAAACTCAGCCAGAAGGGGCCAGTTACTGGCAAAAAGCCAGAAAGACATGAAAGGAAAGAAACGGTCTTATGATAAATCACCTAACATGTGCCAAGAAAATCCAAAGCGAGTCTAGCAAAGAGTCTGGGTACAAGATCAACACAAAAAGCTAATTGTGTTTCTATATACAATAAAAAGAAATGGGAAACCATTTCAAACACCTAAACACGACTTCATTCCTGTTCCACTAAGGTGTATGCGACCAAATACAGCAGTAGACAGCCAAGTTTGCCACAGCAGTGACCTTGTTGTAGGCGGTTGCAGGGGTTGCGTGTTTTAACCTTCACCACCATAACCTCTCGATGGCTATTGTAAGGCTCAGCTGCGGCAGGGCGTGTAAAAACCCCCAGCCAATTACCTTGCATGCAGTAAATCTTCAGCTCCCCAAAGCCAGTCGTGATTTTAGGGAAAACCCGCAGAGTCACTTGTGAGTGGAACAAAGCTGCTGTTTACTCAGCTGTAGAATCAACATTCCCACATCATTGTTTTGAAATTTCAATTAGCTCGTTAGGTCACATAGTCACCGGACAATGCTATTGGGTCTAGGAATAAAGTGCGTAAGAAAAAAAAAAAAAAAGACCAAAGTCTGTGTTTTTGTGGAGTTTAGTTTCACAGGGGAACAGCAAGTGATCAGTGTGTCAAGAATGGGCGCTGAGGCTGAAACGACCAGCATTATGGGAGCATCAAGGTCATGGGGACATGGTCTGCGCTAGAGGATGAAAGAACCTTTGTTAGCAAAACCCACCACCACCACCACCCCCACCACCACCACCACCACACCACCACCACCACCACCACCACCACCACCACCACCACCCCAACAAAACTAACAACAACAACACCCTGGCAGTGGTGCTGAGCTCTGACAGGCAAGCAGAACAGGGGGGTTGGAGCAAGGAGAATGTTCTGTGGAAAGAAGGCAGTCTCCCTGGAGGGGGAGAGGGCTGTCTAAAGCCCTAACCCACAGAGGATGGGGTGGGGGTTGTTCTTTGATTTGTGGCTGCTAAGAATGAGGGCACAAGTCACCTGGGTCTTGGGAGTCTCATCAGCATTTTTGCATTCATTCTGAGGAGAGAGGGGTACACTGCAGGGATTAATGAAAAGATAGGATGTGGTCTGGTGTGTGTTCCCACTGAGGATCCATCCCTGTTGTCTAGGGACATAGGAAAGTAAGTAAAGGCTTTGGCTCTGTCAGAGAAAGGGACATGATGGTAGATCTGAATTTCAGGGCCTGGGGTTGGTGTGGGAGCATGGAGGGTGGCTGTGAGATGTTCCTTCCCAGCCTGTGACTTACAGACTTACAGAGTGACCAGGCGTGACATTCACGGGGAGGAAGACAGTCTTTTCTTACTAGGGAATAGCTTTACCTCCTTTTTTTTTTTTTTTTTTTTTTTTTTTTTGACATCCAAGAATGTATTGAAGTGTTTACTGCTGTCAGGAAATTTGAACACTTCACACATGGGGGAAAGAGTGACAGATTTGGGACACCGATCTTGAAAGTTTAGAGCTGTGTGCTCTAGTGGCTTCCCTTTGATTTTAAAAAGTAGGCAAATTGGGATGTATTCAGTCTTTCTGTTTTTTAAAAACAGGCTTGTCAAAGTTCTAAATTCATGAGTTACATTTAAAAACTGGTCTCCTGCCTTCCCATCTCATCAAATCTGTTTCTTCAAATCTGAAAAACCATATATAATCAGTGACTGAAATCACCTATGTCTTCAACTCCTTTTCTAATGAGTTTTAAGTCCCCTCTTCTTCAGATACCGAGTAGTTAGGTTTCTGATTGGAACAGTCTCCCCTCATCTGATGGCTGCACAGCTGGGGTCACTCTGAAGTTCTCTTCCAGGGGTTTGAGTGAGTCTGGCGGGTCCACCAGAGCTAGAAAAGACCTTCCACAGCCTTGATAAACTCAATCATCCGATGATGCTTGTACAAGCTTCAAGCTTGCTGTCAGCTCTGGCCCTTGAGCTGGGTTCCCCTGGACAGAATGTGATTCCCTGGGTCCTCGGCATGCTCTGAAGCACACCACAGTTTGATTTTTTCATAACTCCTGGCCAGGTTGATGTAGGAAAGGATCCCATAAGAACCCTTCAAGGGAAGGAGGAGAAGCCACAGATAGTGTTAATCAAGACTGGAAATGTGAAGTTAGAAAGTCCTGTTTGCTTAAATACAGGAATAGGAGTGGGAAATACAGCCCATGGGCATTTGTATACCTCAGATCAGGTGGTAGGGTCTCTCCTTTTCTCATTCTGTCTTGTTCCTACACATACGCACGCGCACGCACAACACACACACACACACACAGAGGCATACACACACACATACACACATATGACACAGGCATACACACACACACACCTACACACATACACACACATGTGCATGCAAACACATCCCTTAGCTTGTGCCTCCCGCTATGTCACACTACTGGCTTCCTTAGTGGTAGGAATTGGGACAGGACTTGGAGTGCTGCCTTGGCTCGAAGTGGCAGCCCCTAAACTCAGGCAAATGGAATCTCAGAGCTCTTAGGGGATGGGTCTCCCTCTTCCTGCTTTCCTAGTTGACAGCCCAACTCTACCTATGCTTTTTTCTGCAGCACTCCACCTCAGTGAGCATCATGGGTTTTTCCAACACTCTGGAGATGGAGTTGTCATCTACCAGGCTGGCGAGGACCATAGAGCCACCAATCCACAGAGTGAGCAGCCTGACAGCTGGTCCCTCCCACTCAATTCCGAGCCTGCTGAGTAGCCCACCACAAACTGCGTCCACCCTGCCGAGTGTTTCAAACCATGCTGTGCCAAACCTGACAGCCAGTCATCTGCAACCTGTGCCGAACCTTGTGCGCAGCACATTCCAGTCCACGCCCAACCTGAGGGGTGATTCCTCCCAGGCCATCACAAGCCTGGCAAGCAATCACTCACAGGCTGGGCCTAGCCTAATGTCTGGGCACACCCAGGCTGCACCGAGTCTGGCCACCTGTCCTCTACAGGGCATGCCTCCGGTTTCTGATGTGCATATGGAGACTAGACCCACTTCCAGTCCTGGCTTTGGCCAAACTGCAGAAAGCCTGGGCCCCAGGGATGGAGCTGAGTCCTCCCTGGGAAATACCTTGTGTAAGGTAGGTCTTGGCAAAGTGCCATGCAGCTCTTGCTTCTTGTGAAGCAAAAGGTTGGCACTGCAGCCTTACCTTCGCCCTGACCTGCCAATTTTGCTGATGGCCAGAATGTCGGATTTGACTCGTGATGACCTTTCCCCTTTGACAGATGGAGAGTGAGGACTGCACCCGATTCATAGATTCAGTAGGTCAAGGCCCCAGAGCCTCCAGTCTGGATGGTCCCAAAGATCTGGCTATTCCCTCAGAACTGGAGGAACCGATTAACCTCTCTGTGAAAAAACCTTTCCTGGCACCATCGATCAACATGTCTACTGCTCTGCAACAGTACCGGAACCCAAAAGGTGAGACTTGAGCAGGACACTGAGCACCTCCAAGGGAGGTAGAGGCAGGGAGATGGGCTCAGCCTGAGGGATGCTATTTGTAAGGGTGAGTTAACTTCTGCCCTTCAGAAGTAATGCCTTAGCAGCTGGGCGGTGGTGACGCACGCCTTTAATTCCAGCACTCGGGAGGCAGAGGCAGGCAGATCTCTGTGAGCTCGAGGTTAGCCTGGTCTACAAAATGAGTCCAGGACAGCCGTAGCTACACAGAGAAACTCTGTCTTGAAAAATAAAAGAGCTGGCCTTGGCAAAATAGTGAGTGGAAAGGCGTGTCTGATGGATCTAGTTAGGACGGCAACTCTGTCTTTTGTGAAATGGCTATTTGCCATCTACCGCAGTTAAATGGGACTCATCAAACTACAGCATAGAGTTAGGAGGACAAACAACCGCAGTGAAATCACTCAGCCACTTACACTCTAGCAGCAGGCATTTTCTGGATACTCAGCTGCCATGTGGATTTGGGCAGTGCCTTGAGGTGGCGGGAATTTGGGTTGCTGGATGTAGGCTCTGGGTTTCTTCTTATGGTTTTCTTCTTTCCATCACGTGGATCCAGGGATCAAACTCTGGTTGTCAGACTTGGCAACAAGCACCTGTTCCCATATTGTACTATCCCCATGCTATACCTATACTGTACGGACACTGAGCTGTCTCTCCAGCCCACCAGATACCCTTCTTAAAGTGGTTTGTTCAGGGCTGGTCAAGAAGTTAGAGTCAAATCCTGGCCACATAGGATTTTTTCATGTATGGTGTTCTTATTTGGAAATGGATCAGTCTGTTTCATAGACACTCAGTGCATACAAGGAACAACGAGACTACTAAATGACTGATTTTTCTCTTTATACTGCCAGACCAACTGAAAAATTATTTTTCCAAATAACATATAGTAATAACCCTATATTTTATGCAACTAAATTAAAATTTTAGATCCATCTTTGCCCTAGGAAAGTGCATAAGACAGTACTAATAAGTGGGAGTTCCTGTTTGCACCTGACCACTGTTCCCCGCCCACCTGTGTTGACTGTGCAGAGGCTCTGGCCCCCAGGGGTGCCCAGCACTAGCAGAGGCTGCAGAGAGTGACAGGAGGTGACACTAGCATATGGGAAACAGGTTGTTTCTGAGCTCTTGGAAGATGGTGCTCAGTGCCTGACCCAGCTCTTACTTGTTGGCAGCCTCTGAGAATTATCTGTGCTCATCTTTGCCAAAAGGATCATGGCCTTCATCACCCCTCAGGAAGGAGGCAATAGTAGCATTGTCACCACCACAAATGATTGGTAATAATTGAGTGGCAGATGTGTGACCAAAAGTCCAAATAAAAGAAATGAGTGAAAGGTCTAAGTGACAGAGGATGTTGCTACGACAGTATGTCGGAGCTCTTTGATTTGTGTTTTGTCTTAGAATATGAGAATGTTGGACCAGGAGCCCTAGAGCTGGATACAAAAGAGAATCCGAGCATCAGGTAAAGACTCTTGGCCGACCCTCTTCCCCTCAGCTTCCTATCCTGAGAGGTTGGCACAGGAAGTAATCCTTATGAGAACTAGAAGCAGATGTTTGTCTGTACCCGTCCTCATCCCCTGCTGAGCCTCAAGTGGGGTCTGTGTGGTTGGATGCCTGTAATCATCATGGGAGAGTTCCAGCATTGTCAGGCATGCCGAGAGACTGCAGATAGTACTAAGGTCTTTACAGTACCTGACAGGGTTGGCTTGGCAGAGCTTGGCAGGGGGCAGAATGTAGACCTATAAAGGGTTAACCAAGGAGGCCTTGAATAGCTATTCAGTTGTGGGATCATAAATTAGCCTAGAGGGCGAGGCAGAGGCAGGCGGATTGCTGTGAATTCGAGGCCGGCCTGGTCTACAAAGTGAGTCCAGGACAGCCAAAGCTACACAGAGAAACCCTGTCTCGAAAAACAAAAAACAAAACAAATAAATTAGCCTAGCTTAGAGCTGAGGCTCTGTAGGGCTCCTGCTGAGACCCTGGGTGCCTCTCTTACCACAGAGCCATCAGCAGTGAGCCCAAGATTCCCTACGTGCGGCTGGAGCGCCTCAAGATCTGTTCAGCCTCATCAGGAGAGATGCCTGTGTTTAAGTTGAAGCCCCAGAACAACAGCCAGGATGGGAGCTTCCTGCTGGTGATCGAGTGTGGCGCCGAGTCCTCCAGCATGTCCATCAAGGTACTGCCTGGCTCTACTTGGTCCAGCCCAGGAGCCTCTTTTTCTTCGCTGCTGCTTGAATAGGTACTTTAGAGCCTTTTGCGAACCTCAGTGGGACTCTAGCTAGCCTTGTCCTCTGCTGTGTGGGATCTGTGAGATACAGCAGGTTTGAGCTGGGACTTGGCAAGCTTGTGGTCCTCATAGTAAGTCCCCATTGTCTGCCAACCTCCCCCGACCCCAGCCCTGCCCACCACTTGTCAGTACCTGTGCTCCAACTGCTCAGACTCCCTTCTTCCCCAAGGTCAGCCAGAACAGCCTGCCTGATGCCACCCAAGGCCCAGGTCTGGGGGGAAGAAAAGTCACTGTCACATCTCTGACTGGGCAGCGGCCACTAGAGGTGGACAGCGCATCTTCTGAAGAACACAGGCTTATTCCCCGAACGCCAGGAGCCAAAAAGTGCACCCCAGCCCCCATAGAGAACGAGGACTTCTGTGCTGTGTGCCTCAACGGTGGGGAGCTGCTGTGCTGTGACCGCTGCCCCAAAGTGTACCACCTTTCCTGCCATGTGCCAGCCTTGCTCAGCTTCCCAGGGTGAGTCATGGCCATCACCTGGCTCACAGGGTTAGCTTCAGGGCCATGCCATGCTTCTGGCCAGGCCCACAACCTGTGCCAACTCCAATTCTGTGAGGCAGTGGTCTCTGCAGTGGTGTGCCTTCCCACAGATCTGTCCCATACCTAGCCCTAGCTCCTCTTGTTCCTCCCCGCCCCCTGAATTCACAGCATCTTCATTTATTTCATTTCTTTCAAGCCTGTGGCTAGTAGGCCATTCCCTTCATTGATGCAGGGCTGGCAACACTTTCTGTCTTCATCACCCCAATCCTCTATGCCTGCCTCTGGCAGAGGGTAAGGGGAGGATGCTGAATTCTGATATGGCCTTGCATGCTGTGCAGGGGAGAGTGGGTGTGCACCCTGTGCCGCAGTCTGACGCAGCCCGAGATGGAGTACGACTGTGAGAATGCCCGCTACGGTCAGCCTGGAGTGCGGACACCTCCCGGCCTGAGTGTGTGGGACCAGAAGGTAGGGCTGGGTTTTGGGAACAGGGTGTTCCATGTGAGGCAGTCCCTTGTGCCTACAGACTGATGCTTTTCCATGGGGTGGCGAGCCTTGGGGTGGGGGGGTGGGATGGGGCTTTGTTGGTCAGCTTTCCATCACTGTGACAGAATACCCCAGGAAATGAACTTGAAGCAGAGCAGGTTTGTTTTGACCCACGGTCTTATTTCATGATCACTTGGCTTCATTGTTCCCAGGTCTATGTGAGGCAGAAGCATGATAGTGGGGAGCGTGTGGGAGAGCAGGGCTTACATCACGGCTGTTAGAAAGCAGGAAGAGAGAAGGGGGCTCCAGGGACAAAACACACTCTGCAAGCATGTGGCCCAGATGATCCACTCCCTCCCACTTGCCACCACCTTTTAAAGGTTTCACCAGCTTCCAATGGATTGATCCCTGTGGATTAGGAGGAGGGGGTATGTGGCTGGGGGGAAGGAGGGGGAAGGGGAAAGTGTGTGTGTGGTAAGGCCCTGCCATAGGCCAAACCTAACGACATGGCCTGTGGGGACTTATGTGACAGTCCTTTTCCCAGCAGTTTTCCTCTGGCCTGGGAGCCCAAACTGCCTTCTTAGGGTGGCTGGCACCCTTGTGGTCAGAGCCAGACAGTTATCCGGGGTCACCTCCCCCCATCTTTAGTTCTCACTGAGGTGGAGCCAGGGCACTGTGACACTTGTCCCTTGTAATCTGTGCAGAAGTGTGAGAAGCTGGTCCTGTCCCTGTGCTGTAACAGCCTTAGCCTGCCCTTCCACGAGCCGGTCAGCCCCCTGGTAAGGAGCTCCCCTGACCTCCCTCTGGTTTAGCCTACTGTTCTCCTTTCTGCTCAGGGGACTCCTAGGGGTCACGGCCATCCCTGCCTCTTCCTCTCCCTCACAGCTGCTACTGTCACAGACCTAACTTAGCAAGTGCCATCTCTTCATCTTCCTCTTTCCAGACTTTTGTTCCTCACTCCTGTACTCGGTCACTGACATTCTAACTCGTTCTCCATCCCTCTTTCCTGCCTATTCCTACACCAGTTTTCTCCTCTTCATCTCCTCCTCCCCTTCTCTCCTTCCCCAAGGCTAGGCATTATTACCAGATTATCAAGAGGCCCATGGACCTATCAATCATCCGGAGGAAGCTGCAAAAGAAGGACCCAGCTCACTACACCACTCCAGAGGAGGTGGTGTCAGACGTGCGCCTCATGTTCTGGAACTGCGCTAAGTTCAATTATGTATGTTGGTTTTTTTTTCTCTATTTCACAGTGACCCCCAAGACTGTCACAGCTGGGGTGTGGGGTGTGGGATGTGGGTAAGAGAGTCTGGGAGCAGAGTCCTGGGGTTTGCTATGTCTAAATGCTGCTTCCCAAATGTGGGCTCTAAGCATGGACTTGGAAGGATGGGGCGGAGGTGCTAGTAACTGGCCGACTGTGGGTATCTGCAGCAATCGCTTCTGCTTCATGAGCTGCTACTGAATCTTGAGTCCTAGGGAACTGTGCAAAGCGCCAGGCGTCTAGGGATGAGATCCCTAGAAGGGCGGTCAGGCTGCTTCTCCCTCTTGGGGGAGGGCGTGGAGGAGCTGGCCTGGCTGAAGCGGGTTGGAACACTTCTGTCTCTCCTCCTCATCAGCCTGACTCGGAGGTTGCAGAAGCTGGCCGCTGCCTGGAAGTGTTCTTTGAGGGCTGGCTAAAGGAGATCTACCCAGACAAATGCTTTGCCCAGCCCCAGCCAGAGGATTCAGACTCTGAGGACGTCTCTGGCGAGAGTGGCTGTTCCACCCCGCAGGGCTTCCCGTGGCCTCCTTACGTGCAGGAAGGCATCCAGCCTAAGAGGCGGCGGCGACACATGGTAAAGAGCCCCTCCCAGCCCGCAGGCCAGGTGGGTGGGTGACGGCAGGGGGGAACCTGAGCAGCCTAAGATAGAGTGCCATTGATGACCCTTCACTCTCCACCCCTTAGCATGTGAGAAAGGGAGGGCAGTGCAGAGACCACCAACTCTGGTTATCAGAAGCCTGGAATTCCAAGGGGTCCATGTGCCTGCCCAGAGCCCTCTAGCAAGTTCATGGACCTAGGTTGAAGAAGTGTTTTGACCCCCCAGCTCAGGACTGGTTATCCGACACCATGATTGTGATCCCCACCGAAAGAGAACTACCTGGGCTAGAGGGACCCTTTTAGCTCCTTGATATAGAAAGGAAGCAGAGAGAATTCTCGTACAGTCTGCCTGGTCCCACTGTGTAGACCTCAACCATCAGTCTCCTTCCTTCCCTTTTGAAATAAGCTCTTGCTACGTAGCCACGGCTGGCCTTAGACTTGTGACAGCTGTCCTGCTTCTTCCTCCCAAGTGCTAGGATTACAGGCATGTGCCACCACATGCAGTGGCAGGGTTGAATGCCACTAAAATGTGCTGCTGGCCAGCACCCCCTGCACTTGTGCATAGTGTATATAGTGAGCTCTGCTGTCGCATTTCCAGGGTAGAGTACATCAGCTCTGGGGAGCCCCAATCCTGATTCTGGTCCCCTTCAGTTTAATACATCCAAATTTGAGTATTCTGATTTTTCCCTTTGTCTTAGGAGAATGAAAAGACAAAGAGAACACCGTTCCGCCTGGGCAACAGCATCTCGCAGGTGTGAGAGCTGGAGGAAGCGAGGCACTCTGGTGGCTGATGTCCCAGCCTCTCCACCCTCCCTCCCCATCCTTCAGCTAATCCTCTTCAGAGCGTGGCTGCGAGATGAGTGTTGCTGAGCGTGGAGCGCTCCCTTCATCATTTGCATCTCCAGCATTTATTTGGGAGCCATAGTGCATCCATCATAAAGAAGATTGCAGTAAAACAGGGAAGAAGGAGGTGTTGCTCATTGCCAGGGTGATTGGACATAGAGGTTCTGTGCCTCTTCAGGCTCAGGAGGACCTGGCTTCCTTGATGACCTCTCAGCTCACCTCTCTGTGGCCAGTGTTCAGGAGCACCATGGGTATCTGAACTCTTGGCTTAGATGCAGGTATAAGAAAGGAAGTGAGGCTTGGGTCGATGGCAGGCCTGTGGTCCCTGTCCCAGCGCAGCCAAAGACTGTCACTGCTTGCCTTTGCTCGTCCTTTTGGGACAGAGGTATCTGCCACTGGCAGAATAATGGAGGCTTCTCGAGGCTCTAGGCCTCAATTGGTGCCTATTAGGGTTCTAACGGTTTTCAGGGTATTTGCTTTTCATGCCCCCTTTCTCGAGTAGGACTTAGGTGGTCACTGTGAAATGTGTGGTTTGGCACTCTTGCCTGAGCTGGGTGGCAGTGCAAAGACCAGTTTCTACTCACAGCCAGAAGATGCCAGGTTCAGTCTGTCCCTCTGTGTCCTAACGCTGGGCTAATAGCGCTCCGGAGCCTGCCTTCCCAGAAGTGACTATTCAGACACCTGCATCTTGAGTTCTACTTGGGACAAGCATGCTGTGGTGTCAGCTGCAGGCACAGAGTTCCCTGGCAAGAGTGACCCACAGTCAGTGCAGCGCGCCAGGCCTCTCTTGCCTGTGATTATAGTTCTTTACTTTTTCACACAGCCAAAGATCAGAACTGTGGCCATGCTGCTCTCAGCCCAGAAGCAGCCAACACTCTGTCACCTTGGTGGTTTTTATTTGTTTGTTTGTTTGTTTGTTTGTTTTGTTGTTGTTGTTGGAGTGGGGAGAAGGCTTCAGTGTCTTGTAGGAGTCTGCTTAGGCATTCATAGGCTCAGGGCTGAGAAGAGGAAACTTGAGAGGTGAGAAGCCAGGCTCTCTTGGTGACCCTGAGGTAACTCTGGGGTTGTAGTTCTCACAGAATGTTGAAAGACATTCTGGAAGCCACGGGAATAGAGCAGTGGCACTAGAGCTGCAGGCTATGCTGTGGAAGGCAGGGTATTTGTGAGGAAGCTTCTGAGATGCATGCAAGGACAGGCTTCTTCCCAAACAAGGGCTTGGTTGAGGAAGGAGCTACTGATTGTATTTCGGGGGAGCTATGGACCTGGCAATCCAGTGGCCTGGTCCCGAGGCATGGCACGGCTGATTTCAGGGCACTCTCAGGCTGTGGCTTTGTTTTTGAGAAGAATTTAAGGAAGTGACTGTTCATAGGGCCTTTGCTGGGAAGCAATTTTTTTTTTTACCAGAAAACTTTTCTTCTTTCCTGTAAACCAACGAAAGCACTCAATCCCTTCTCCATTGGACGAGGGAGCATCTTCACTTTGAAGCAAGTCCCGCCCACTACCCTGTCGCTCAGCAGTGCTGCTGCAGAGCTCTCCTCGGTAGACCAGTATACGGGCTTCTGTATCCTGCTGTCTGGTTCCTGGCAGCTGACTCTTGAGTTGACTTTTTGTTAGGTAACCATTGAAAGCCGACTTCGATCCTTGTGTTCTCAAAGCTTTTTCACTGGAGCTCAGGCTGTTTCTCTTGTTATTTTTGCATCTTTTTCTCTGATTGGTCTGGTGAGGTTCCTTCTGTTGTTACCTTCCTAAGTCCTGCCTTTGGGAAGCTTTCCTTTTTGTGGCCTGTATTCCTATCACTTCACGGTGTTTGGCACTGGAAAGCTACTGAACACCGTGATAGCCTGAAACCTAACAAACAGCCTTTCCTGGACCGGCTGGGAGACTGTGGCCATAAAATGGAAAAGCCTGGTTCAAAGCTTGGCTTCTCCTATCTTGCTCACAGCTTGAATGTGTCATGTTAGAGCAAGGACCAACTTCCAGCCCCAGAGATATTGGCAGTGCGGTGGGCACTTCCCTGCTCCCTTCTCATTTTAGAGGTGCTCCCTCTTGGCGTGTGAGCAGGGCAGATAGGAAGAAGGATGCCTTTCTCTTCAAGGGTGTGAAGCTCTGGCCCATCATTCCTCCCACACTGCTTAGCCGTGGAATTCCTCCTGGAACCAAGTTTTTAAAGTCATGTTTTAAAAAACTTTTTTTTTGCATGCAAAAAAACAAAAACAAAAACAAAAAAAACAAAAACAAAAAACACAGAACTGGAAGTTTAAAAAATTAAAAACAAAACCAAACACCTAATCACTATGTAGCTTTTGCTCTTTGGCTCCTCAGCATTTTCACTGGGTCCTGCAGTGACTCACTCCCATATGGTCCCATCGTAATGTCAGTCATGGACAGAGTCAGGCGGTGGGAATGCACTGGCTCCTTGTTATTATATTGTCGTGTGCAGCTCGAGAAGATAAGCATGTTTCTGGCTGTGGTGAGAAACGCCATAGTAGGGTGGCTTCAGTGGATAAAGGGATTTTAGTGCAAAAATTGATACAGGATGGACTTGCACGGCTGAGCTTCCTGAATTCTAATAACAGGCACAAACCTGCTGTAGGAACCTGCCTTAATGGCAGCCACCAGGCCCTCCTTGGACTTTGTTCCATGTGAGGCATTGTTGGAAAGTCAGCAAATGTTGGCGTTCTGGCCCTAGTTTAGCCACAGGTCTTTATATGCCTCTTAATGTGTAGGCCCCTCTTCTGAGCTGAGTCTTGGCCCCATGCCTCCTCTGCTCCAGCCCGGCTCACTCCTGTGCACGTCCTCCCTCCCTCTACCCATCCCCACGGCTGCATCGGTCTCTCTTTGCCCAGACTGAACTCTTCTCCAGGTTTCCTCCTCTTCCCAGACTGAACCCAGGTTCAGAACCATCACATAGGTTCTTATTAGCATCTGGAATTTTCCTAACCTCTCCAACTTTCACTTTCTCCATTTTCCACATCAGCTTGCTTTCTGTTTCTTTTTGGCTTCTAAGCGTGGCAGCCTCAGTATTGATTGGAAATTTTTGGAGTTGGTGTTACTCTTCCTTCTGTTGTGTGTCCATCTTTGCTGGTTAACTGGCAGCTCACCATGGGCTTCACTGGCAAGAGCTTCGTGCCACTGCCCTTCTTCCTGCTGACCAGTGTGAGCATCCGCCTCACTTCCTTCCCCACCCTTCTATGTCTGTATTTTCTTATCTGGCTACATTTTGCAAGGCCCTGTTTTTTCACTTCCTGGGCTCTGCAGGCTCTCTCCATTGCTTACGCTCAGCCTATCAAAGTTCTCTCAAGATTAAAACAGAAATGTCACATTTGTGTCATAGACCTTTCCCCTTGTCCATCACTTTCTTTCTTCCTTCCTTTCCCTTCCTTCCTCCCTCCCCCCTCCTTTTTTTTTTTTTTTTTTTCTTTTGGTTTGGTTTTTCAAGACAGAGTTTCTCTGCATAACAGCCATGGCTGTCCTAGAACTCTCTTTGTCGATCAGGCTGGCCTTGAACTCACAGAGATCTGCCTGCCTCTGCTTCCCAAGTGCTGGGACTAAAGGCATGTGCCACCATGCTTGGCTCCCTTCATTTTTCTTTTAAAATAGACAATTTGGCTGGGTGTGGTGGAATACATCTTTAATTCCAGCACTTGGGCGGCAGGGACTAGAACTCTGGGAGTTCAAAGCCAGCTTGGTGTACTAGAGAGTTCCAGGCCAGCTAGGGCTACACAGTGTCTCAAAAAATTATGAAAGAATATTTTTCTTTTATTCTTCCTCTTCAGTCCTCAATAGATTTTCATAAGAGGCACCAAGTGACCATGCAGTTGCCAAATGAAATAAATGCCTTTCACTTCTCAACTGGAGGGCCTCACAGCGTCTCGGCCCACCCATCCTTCCCTTCATGCCGCACTCTCCTCACATGTCTCTTAGGATGTCCTGGGTTGATACATCTGCTTTATCTCAGCCACGAAAGGCTGAGCTTGTTTGAACCTAGACAGAGGGATGTGTCTCTCCTGTCCAGGGCCTGGGTAAACAACAAGAGTCATAGCCGCTCCTGATTCCTCCTCTCCGTTTCCCGTGAACCCCTTCTTCCTGGATCTGGTTCTCCTCTGGTGAGCTTGTTCATAAGCATCTGCAGGGAGTTCTGCATCTGAGCCTTTCCCTCTTTTGCTCCCGGGAGAACATAGAAAACAGACCTGCTTGTTAAGAGCCCCCATCTCGGCCAGCCTAAGTGGGGACTCGATTTTGCAGCATGCCACCTGCCATCTGGCTCAGCTAGATTCCCAGGTTGGTGAACAGCTAACCACTGTGACCCATACCAGTTGGAACCTTCCTCAGTCAGCAGTAGGCAGGAGAGTACTGGCAGGGTGGGTCTGTCACCATGACCTTGCTGAGGTGGGGGAGGGGGGTCTGAGCAGTGTTGTGGTTTCTCACCTGAGCTGAGTCCCCCCATCGCTCCCCACTATAGGCCTTTCTCATCGGTGTTGATCATCCCCCATCTGCTTACTTTAGATGTTACAGGAGCTAGAAGGCAGATGTAGTTGCTTTCGTGGAGACATTGTAGAAGGACATTTGACTGGAGTTTGAGAATCTCAGTTTTGGCATTGTCAATGATGGGAGGTGTGGCCTTGGGTACAGTTAGGGATCTCTTAGATTCTACAGCGCTAAAGATGGCAGCTATGATTCTAACTATGAATCCCAGGCCACAGAGGGACAGAGGAACTCTGGGGGTGGGGACAGAGCTGGAGAAGTCCCAACCAGACAGGGCAACAATCGCTACAGGCCAAATTGCGCTGCTTTGAAGAAAGTCTTTATTGGCTGGTGCTGCTTCTTGAGCCATATGCCCATACCTCGAGCTGTATGCTTCTCAGGTGTCTGGACATGTTCCTCCTATGTCTTTCCTAGGCGGGGTCATCTGATTCAAGTGGCTAGGGGCACAAGGAAGGGATTTAAGGGGAAGCATCATTGATTTAAAATGGACATCACATTCAAAATCAAATAAAAGATAGCACTTTCCTTTACCAGCAACTGCGTCTAGAGTGTTTGTTGGCGAAAGCTGTCAAACCTGCCTCATATCCTTTTGGAGCCTCGGTTCCAACACCAGGAAGAACATGGGCTAAGGAAAACTGTCTGGAAGGGGCAAGGAGGAGAGTACAAGCTGCTCCCACTGCAGGGACACACCCTACTCCTCACAAGAGGCCTGAGGAAAAATACGTTATGAGAACCTCCTTTTCTCTCCCAGGCAAAAACACTTCTAGAAAGTTCTTTGTAGCCGGACATGGTGGCTAACGCCTTTAGTCCCAGCATTTGGGAGGCAGAGGAAAGTGGATCTCTCTGAGTTAGAGGCTAGTCTGGTCTACAAAGTGAGGACATCCAGGGCTACATATAAGAGAAACCCTGTCTACAAACAAACAAACAAGTTCTTTGTGTCTAGTGTAGTGGCACACACCTACAATTCCAGCACCAGGAAAAGCTGAGGCAGGAGGATTGCACTTTCTAGGCCAGTCTGCGCTATATAGTGAGACCTCGTCTCAAAGCAAACACTAAACCAAACAATACCCTCAAAACCAAGCAGCCTGTGTGTAAACGGAAACAAAGGTAAGTTTCTTAATACAGTGATCTTCCTCATTGTCTTCTCTGCATCAGTTTCTGCAGTTTGTGGGGATAGTTTGTGGTGAATGTAAAGATTTTCATTCATTTGGACTGAACTCTGAACCCCTGTGCTACTTAATTTTTGTTGACTTGACACAACTAGAGTCACCTGGGAAGAGGAACGTAAATTGAGGAATTTTCTCCATAAGACTGGCCTATGGACACATCTGTGGGCCATTTTCTCAATTAATGATTGAATTGGGAGGGGCTTAGCCTACTGTGGGCAGTGCCACCCTGGGCTTGTGGTCCCCCATTGTATAAGAATTCAAGCTGAGCAAGCTACGATGAACAAGTCAGTAAGCAGCGTTCCTACTTGAGTTTCTGTCCTGCCTCCCCTCACTGATGGACTGTGGTGGGGAAAATTTAAGCAAAATAATCCCTTCCCTTTCCAAATTGGTTTTGGTCAGCAATTTAAGGCAACTCCTTTCCTATTTTTGGTGGCTTCCCCACCTCAGGAATTACGGGTAGCACAGCTACTCTTCACTGTAGAAGCTAACTAAATACAGGGACTGGGAGGTGTGTCACTAGGTTTAAGGTGCTTGCTATGCAAGAACAAGCACCTGAGTTTGGATCCTAGCACCTTTGCAAAGCTGGGCATGGCTGTCTGTCTCTGGTATCTCTGTGCTGAGAGTAGGTGGGGTGGAGACAAGAGGATTGCTGGAGTGTATTGGTCAGACAACCTTCCAGAATTGGCAAGGTCCAAGTTCACTGAGAGGAGAGAGAGAGAGAGGAGAGAGAGAGGAGAGAGAGAGAGAGAGAGAGAGAGAGGAGAGAGAGAGATAGCGAGAGAGAGAGATGAGAGAGTGAGGAGGCTTCTCGTCTATATATGCTCGAGGAGCTATCTAGTATATAGAAGAAAAGAAAAGAAAAGAAAAGAAAGAAAAAGATTAAGGAAGACACCAGCGTTTGTCCTATCTGGCTTTCATATTTCCACACCCACATGAACACGTGTATAAACTACCCCCTCTCCCCCTACAGGGGTGGGGAAGAGAAGGAGAGAGGAAACACTAAACACTTTAGAATCTTGATTTCCAAACATCCCTTCACGCTACTGGTCATAATTTAAGAAGTAAATAGGATCTGGAAATATGGCTCAGTGGTTAGGAGTTTTTACTGCTCTTTCTTAGGCCTGAGTTCCCCAACATGCACATCCAGCCATACACAGCCTTTGGAAACCCCATTTCCAGGGTGCTAGTGTGGCTATAGTGAGGCGGGGTTTCCATGGCAGCAGTAGTGCTGGTGGTTGTGATGGCTCCTTCAGCAGAGCAGTTCTGTACAGGATTCCAGGAATTGTTCCTGTTCTTGGTGGAGCTCCAAGCTTAACTCTCCAACAATCTTGATCTGCAAACTATCTAAAATGCCTTTTTAATAAAATCATTTTCTGCTTAAATTAGTAAGAACTGGCTTCTGTGTCTTGTACCTAATTGCCCTGGTGCAGAAACCCCGAGAGTCTGATAAAAGTCGTGGACGAATTCTTCTGAGCTCCAGATCTGCATGCCCTGTGATAGCTGCACGCTCACTCACCTGACATGCTAGCCCTCCCCTCTAACTTATTCCACCTCCCACCTTGCCATAGCAGCCAGGCAAGGGGGAGGAAGGTGAGAGTGTGATGTCAGGTGAGAAAGCTCATGCTTTTAATGGATTTTAGTGCTTCAGAGGAGGCCAGGAAATCTCGGCCCCTTCCTCTCCCAGACCTGCCAAGAGGTTTCCTCCTCTTCTGTGCTGCTGTCTGCTTTGTCCTCATCCAGTTCAGGGTTATTTCTCTAGGTCTTGGGACACTGAGCCTTTGCTCCTTCATTCCTGGTTCCATGGCAAGCTTCTAGCTGATCCTCTCTGCCCCACAGAGCCCCGCTGCATGCCTTCTGCCTCCACACCTGGCCTAGTATCCAGGCACAAGAGAGCTTTTCAGGGACTGTAAAAAGTCCTGAAAAACAAGAAAAATATAGAACAAGGGCTGTTGAGGTGGCTTTGTGAGGAGAAGTACTTTTCCTTTAGTCCTCTGGACTCACATGCAACTCCCAAAAGTTGTTCTCTGACTTCCACATTCATGCTATGGCATGTGTGTACCCACCCCCACATATACCCCCACACACTAAATTAATGTAATAAAAAATGGAAAACCGTACGTTTCCTAAACGTCATGAGTGAATGGTAGTGTTGGACTAGAACCCAGCTGCATGGCACAGGAGTCTGTGGTCTCTTCTTTCAAAGTGTCTGAGACTGAAACTTCCTGAGCTTCAGACAAAGCATCAGGCAGGTGTGACAAACTTCGTGGTTCATAGCCTGTTGCAGTGCGATGACAGCCCCGTAGATGGCGCCTGAGGCACCTCCTTAGCTCCTCTGGAAGGCAAGGGGTGCTTGGTAGAGAGACTGCCGAGCAGCCGGGCATTAGCATAGTCTTAGCCTGGCTCCCCACGACTGTTCTGTTCCTTAGTGTCAAGGGAGGAGAAATTACAGAGTAGATAAATCAGATAACACCTTGACTGTGTGATCAAAATTGCATTACCAAGTCAGCAACAGGCGGACATACTGTGTGCGTCCAGATGTGGTGCCCTGCGGAGGACACAGTATTTCCTACACAGGAATGTCTTGTGGCTGAGAATGAATGACCTGAATTAACCACAGGGAAAAAAATATCAGAAAAACAAATGTTATATTAAATGAAGGCAGGAGACAGGGGACTGGATTCTTTTAAAAAATGTTTTATTTTTACTGTTTTTAATTCTCTCTCTCTCCCCGCCCCCGTGTGTGTGTGTGTGTGTGTGTGTGTGTGTGTGTGTGTGTGTGTGTGTAAAATGTGGATATGTGAAGGCATGTACACATGCTTGGATCGCCCTGAACTGCAGTTACAGGCTGGGAGCTGAACTCTGGTTCTCTGGAAGATCAGAACATGTGCTTAGCCTTCATGCCATCTCTTTTAGCCAAATTATCCCTGTTGTTAGGGGAAGAAAAGTTAGGAAAATGTTCTGTCCTAATGGAGGCTAGAGAGACATGATGACTGTGATTAGTTTTTGTCAACTTGACACAAGCTACAGTCACCCAGGGAAGCCGGAACCTCAGTTGAGGAATCGTCTTTATCAGGGTGGCCTTAGTGCAAGGACTATTTTCTTGATTCATGATTGCTGTGAGAGGGCCCAGCCTTCTGTGACTAGTGCTATCCCTTGGCTGGTGGTCTTGGGTTGTACAAGAAATCAAGCTGAACCCAGGCAGTGGTGGCACATGCCTTTAATCCCAGCACTCGGAAGGCAGAGGCAGGTGGATCGCTGTGAGTTCGAGGCCAGCCTGGTCTACAAAGTGAGTCCAGGACCATCAAGGCTACACAGAGAAACCTTGTCTCGAAAAACAAAAACAAAAACAGAAACCAAGCTGAGTAAGCAATGGAGAGCAAGCTGGTAAAGGGCATTCCCCCATAATCTGCTCTGGCTCCTGTCCTAACTCCCCTCAGTGGTAAACTGTGACAAATAAACCCTTTCCTTCTTAAATTGGCTTTGGTCAGTGTTTTACCACAGCAACAGAAAGAAAATTAGTATAACAGTTAAATGCAAGATCTAGGTCCTGTAATGGAGGAGGAAAATTACCCTAACGGATGTTATTGGGTCAATTGATGAAAAAAAAAGAAAAGGATTCTTTCCTGCACTGCATTGGCACCTTGACCAATAGAAACAAATGCAAGGACTTACCTCTAGGTTCTCTCTCCTTGATCTGAATGTCTGGCTTAGTGCCAACATGACCCATCCTGAATGCTATACTTTAATAGTGAGCTGTGCATTTGAGAAGTGTGAATCCTCCAGTTTGCTGCTGCTGCTCCTCCTCCTTTCTTCCTTCCCCCACCTCCATCTCCTTCTCCTCTTCCTAAGATTGCCTGCTCTGGTCTCATTTCATTTTCATATGGATTTTAGGATCAGATATCAATTTCAACAAAAAGAGACTAAAGCTTTGGATAGCAGTTGAGTTGTCTTTGCAGATCTACCCGGGGAGCCCTGGCATTTTAATCATCCAAAATGTCCAGTCCAAGGTCTTGAGGAAGCCCTATTCCCAGTTTTCTGAGATAGCGCCAGATAGATTTCCAAAGTGGCTGTACTAGTTTGCATTCCCACCAGCAATGAAGGAGTGTTCCTCTCTCTCCACATCCTCGCGTGTGGTGTCACTTGAATTTAAGGATAGCAGGCTGCCAAGAAGAGACTTGATACCCTATGAGCATATACAGGGGGAGGAGGTCCCCTTCAGTCATAGTCATAGGGGAGGGGAATAAGGGGAAAATGGGAGGGAGGGAGGACTGGGAGGATACAAGGGATGGGATAACAATTGAGATGTAATATGAATAAACTAATAAAATATATTAAAAAAAAAACAAAGGGCTTAGTATGTATCAACCTGAACTCTAATTAGTTTTATCTGATGAAGAACACTGGGCCAGACATTCAACACCAATCAGAGGCACAAGGATATGGAAAGATATTTATGTCACTTTGAGCTGTGACGATAAGTTCTATTTATAAACTGTGTGTTGTATTTGTTAAACGAAAGTGGAAAGACTCATGCAGACTTCTAGAGCCTACTAGAAAAAAATGTAGAGCCAGGCATGGTGGCACACACCTTTAATATCAGCACTTGGGAGGCAGAGGCAGGCGGATCTCTGTGAGTTCGAGGCCAGCCTGGTCTATAGAGTGAGTTCCAGGAGAGCCAGAGCTGTTACACAGAGAAACACTGTCTCAAACAACAACAAACAAACAAACAACAAACAAAAAAAGTTCCACTAGGAAAAACTTACATTTTGAACTACACATTTCCAAATACAAGTCCCATTTAAGAAGCTTAATAGAGCATATAATAATCTAAATATCTCTGAATTTGCTACAGCAGAAAAATGGCGTGGTTTCTTGTAATATAAAGGCTCAAGCATTTGTCGTTTCATTTTTGTGCAGTACTGGGGTTAGAAAAGTACTTAAGTAATGTGCTAACATATTTTGAATAACAGATACAATTTAATTAATGCATTAATCAGCTGGGTTTGGTTGCACAGGCTTTATAGTCTCAGAACTTGGATGGCTGAGGGGAGGGGAGGGGGGGGCAGGAGGAGCTCAAGGCTAGCCTTAATTGCATAGTGTGAGGTCAGTCTGGGCTACAGCAGATCTCCATCTCAAATAAAACAAATTAAACTAAACACACACACACATACACACCACACAAGAAAGAAAGAGAGAGAGAGAGAGAGAGAGAGAGAGAGAGAGAGAGAGAGAGAGAGAGAGAGAGAGGAGAGAGAGGCATCTAAATAACACAAACTCTGGTACTTTTATCAGCAGGGTCAACAAAGGCTGGAGCAAGCTGTGCTGGTTGCTCCTGTGTTCATTACTCCGACACGGTTCAATTCTGTCTTCTCTTCCCTAAATGTCAGCAATCTGATGCTCCGCGGTAGCTGGAATTACCCTGGAGTGTTTAAGTAAATGGCAGTGTAATGCTTGCTGCCACTGGTGACGTTAATAATTACAGGAACAGGAGGAGAACATATTGTGGTGTTGAGGTGACCCCTGGAATAGAGCGAGGCTCTTGGCAGTGTCAAGAGTTTGTTGTGGTCATGGTGTTGCAATTCTTCACCTTCCTGACAACTGAGGACTTGGACTCTGGTAACCAGCCATAATATTTAATGTGGCTGCCTTGAGCTACTCGAATAGTCTGAAAAATGTTTTTGCCTGACAGAACACCAAGGGTTTCCTAAGAGAATCCAGGATGTTTGTGTGTACTGTACAGACTTGTGAGTGCATCATGTTCCTGTGTAGCTTCATTGGTCTATAAATGTTAGTGGCATTTGTACATTGGAGATGAATATTTGTCTATTTATCAATTTTCTCCTTTCTTTCTTTCTTTCTCTTTCTGAATGGTGAAGCTAGGCCCTCCAAGGCACTGGAACAAGCAGAAGCCAGAGAGATCAAGTTCTTAATATCTTGCTACTTCTAGTAAGGGCAGAAAAAAACTCAGTAGGTAATTGAGACTGGCCTCGAACTCCTGATCCTCCCACCTCAGCCTCTCAAGTGTTGAAAGTAGAAACCGGTGCCACCAGACCCATCAATTTATACACTAAACCTTATCTACTATTCGAAATTAACTCAGCAAAGTGTTAAATATCCCCAACACTGAACAAACAAAAACATAGTTAAAAGACCCTATATTTAAATTTTTTGTTCTCTAAGATAAACGCAGAGTTGTTTAGACTGTTGTATTAAGATTTTTTTTTGAATGGGAGCTTATTTGGAAAGTATGTGATTCAATATTTAACTTTTTCCTAATGAGGTTGTGTTTTGATTTCTGTTAGGCTCTTCCATTCTAGATGGTGTTTGTGCTGGCAGACCATGAAACAGGGTAAGGTGATAGAGTGGGGGTGGGAGTCCTTTAGAGAGGAGGTGGTCAGGGAGGGCTTTCTGAGGAGGTGGCAACCGAACTGTTTGAATTAGGATAAGGAAACAGCCTTGGGCAGCTATGGGAGCAGAGTCTTAGAGGAAGAACAAACAGCAAGTGAAGAGTGTTTGAAGTAGCTTAAAATAAAACTCAATACAATAGACAATAAAAAATACCAACTCCAGAATGAGGGAACCATGGAAGAGAGTAAAAGAGAGTTGTAATGTGGGCATGTAAGCCGTTAAGCTTAATCAAGTTATTAAAACTGAACTGCAAATTCCAGCCCCATATTCTGGAATCCATGTTAAAAATGGAAATGAGATTGATCTCATGGTTTCCCCCCTTAAGAGGGATAAGGCATAACTTGTTTTCCTAACAGAATTCAAAGTGTCTTGCATGCACCTTCCTATATGGGTCAGAGAGTGATTGTATTAGTGTGGGGGGGATATCTACCCACAGCTGTTTCTTTATACAAGCAGAGGTTATTCTGAACTTTTGGGTGGGCCTAGTCTAATTACATGGGTTGTTTATCCGTTTTGTAGTCCTGGGCCCTACACATGCTACATGAATCCTCTGTTGCTGAGTTATATCTCAGCCCTCATATGGGTCCTGTAGAGCTTAGAACCTTCCCCAGATGGAACTAGAGGCCAACAAAATCTCAGAAGTGTTTTTATTAAATACATGTACAGTGGGTAGCAACATAAAACATATTCCTTTTAGTGACTTATGAACCCCTCAAGCTACCCCCCAAAAAACAAAACAAAACCAACCAAGCAAACAAAACAAACAAAACTAACCAACCAACCAAACAAACAAACAAATAACCAAAGGGAGAAACCCTGGACTAGGCAGGCTAGAAAGATTCTGCTATCCAGGGTTGGGATAATCTTTCTTAAGACAACCACTTTAAAGCCAAGCACTAAGCATGCAGGCGGAACTCCGTGAGTTCGAGGCCAGCCTGTTCTACACATGTGAGTTCTAGGACATCTAGAGTTGTATAGTGAGCTCTGTCTCAAACAAAACCCACCACCACCACCACCACCACCAAAACAAACCCTCTAATGCAGAGATATCATGCATATTTTACTTACAGCCAGGGAAATAACTCCATTCTTATTTAAATTTTTATTATTGTATGTGCACATATGCTTGTGCCAATGGTGTGTGTTTAAAGATGAGAGGACAACTTGCAGGTGCTGGTTTTCTCTTGCCTTTGCATGGGTTCTGGGAATGGAACAGGCTGTCAGCCTTGGTGTCACAGTGCCTTTATCTACTGAGTCAACCTGCTAGCTCCTAACAGCATTTCTTCATACAGGTAAATGGAATAAGGCTGGTGCTAAAGACTTGCAATAGGCAAAGTTACAAAGGTGAAGATAAAGTGTACAAGCATACAGCTTTAATAAGTTTGGAGGGTGGCAGCAGGAAGGCTCAGTGGGTACAGAATGCGTCTGAATTTAAACGTTTGAACCCCAGATCCTCCAAAGTGGCAGGAGAGAACTGAGTCCTGAGAGTTGTCCTGTGATCTCCATATGAACACAATGGCAGAGGTGCATGTTCATATGCACACAAATAATAAAATTTAGTAGACACAATTTTGTGCGTGTGCATGTGTGCCTATGTGCATGCATTTGTGTGTGCGCGCACATGTGTGTGTGTGTGTGTGTGTGTGTGTGTGTGTTTAGGCCAGAAGTCTGACTCAGATGTTGTTCCTACGAAGTGTCTACCTTGCTTTTGACCCAGGACCCCTCACTGCTCACTGGCCTGAAACTTATCAGGGTATGAGAGCTGGCCAACAAGCCCCAGGGAACTCCTGTCTCTACCTCCTCAGGCTGGGATTATTAGCGTGCCCAGTTTTCTTAATTTATTTTAATTTTTGGGTTTTAGGGATCAACCTCAAATACTTATGCTTGGACAGTATTTTAACAACTGAACTATCTCCCCAGACTACACACAGCAGTTTTTGATGGTCTGACCCAACTCAGAATAAAGCGTAGCCCATTGGTTCCCAACCAGTGCTAGAAACACACACACACACACACCCCTTCAAAACTGGGATTTATTTAATCAATCTGAGTGTATAACTTGTGAATCTACATTTAAACACAAGATAAAGCAAAGCAAAAGCAACCCCCTGTAGATATCTCTGATGTTTAGCTAGTTTGGGCATCACTGGCTGTGCAGGGAGGACTCCTCTGAGTGACTTTCCAACAATTCTTCCTCCCAGTGTTTTCCTGTAACCAGGCTTTACCAGAGGTTTGAAGTTATTTTTTTTGGAAGGATCTGGAGTGTAAAAGGCTTCATAGTGGTTTATTAAAGACAGGGCCATGCATGTCAGAGTTCAGTGGACAAGAGAGTTTACCTCTTCTAGATATTGCGGTAGAACATTCATGCTTGGACTTAGGCTTGGACGGATAGTGATGCCATCTTTCCATAGGGGCAAGGAGGACATATACGGGAAAAAATTCTCACGTGTCTTTCAGACTCTTGTTAGACAAATTTGGTAATTTTCCAGAACATTGCTTGGCCAAGATTCCAAAGTTCTATAATACAGTACATGGCGGGGTGTATTT